>NW_017275207.1:1587017-1756796 GCF_001594065.2 Cyphomyrmex costatus
GAGAGAGAGAGAGAGACAATTACGATCCGCCAGAGGCTCGAGGGATATCGATGGAAACCGGTCGCGATGATTCTCAGCGCTCTCGCGCTGAAAATCGGAGCCGGAGTGCTGAATTGTGTGCATGGAGAACGCGGGCGTCCGCGCGCGCGCGAGCAGGCACGTCACACGACCCATTTACCTGCGACGTGCGTCGCGATCGTCGTCGTGGCCTCCCCGCGACGCGCTATACCGCTATACCTTCCTCGCCGTTATCGATTCTGCTATGAACGCGCCCTCCGCAGACAGGTATCTCGCTGTCTCTCTTACCTTCAGCGCGAATCTTGAATTTTGAATCGGCACGCGTACGGCTGAATCGGCGATCGATGACATCTACGCGCGCGTATATACACGTGAGATTTATGCAACATGCTCCGACCACGCGTGAGATTGTGCTCACCGAGATTATCCGGCTGAATTGTACTTTGAATAATATCGCACGCCGACGAGATTTCTTTACGGATCCCCTCCGCGTATTTTTCTTTCGATAAATTGCTGTAAAAGGGGATTATTCGTTTGTAATTGTCGTTTTATCAAGAAAGGCGATAATCTTCTTCTAACTGTTTAATTGTTTATCTACAGTATTTTAAAGATGTTCATTAATATCAATATATGAAAAGAAAGATTTTGTTGAAGTATTTATTTAAAAATTTAGCTAGATGCACAGATCTGAAAATAAGTTTGTTGAAAATATATGAAATTTCTTATCCTTATTTCAAAGAGAACAGTCGAAAAATTTTTACAACTATAATTTAGACAAATTTTTTTTTTTCAATAATGGATTTAATAATGGACTTAAAAACATGCTGATTTTTATGGACTGTAGATTTTTCATTACATCTATGTTAAGATTTATCTAACTTATATTGCGAAACAAAACACAAAAGAAGATCCATGTACAATTATATACACTTTTAATTTTATACTTGTGACTTGTCAATTTTATCATACACATTTAATTTTATATAAATTTAACATTGAAAATGACCCGATTGGTGTCGAAACGTATGCGAATTTTTGTGAATTTTATATTTACTGTTAAGTTTACTCTGTTTGAATGTACTATATTGCGAATTCTGAATTAATTATACTTATATTTTTTAAAACTATTTGGCTCTTTACTCTTATTTTTAATTAATTTGTTTCATTTAATTAGACACTTCAGCAAAACCATTTTTTTCGTGCGATATTAAATTGCTTGTCAATTTAATTTGTTGACATTATGTACTCCAGCTTTAATTTAAGACTATTTTAATATCAACAAATAATCGGCGCGTTGTTTGCTTAAAATGAAAATTGTAAAATTTACATAAAAATATTAGGCGCTAAGATCTACTTTGACCGAATACGGTCTTCTTTGTTTATTTTTGTTAAAATGATGTGATCTTCTTTGTGATCCGTTACCGCAAACTAACGTTACCGCAAGCTAATTTAGTTCACGTAATTTTCTATATTACTTGTTTTCATATTTATTTCTTTTTCTCTGAATTTCGAGCGTAAATAGGGAGTTTTTGCAATACCGTTTATTCCAGATACGGTGAACGCTAAAGTCACGTTATCTTTTTCTTCACACCTAATTAAGAAAAGGATAACGTGACTTTAGCGTTCACCGTATCTAGGATAAACGGTATTGCAAAAACTCTTTAATATCTCTATTTACTGCATTATTATAAATTACATATAATTAAATTATACTATTGAACACCGGTATTGTCCAAGTATTGAATAGAATGTGGATTGAATATCGCGTTTTCAATATTTAATTATCATCGATTACTGATCGTATCGCTTGATTGAAAACTAAGAACGTACTTCTAAAAGAATCCTTTTATACAAATTCAAGAAAACTTTTTATCTCTTTCTACTCTTCATACAAAGTTTAATTAATGTAAAGTTTAATGGATGAGATTTAAAATACTATTTGACGATTGTTTAATGCGCGCGGATGTTTGGTGATGCAAATTTTCTATTACAAAACATTATGCATTTCCGTTTATTTAACAATCAATCTGTTTTGAAATATCGCCTTTATTATACTTTTATTACTGTGAGGCAGTCTCAGTCATCGCGTAAATTATCGTTTCCGTTAACTAGTTTTACGATAGTGCATTCTCTCCCTCTCTTTTTCTTTCTCACTTTTTTTCTCTCTCTCCTCTCTCTCTCTTTCATTCTTTCTCTACGATATAAAAAGATAACTGTTTCTTGAGCATAAGCGGATGCCCAAGTGAACGTGCTAAGATCACTTAAGATCGGATATTACGTGCTTGCCCTCGCAACGATTTTGGACCAGGCACTTTTTCGCTGGGCCAGGCACTTTTTCGTGGTCACGCAAGTCTTTGCTCTTTGTAATTCTAATGTTGTACGTGCAATATGTGCGTACTGAATATCTTCATTAATTATTTTGAATAATACGTCTTGATTGCTTCGGGGGAACTGACAATTCTCATGTACTTCCTAAGAAAAACCAGCAAATTGTATGCTTACAAGACTTAAAAGTTATGGTTTACATAAAGCAATATTTTAATTAAAATTAATTAAAACTATAATGAAGTATTAGTTTATTTTATTTGCTAGACATGTACCATAATATTACAAATTACTGAGGTGTCGCAATAATAGACTGGTTTAACTAATTCTGGCGCGGTTTGCTTCTCCTTTTACAGATGAGCGAAACGAAGGTAAAATTAGCGTTAATAAACTATTTATTTGGAATTGAATAATTAGATAAAAACTAGACATGCTCGTTTCATATTATATTCTTGCCTTTTACTTTGCAACCAGACATTTAATTCTATAATAACATTAATATCTCTATATAGTAATGTATTATATATTTTATTACCGTGAAAATATCTCAGTTAATAGAAGTGATATTTGAGTGTATTTGAAAAGACAATTCACTATCTGGTCACTATGTCACTAACAATAAGTATTAGCATACTATCCTAGTCATGAAAAATTGCTAAGTACATGTATTCTGTCTCATGCGTCATTGTGAAGCATATAACAGAAGCATATAGTTTTGTGCAGTCGAGGTCATCCTTAATGCCGTACTCTCCGCATAGTTCGTGATTAACCTTTCCAACTTGATCGAGTGATCTCGACGAAACGAGATTTCAGAAGGAATTATTATCGAACGAAGTAATGATTGTATCTTTCGTAAGACGGCTCTTAATATTATAGATACGATATCATATTTTTCTTTTCCTTATCAGTTTTATTGTGAAATACTCCAAATTTTCATAGTGACACTTCATGACGTGTTTTTTTTCAATGGATATCTCTTCTCAAGCTCCTTCGTAATTTTCTCCTTCTCATATTTGACTGTTAAGTTTATATTTAGCAGCAAAACTTTTCATGATCTTGTCGACCTTGATCTCACTAGTAGTTCCGCGCGTCGCTCTATATATTGTATTTTTAATTTCTGTTTGAAAGCACATCTTTTTCCTTCCTTTGTTTCTGAGTTGCTGCATCCTTCATAGATCAAAGTATTCCAGATTCTTGTTTTTATTTCTGTATCTCTTTTGCACAAAAATTGGTGTTTAAATAATAATATATTGGAACTGTGCGTTCTAAATTTTAGAGATATGGATATATTTATTAATTATTGTATATTTAAATATATATATCGTTTAAAGGTATGATTGCTGTTCAATTTATATTGGTCTTGAGAAACATCGTTCGAAAGATCAATCGAAATGAACCTCTCGGTTCTCTCTGGCATGTCCTTGTCCTTCTTTCGGGGACAGTGAAGGACCCCGGCCTTCATACCGGCGAATTTGATTTCACGACGTAGATTATTTCATCATGACGTCATGTTGCCCGTATGTATATATCACTGCGACGGGAATCGTTTCGGTTCTCTTGTAGACTATCGATCGCAGGTAGAACTGCGCGGCGGTGCGACGATGAACGTGTAATCGTGTTCGTGAGCGGCGAAGTCAACAAATGTGAGGTTGCACATGGAAAGCGGTGCCACAAAGGGAAATGTGGATACGTACCTGGTGGGACCAGGCCACCAGGTCGCACGCCATTGCAGTATTTTCCTGGACAATCAACTTGTTCAAAGCGCTCTAGTGATTTTAGTTATTAACTTTTTCTACGTAGTGAATAATATAGTACTACTCTAAAATATTGGAATATTTATTTAAATAATGTGACTAAGATAAAACATTTGAAACAGAAATCAAATATCATTTTTATTCCGTTATTGCACGTTTTTACAACAATATATAAAAAGAATAATAGAACAAGTTATTATGTAATATCATATACTCGTACGTGGCAAAAACATGAATTTTGTGAGATATTCTAAAAGTTAAAATAGGAAATAAAGAGGTATTATTAATTATAATAGAAAAGCTTTATAATATAATTTAAATACTTACATGTTCACTTTACATAGATATTAAAAAAACCTTTCATAAAAATATGCTAACGGTTATGCGCGAACACATCAGTTGATCTAGCAAATGGTAGAATAACAAGCCTTTTTACGAAGCAATTTCGGATACTTTGAAGAGAGATTATTGGATTTTTCTGACATTATTTCCGTGACTTGCAGATCATAGCATTACGTAGACTGTAGAGTAATAAGGTCTGTTCTTTTCAGCTGAACTTCTTGCACAGTTTATTTCTTTTCTCTTTTTCTCACAAACATGAAAAGAAAAATAGTTTAGCTAAATAGAACAGGCCTCTAGTAGCATTGATTTCTCGATTAAATATTATTTCTGCACCTTCTCTCTCTCTCTCTCTCTCTCTCTCTCTCTCTCTCTCTCTCTCTCCTAGGACAATTGTATCAGCGATAATCGTATCGAAATTTTTAATTTTTATCATAAATAAATAAATATATATATATATATATATCAATAATATTTAAAAACATTTTTTTTGCAAGATATATTTCGAAAAGCATTATCTACGAAGAGATTGAACGTATAGTATAGTAATCGATCAAAACTATTTAAATAATTTATATCTATTTAATATATTTATATATAACACAAGTTGTTTAAATGGCTTAGGTTTCGATCGATTACTGCTCGCAATGTTGATGTTATTTTTATAATGAGATCTGTACTTATTATGTAACTATACGACTTACCACACTTTCATTATATTTAATGTGCTTATTACGTGCGTCTACCGGGAAATGATGTATTTGCATGCATCTTGAGATAGAGAGTTCGTGCGCTTTCGTCTGAAACGAAGTCTCGCCGTCATTAAGCAAGATGTCCTCCCACACACTAAGGAAAGGTGTGCATGGAATAATTCTCGAGTGTTCAGCCGGCAAGGGAAAGGCACTGGTGGCAGTGTCTTACGAAAGAAAGGTTCTTCGAACCTGACCGAAGATGGTAGCAAGGAAGGGCGTTATCTGCCACCACATTTGCAAGTTAACAGGCGCATTATTCGTGACGTTACTTCGTTCAAGGCTGAGACTTTATCGTGGTTAATTTAACTTTTGCAAACGTTTCTCCTAAATAATATTTTTCGGACTTTTCCAATGGCAATTACTTATAATAATAGCGATAAAAATTTAAAAAAGAAAAAAGATGGTTTTTAAACTACGCAAAATAATTTTATTAACATTGGATATTTTACGATTTAAATATAAATACTATTAATACGACATGAGATACCAAACATATTGAATAAATTTAATAAAGAAACATATTTTATATATAATTAGTTTATTATTTTTATAAATTTTTATGATTTTTCTAATGCTAATATTCACGCAAATTTAGTGCTGACTAAAATTTTATTCATATCTAATGTTAAAATTAGTTTATAAAATTATCATATGTAGTTTTAGATCCAAAAGTTATATTTTATTGAGTTGTAATGTTTACGTAACGAATTCCCAAAGTAAACCTAAGATTTTTCTATGGCGATATTGATTATTTTGCGCTCTTACATATAGGAGTTAATACCGCGTCGGCGTTTTCAATGCAGTTAAAGGCACGTTCCGGCACGTGGCGATCAGAACAATTATGTTCCATAACGAAGCAAACGTTCGTTACCTCATGAACAATTGGTTCGTTGTCCTATAGGCGAGAGCCGAAGAGCGTGAAGCACGCCCTTGAAGGGTGCAGCGGTGTACGCCATTCTTTCAAACAAGGGGAGTTATTAGTTTCGCAACTTTTATTAGAATTAGAATGCCGGGTTAAATTGCTGAAGTTGTTTGCTGCATTTTTATTTTAACAGTCTATAAGGAAAACTTTTTCGCAAAGCTCTGACAGTTCTGTATCCTTTCTATGATAACTATTTTACATTTGTACTGATAACTTTCTTTGAAGGTATTATGTATATAGAAAGGTACAATATATGTAACTTATAAGTGTTGTTTTAAAACGATTCATTTGTAGCAGTTTCTTTGCAAGTGTTGTTATTATAGGATTGTAAAAAATCTTTATATGCAGCTTGATCCGCATGGAATAAAGTAAAGGACTTCAATTATGTGCGATAAATATCTTAAATATCTGTCAACGATAAAATAATTAAGATGCTCTATGATAATAGAATTTATATTAAATTATTTTGTTGATTACACAAGAAGTTTTTAAATATATTTTTACGTCTTTACTATCTACGTTTGTTTACCAGTTTCGGATTACCGGTCTGATCTCGACGGGCACCATCAGCGTTTATCAGCGATAGAGCACGTACAAAATAAAACCGTCTCGGTACTATGAAAGGAAATCTTTAAATGAAGCAGAGCATGATGGCATAACAACACTTTGCAATGTTTCCGTATGAAATCACTATACGCTTGGTTGGAGCCCTTCCTTGGCATCTCAAGTTTACATTTATTCAGACACTCCCTTTTCTCTATAATCTAAGCCTGGACATTGTCGGCCGACGACCGAAGAGCTTTGTATTCAATGCAATTACCACTGACTTCAGCTACTACTGTTAGCATTATTACGTATTTTCTGTTTGCTAATCGTCAATATTTATCAAGCAATTGTGATAATCAAGGTGTAACAACTGAAAGATGCAACTTATAATGAATCATTATTCGGCGTTTTTAAAAAATAATTGTCCAAAAAGCTTAAACAGTTGTCTTATACATATTTATGCGGTATATATTGGAAAAAAAATTCTTATATTTTAGATTTAGAAGGATATCTACGTAACGTGATTGAATTTGATCTTTTTTTAAACGTGCAACGCTTTATCGTGCGTTTATATCTCATTTATTTACTTTGTTATCGTTTCGTTATCTCGATATAAGTCACATTTGCGTTGCTTCAATCCGCTGTTTCAAGAAGATGCAAAATATTCACGATATATGTTATTTTCGTAAAGAAAATTGATAAAATATTTGACTTCAATTACACAAA
The DNA here is from genome assembly GCF_001594065.2 of Cyphomyrmex costatus. NCBI lineage: Eukaryota > Metazoa > Arthropoda > Insecta > Hymenoptera > Formicidae > Cyphomyrmex > Cyphomyrmex costatus. Next base: position 1,594,400 of record NW_017275207.1, read on the forward strand.
TTTTGTTTCTTTTTTTAAGCACTTTTGTACAATTTTTATAGTATTCTTATGTATCTATTATAATATTAATTCAGTATAATACTACATTATTTATTTTAATTTAATTAAATTATTTTATGAAATGTTATATATATGCTTTTCTATACCTAAGATAATAACTGAATTTTTGCAGAGATGTAGTAAAATTCTTAAAAATTAAACTAAGAAAACGTAAAGGATTTTTTTTGTAGATTGGTTAAATTAACTTTTTGGTTATGACTGATAATAAACGTGAATGCTGATACTGGATGAAGCAGTATTGTGTATGAATAGTATAGGACCGTAGAATTTGATTAGCCAACTGTTCACTTATCATTTTTCACTGTATCAAACATTCTTTGACAAACAAACGCAGATCAAAATAATTGGAGCATTCCTGCCATTGATGAGGTATCGAAGTAGATAAAAAGAGTCACTATAGGCGCATCGTCACAAAAAATCTTTTGAAGGGAATCATTATAGTATAGTAAAACGTATAATAGCCAGACGATTAAATACGACGAATATTCTGCATATTTTATTTTTCTTTACTTAACATTTTTATGTTATTTAACACAAGAGATTGAGTTACCATTGCTGTTTTGATATCTATCATTGTTGTTTCATTAAAAAGATGTCTCGGTGCAATAGATAATGTTGTATAATTTTGTTTAATACTTTTAAAGCAACGTTAGTCTGCAACGCGATGCAGTATCTCTATTTACAGGTGACATTTATTTTGCAGTCATATATGCTTCCTACATTACCGCGTCAAAAGACACAGGTATCCGTGATGCGCTGCAATGCAGTATCAGCGTTTCAGTGTAGGTACGTCTGTTCTCGAAACTTGATAACACTTCATATGTAACACACGAAACATCGAAAACGATACAGATCTAAATTAAGTTCGTTAAATCTCGGATTTAACGAATTTAACAGGATCGCTCTACGATTTTTTTGCCATAAATATAAGAGTGCTTTCCAACTAATTTGTAACAGCACTTTACATAGTAAAACAATTGTTCGACATATGGCATCGCAGTGCGCAGTTAGTATAAAAATGCCGCGTGCTTTTGACGTGAAACACTACATGTCTGACGTGCATTACAAACCGAACAATGCTTGTCGCAATTTTTGACTGGCTTCGTTATCGTTTTCAACGAGGAGAATACGGTATACCCTTTGTCACCTGAGTTTCGCGAAAAATAACATAGGCTTCTCTACTGTATATGTGCCTACGTTTACATTTACAATTCGTTCATATATGTTTACGTAAGGCATTCTCGCATTTCTGCTTAATCGTAAAAGCGTGACGGTAACTGAGCTACGGGGATGACCGTTTGCCTCTCTCTCTTTCCTCTTCTCGAATAACCATGAACATTTCTCGTAGATTCATCAAATCGTCGATAAATCAATATCATGTATGGAACTGATATATGTATACGGAGCACCATGAATATCGACATTTTTGGTTTAATTATAATAAATGCTTTCTTCTGAAACTTCTTGATCGCGCAGTATGCTTGATAATGAGGATGTGTGCTTATTGCATGGACAGATCATCATGTTTCAGCACATTGAGATGTGCTAACGTTGACATAACCTTGGACTGTACATTCTATAAATCAAAATTGAACCGGAAATTGAACTATATTTTTTGCGCAATATAGTTTTAACATTAAAAATATATCGGTGTTTCTTATTCACTAAAAGCAAATAAATTGGTATAAAAATAAAGAAAGTTATGAAAACTGATATTTTATTGCATAAAGGAAATAAAAATATCGATAAGTAAAAAATTTCAAAACCTTAGATTTTAAATAAAAAATATAATATTATTATAAAAACCAGAAACTCTTTATTAAATTAAAACACAAACATAATGTGAAAGAACATTAGGGGAAAAAAATTCCAGATGATAAAAGCGCAGAGAAATTCAGAAAACAAATTAATTTATTAAAAACAGTAATTTATTTAAAAGTAATTTATTTAAAACATTATTAATTAAACTGAAAACATAATTTATAATTTTGGCAAATATAATACGTCTTTAAATAAATTACAAATAATTATTAAAAATACTGAAATACAAATTGGAAATTTTTTGCGATATGAAACGGCAGTACAAAAACTTGTCGATATTTGAAGTGCACTAAAATATTATTCTATGTAGTTCTGATCAAATAGATATGGCAATGCGAATGAAGCTTCAGGCTTTAATCCGCAATATCGATTTGATAATACGGTAAAGTGGGAATTTGATACCACAGAATTGTACAGAAGCACGTGCGCGCGCGCGTTGTAGCAGATGATTTAACGCATGCTGTATTTCTTAGTTCGCGCCGTACACATGCATGCATACAAAGTGTTTTCATCTCTAAATTCTTGGCACGCACTTTATAGTGTAAGGAAAAGTAAAATATGCGTCGTCTTTATGATGGATAGAATTTGATGAATGATGCAAACGTGAGTTCCGTAAAGCATTGACCTTGTTGGCATGCGATCCAGTATTTAAGCAAATTTACCGTCTCTCAGTGTTGTACAATAAAGGTATGTACGGGGAGAAACTGAATAATGAAGACACTTCACCACCTTCGGCTTGAATGTCTAAGTATTATAGTTATATTGTCGCGAGTCTCAAGGCTGTGCTTGCACGCGAATTTGTTGAAATCATATTTTTCAGCGGAAAAATTTACGCTTCGTTACTTTCGTTGAGTATTAGTCGAGGATTATCGCAAGGTTACTTCGTTTCTTTTCTTGCATAACATCGCAATCGTCCATGAATATATTTGACTCAAATTAACTGTTGTAATTCATGTTAGATTACTTCTCTTCCATGTCTTTCGAAACTGACATTCCTACTGTTTAACATTAGGTATTTTCTTAATAAAGTTGAGAACACACACATAAGCTATTTTTAGTCGTTATGTGTCTCCCTCATGTAGAAAATACTTAATATAATGAAAAAAATAATATTATGTGGATATATTGTGCGAGAATAATTTTCTTTCTGTAAATAATCAAAATTTCAAAACTTTCTAATTTTGTTTAACAAATTTGTTTTCACGAAGATCGAGAAAATTTAATTGACTCTCGGCCAAGAAATGATTGAAACTGCAAACGTTACTTCTGCTGTCGCAGCAACATGTGGAAACTCGAGAAGCTTTCTTGAGAAAACTTGATCCTAACGTTTTGAGTCATCAAAAAATTATTTCTATATAGTTATACTGTACTTCATATTGATCTCACAGTTTTCGAATTTATTTTTTTGTATTGATATAAAGGTATTTTCATGTTTTTTACTTTATTATAAAATGTGTTATAAAATGATTGACTTATGAATAATTGTGTTATTAAATTCAAAATATTAAAAAAGAAATGTTAGCTCTAATAAAGTAATTAATACAGAAATTTTTTGTTGAGCTTAACTCAAATCACGTGTCTTTAGCAGTTCACTCAAATTTTTATGTTAATTTAACACAATGTGACTATGTTAGAAGGTAATACAAACGTTATGTAAAAATTTTCATTAAAAAATGCAATATTTTGATTTTACAACAAATTATGAAAGCATATTCTTTTAACAAAGGTAAGTCTAATATGTTAAATTAATACGTGCATAAATTTTTTATCTATTTATCTTAGAGAATTTTTAAAATTGCATTATTTTTATATTATTTTCTATTTATAAAAGATATCATATTTTAATATTACTTTAATATCATTGTATTTTGTATTATTTTAATATTAAGAAATATTAAACGATACTCTAAAAGAAAATCATTTAAATAACATTATATTATATTGAATTAATACTTTGGTATATTAAAAAATCAAAAATTTTAATAAGGATCAATTGTAACATAAGTACAAAATGTTTTTTACTGTATTCTATCAACAATGTGTTGATTAAAAAATTCTAATACACAAAAGGAAAAGAGAAATCTCTTCACTCTATACATAGCTATACTTGAAGTAGGAGAGTGACGTAAATAAACTCTTCACAATCAGTATAGGGAGCTAATGGCTCCATAAATATTTACAGTAAATGGAGTACGTTACATTTTCGTTCATCACTTCTCTGTTTCCTCTTGCGTCATAGTTTTTAACTCTCCAAGCTTATTTGTTTATCTCGTACAATTAAAACAGCCAAAATGATCTGGCACAAGAATGCAAACTGGCAAAAGTATTATGTATTTCCCGGGGAACTCGTTATTTGTCGGTATAAATCGAAGCCATGGTTTTGATTGCGTGTAATATAATTGACATATATTTAGTAATTAATGTGGAAGATATAATAATTAATGTGATAAGAAACCTCACCAATCACTTTAATTTTTCTACATATATAATTAAAGTCGATATTGTCTTGAATCACACGCACTTTGAATCACGTAGTGGACTTTTCTACTTTCTAAGATATGATACTTTAAAGTTTTCTACTTTTTAACTTAAAAATAGAATATCAAGTGTAATACTGTTAAGGAGATTTATAAGAAAGTCAAGGTTATTGACTTGCAAAGCAGAAAGTATATGCGTGGCTGTAGTGAGCGTTGTTCTTCCCTTCGAAAAGTTTCACTATCAAAAGAAGATATATAGGCTTGCTTTAAACTTTGCTTTTTGTGGAAAATTATAAACCATGTGAAATTTTTTTTTGCTTTGCATTGGACATAAGTATGGTATGTGAAGATTCAATAAATTCAGTTCTCCCCTATGGAGGGTCCTTTTATTAAAAAACTAGTTATATAAGTTTGGATTGAATCTTCAAGTGAAAAGTTGAAGCGATCAGGTTGGATATGGATTTACAACTTTTTACGCAAAGCGAGATTCAAACTTATGTGTCTAATTTTTTGGTCATGAAGTTTTACTTTCTCATAGGAAGGAAGGACTCATTACTTACATACATACACTTTTCAATGTGAAACGAAGTTTTATATGAATTTGATCTTGACCTTCTTATAGGTTTCTTTAGTTACATTATATTTGAAATTCTATTTTTAAGTTTGAAAGATAGAAAACTTTAAAGAGTGATCACATCTCAGAAAAGTAGAAGAATCCGTTATGTGACTCCAATTGTGTAACTTGGGAGACAATATTGACTTTAATTAAAATTAAAGTGACTCGTGAAAAATGTAACCTATTCGCAGTAATTATCACATATTTTTTAATTGAATCAAACAAAGTTGTGTTTAGGACGGTTTCTCTCTCTCTCTTCCTCCAAATAAGCTAGAATAAAAAAATCTAATCAAAACGATTAATAAAATAACGACAAAAAATTATAAAAATAAAAGGTTTTTTGTTGCTGTAAAATGTAAATAAATAACAGTACATGTGTAGTTGACAGTAGCAGTTAGTTTTATAAAAAATTTAATATTCTTTAATAAAGAAAAATATATTTTGATATCTCTTCGTTCGTTTTTGAATTATATATACTTGCAAAACTCTCTACAATTGTGTAATTTATATAATGTGATGGGTTATATTTCAGGCTGTTAATATTTTACAGCTTGGCAAATAGTTTTTTTTTTGTTAACATATACGTATAATATAAATAGCCAATGAAAGGATTTTGTATTCAATTTATTCTTATGCATATATTAACGAATGAAAGTTTATCGAATTTTTATGTGTTTAGTGTTTACATTAGTTAATAAAGAATGTGAAAATTGAAGAATTTTTCAAATAAGATTTGACCTCAAAATATCTACTATATATAAATTAAACGATATAAAATAATTATAATTATTTTGTTTTAAAGAGATCTTTGGTTAATATATACAATCAATTATCGTGAATTAGTAAATTTATGTGTATAAATTTATAATATTTATATTTTGTATAATATATTTTATTGTTTTGTAAAACGTATGGATGAGTTAGAAAGACATTAGATGTAAATAAAACCAAAATAAAATGCATGATATTATTCTTGTCATCACGCGATATATATGGTAGAATTATTCTGGATATTGTTTAGGTTATTTGTATTTATTTAAAAAACTTCTATACGAAAGCTATTTATATAGAAATTATATTCCATACGGAAATTAACAAGCGTGTCCTTCTTGTGAAAGGTCCTTAATTCTTTTATAATATATCAATTCAACTATTGCTATTTTTTGTTTTTTTCTCGCGATGGTAATACATCATTTGGCGACCGCTAGGGGACGCCCGTTGATAAACTGTTTCTCGTATGCAAAAAACAGTCACGCATACAATTAAAACCGATTCCCGAGCAAATTAATCTATAACTTACTTGGCGCGGAGGACACCGTGATCATGAAGGCGGTTCCTCCTGGGCGAGGCCTCGCCATTGCACTACGGCGAGGCTGACCCTTGCGAATACTCCTAATGTGGGTATATCGAGCGCATAATTTTTGATAGTCGGGATCTGCGTACGCGCTATCCCGGATACACAAAATAAAAAAATAAAACAGAGACATATCTTTTAATTTCTGATTACAACACATTACTCATGTAAGTGTTTATATGGTTTCATTTTTCTTGATATTATATTTCTATTGAGAAAATATTAAATTTTTCTTAATTAATTAGCTGGAAATCCTGAAATAAAAAAATTTATCTAATAGCTCTTTATATTTTTGGGAAATCACGAACCGCTATTCAGACAATAATTAAAAACATTTCATAATAATTTTGATAAACATTATTATATAAAGAACAAGAGTTTTGTTGTAACGAAACAAAATTATACTTACTATTAAAAAAATAAAAAAACAATTTAAATTAATTGTTACATATATAATATAATATTATATTTTTTAAGTATTCTATTTATGTTCTATTTACATATTAAATTTATGCTTTGTTAATCTATATGTTAATAATTCTTGAAATATTTTACAAAATGTTTTAAAATTTAAATTCTATTCAAAGTTGAGTTGAAGTCGTTATATAGTTAAATTTATAAAATACACGTGCGCAAGTATATCTTTGCTGGATCAAGATGAATGAAACCGGAAGGAATTCAGCAGTATAGATATTATATGTGTGTACTATATACATATGTAAATTATACATATAATAAACTCATTAATTGCTTGAACATATTTTTTAGTATATATAATATATATATGTATATATTTGTATATATTGTTTATCTATCATGTAATTTTGATATAAACTATCAATTTTTAAATAATCTCAAAAATCACTTTTATAAGAAAAACTTTTAATTAACAAATTTTGCAAGTTTTTTTGGACACATGCCATCATAAAATTAAAAAAAATTGTTCTTTTTGTCCAGCTCGTAATTTCGTATGTATAAAATTACCAAACTCACAGAAATTCGAGAAACATAGAGACCTTTTAAAAGTAAAAAAATTTAAAAGCTCTTTTCTTAAATTTAATTGTTTTATTTTTTTAACAATCACAGCTGCTAACATTTTAAAGTTGGTATACACTAGAAAGAGTTTGGTAGCATTACCTCAAATTCTAGTTGAAAATAGACAAATCAAAATGTTCTGATTCACTCTATTATAGTTTAGTTGAAATAATCAGAATTCTAATTAATTTAATAAGAATCTCACCAAATTTGTTTATTTTTAACCAACAGCTTTTTTTAGTGTAGCGCTCCAAAGTAGTTTGTTCCATAACTTAATATTTTCTTTATATCAATAGAATAAAATAATAAAATTAATTAAATTATATATATAATTAAATTAATTAATTAAAACTATTAACTTTTTATAACGCAGTATCTAAATACTTTATACATAAAAAAATGAAATTAATTTATATCAATTATGAGATATATTATATTTTACGCTATGTTAAAATATGCTAGAATAAAATAAAAAATATATCATGAAATATTTATTTCTTGAGCATCTTATATAATACTTTTATACTCAGAATATTTAAGGTAGATAATCTATTTATACAAAAAATATATAATTTCTTTAAGGAAAATATGCAATTATTTTTTGGCATATTGTTGCTCTTATGAAGAAAACGAGTTATAATAGTAAAATAGAATTACTATATCATTCATCTTTTTCCTATATTATTATTTCTTTCTATCTTTAATGGAATGAATTCTAGAAGCAATCCTATTACTATCCTATCCTGTATATTTCTACAATCTATATAAAATAGCAAAAACATTGTAAAGAAGTTTGAAAGTCAAAAAGACTGATTTCTTACGCATTCAGTTTCACTGAATATATTTGTCGAAATGATACACTATGTGTCGATAAATAAATACTTTTACGTAATACTACAACATTAAATGAATAAACATTACTGAATAATAAGAGAAAGTTAGAGACAAAATGTATACGAGTAATTGGTGAAATAGAACAAATAAAGAAACATTATTGTAAATAATGTTAATTTCGATAATAAAATAATCAAGATTACATTCTCAAGTATAAATCTACCTTCCTACAACAATAATTATCGAACTAAAGCAATCTAAGGGCGGTATTTATAGTCCGTTCTTATTTTAAGACTGTCTTAAGTAATGTCTTAAGATGCTAATATAGCTGTCTGGTTCATGACACCTCAAAACTGAACTTAAGACGGTCTTGAATATAAGAACTGACTATGAATACCGGTCTAAATGCTATAGATCACATAGTGGGCACTTATATATATATATATATATATATATATATATATATATATATAACAATAATGGACCATTTCAAATAAAGTGACTATAGGAAAATTTCTTATAATATAAATAATTTTTAATCTTATCTAATAATTTAAAGTAAATCAAAAGATATCCTAATATTTATAAGCAACGATATTTAATCTTCTACATTTATCTTTCAGTATCCCTAAACTGTTGATGACATTCATTGATACATTTATTATTTTGACATTTACTATCACATTATAAATTTTATTAGCTAATTTATTAAAATTTATTCCATAGTTTTTTAAACTAGACACTTACATAAATAATGTATGATGGTGAAATAACTCTGGTTCTGGTGATGACAATCTGTGACACATTTTACGTCAACTATATTCTAGCGAGATTTATGACAAAATTCCTGGCAGATAAGATCAGTATAATAATGAAGTGAGCAGAAACCGTAAATTGCGTTACAGGGAACTATTTGAATTGTATTGAAATGAGCGGTTCTTCTGAGATTGAAAAATACGTATTAGATATATTTATTTGCTTTTGCAGGTTTTTTGCGTATCACAAAATTTTCGTGTCTGTTGAAATTGAAATAACAGCAACGTTATTTATTACTTGTTTGTTTTTATTCCCAATTTACCAGTGATACATTTTGCCACTTTGCTTATATTATTCGTGTTTATTTAAAAAAAGTATGTGAAGGTACTTATTATCAATACAACTATGTTATATGTATTGAATCAGACATGTGCTGTCAACGAAAAGAGTATGAATAGTTATTCCACAAATAAGAATGTATTTTCCTAACTCTGTTACATGGACAGATTTATTTGTTTTGTTTCAACTTTTTAATGTATAGTACTAAACTTGATTTAGTAATGTTCACACTGACCGATTGAACTATAACTTTGTTACTTGAATATTTTTGTTGTTTGATCAAGTTTACAAAATTAATATATCAGCGATTGTTTTTTGATTTAAATAAATGCTATAATGGAAATTACTTTTTCTACTTGCAATAAAATTTTGTGTATAAAGCGTTACAGTTATTACATAGATAATCTGATTAGATTTAATGAAATGATAAGAACAAATTGATATTGTATACACAAAAATTAATAAAGATTTGTATTAAAACCAATTTTTGTATAAGAAAAACATAAAAAATGTCAATAAATATAAAAGTTTCAAATTATAATTTAAAAATGACCATAGTTATATTATTTTAAGTTATTTCATTGTTCTACGTCTATTTTCTTCTCTCGAACAAATTTGTCGTAACGCGGCGTATTGATTTTCAGAGCAGGTTGATGCTGCGATATCATCAAGGAGACGAATGTAGAAAAACTCTTACTATCCACAGCACTTCTTTTTCTTATCTTTTCCCGTCTTGCTACTATCTTGTGATGCAAGATATTATGTTTTTTTTTCTTGTTGATGAAATTCGACAGAGCAAGTAAATGTTGAATCTATATTGTCATTTAAAAAATATAGTTTTTCTTCGAAAATATATATAATTTTTGTTTTTTAAAAGTTCTGTTTATGTTTTATTTTTAGAAATTGCGTTATAAATCGATAAACAATTTTTTTAATTAAAAAAATTTAGATAGTACATTATAAATTCTGATATTTTACTTCTCTTATTTAATATGTATTGATTACTTAATAATTTGGAGAAAATGTTTGTTTTTCTAAGAATATGTAAAGAATTTTGTAAAGGGGGAATTTTGTAAATAATTCTTTATATATATAAGAAAAGTTTTTAATTTATCTTTTATAGAAGATTTTAAAATTTATTTTATACAAAATAAATTTAAATTATATACTTAATGTAGATTATGATAGTATACCTTTATTAATCATATTTTTAGCAAAATTGGCTACAATTACTAAATTAATGAATTCATCATTGATATTACATTAAATAACAAAATATCGAGATATTGGTACTCTCAGAAATATAACAATATGGAAAAGATATAGAAGATATAATAAATATTATATATATATATACACAACACACACAGAAGAAATTAAAATATATTTTTGTTTTAGCATTCCCCCCGATTACGTAATTAGATTAGATAATTAAATCACATTTGCACTAAAATTTTATTAATTTTACGCAAACTTTTACAGCTTCGCATATTACAATTTTTTACCTGTACTTTTTGATTAAAAATATATACATGTACCGATAATGTCGCAACAATTTCACTGAATATCATCGTATGAATTCTCTGAACTTTGAAACACACGAACCTTTACATATGTCAATATCATATAATACGTAGAAACAAACATTTTTTTTAGATATTGTGAGTAGTTTAATAATGGCTAATAATTGTTATATTATTTAAAGCGGCGGACAAATCTTTGGATAAATAGAAATTTGAGAAATATTGAGTTGAAACAAAAGTTTATAGCGCTACGAATTTTAAAATTCAAGCTGTAACTTCGTTAGAAATAAACGAAGTTGTAGGCTTATTTATCGTCCCGTCCATTTAAAATACATAATTTAAAACAAAGAATTAAAATGTACACTATTTGTTTATTTTGCTATTTTTGTATTATTATAACAAGAGTTAATAAAATTTACATAGAGCGAATGAGTTGACTACGTTTTATCATCTCGACGCCGACTTTGCAACCCATATCTTGTGGTTTGCATGGATTTGCGGTTTTATCCTTGTTCGCGACTGTTCTTAGTAATGCCGTAAAACTGTCGTGCAGACACAGAATGTATATGGTGCTTTGTTTTAACGTTTATAGAGGTGATTTGCATTGTAGTGAAAAGAATCAAAATTAAACATTTTTCACGAATAGATTGGATTAAAAAAATTAGAAAATTTATAATATTTTTATTAATTAGCATATACATTATGCGTAAAAAAATTTAATAAAAAATGATATATTATCTTTTAAAATAAAAGTTTTTTTATTCTTTATTATAAATAGAAAATTATTAATTAAAAATAATATTCCAGTTTTTCTTTGAAGAAGAATATGATTGATATAGACATTATTATATGTAAAATTCAAGACTAGTATAATAATATGATAATATGGAACATGTTTCATATTTTTTAGCACACACCACACACATGTACATATATACAATTAATTGTTAGATTTTCCTGGCATATTTTGACATAAAATATAAAATATCTCGCAAACTGTTTATTTCTTGATAATTCGTCCTAATACTTTAATAGTAAAATGTGTACACTGCACTGGTGCAAAAATGTACATGTATGTAATTGCACATATTATAAAATGCATAATATAATTAATGAAATTTATTTCAGGAAATTTGTAATATTTATCAAACACAATTGCACGCTTATTTTTAAGTAAATATATGATCTCAATATCAGATTTTTTCTTTTTGATGTTTGATTCAGTACTTATAAAGGAAGCAGATATATAAGTCAACATGTATCGCAACGTAAATATATATGTATGCATATGCATTTAATATCTCTTGTTTAAAGAGGATACTGAGGTATAATTTTGTTAAAAAGAAAAAATGCTCCTTGAGAATGAGCATGTCTAAGAGGACATTTTCTCTTCATAACGAACCATCTCCTTTTGAAGTTTTATATCGTACTTAAGAAACGAGTTGACGAGTAGCAGTTCATGAAATGAATAACACGGGGCTTATAATTTTTTTATTAAATGCTAAACAAAAAAAGACACTTTTATTTACTTAATTACTTTAATTACCAACTGCAAATTTTTTTAAAACTTTTTTTTAAATAAATGTTTCTGAAAAGCTTATCTTTAATAAAGATTGAGTTGAGTTTCATTATTAATGCAGACATCAAATGGTTTCAACTAAGTTATAATATTTCTTGGTTAAATTAAAGAAATCTCATTTAATCGAAATGTGTAGTTTTAAAAAGAAAAGATATTTTTATTTCTTGAAATATTATGCTATCTGACAATTAAAGAGAAAAATTTATAAAAATTTTTTATTGCTAGAAGCAATATTAAAAAATAAATAATAATATTTTGCATAACAAATTCGCAATATTTATTTATATGTATATTTAAGCATGATAAGCACATGCTAAAATACCTATATGTATGCCCAGTATTATAGGCAACCATTCATTTCTGTGATGCGATGTAAATACGTTTGATTGTACTAGGCGTTGTGCAGTGACTCAACAAGAGGTTGACGAACTTTATATTTTGCTCTATTGACTACTTGCTGTAACTTTATTAACGAAGAGCTTTGCCGTGAACGCTTTATATTTCGAAATATGTTTATTTAATTAAAGATTTATTGTAAAAATATCAACGTCAAATTTAAGAGACATAATTTTATTGAAAAAATAAATAGTAGAGATATACTTATTTTTATTATGTTGTATGCGCTCTATTTTTAACACTAAATATATAATAAAAATAGAAGGAGTTAAAATTGCTGCAATAAGTGATGAGTAATTGTGTTTAGCAATCTGAAAGTAGTGGAGTTTGATTCACTTGCTCCAACACGCAATCGCCACATTATATGTACTTCTCATACATGCAAAATTATTGAATGCTGTCTTATGAAAAAGGAATTGTTTAATGTAGAATATAAATTTTATCGAAACGTAACATAAAATTAATTTTTTCATTGACATCGACACGGTTAAAACAACGTGAAACAACAATATTTTTTTTACATGTTTTAATTACTATGTAGCTTCTTCTAACGAAAATAATATGAATGTCGTGGTTCAATGGTGACATTGATCGGTTCTTCGTCACTTCTCATAATGGTGATTTTATATGTTGCACCGTTGTCGTGCCGCACCCACGCGACTGTTTTGTGTCAAACACGATGTTCACAGACTCATGATATTTTTATCTTGAATGTCTTCTTGTTCACTCTCTTATTTTCTCATTTCTTCATATTCATTATTTCTGACTCTTTTTTATTCTAGTACTTTCATATCCTCCTTGTATTTTATTCTTTCTTTTCATGACATGTTTTAAAGTTTATAATAATTTTTGAAAATTTCACTGTTAACATCAGTGTATTTTTCTGTTCGAAACATAATTTATATGAATTTTTTTTTTTACTTAAAATAACCGATACCAATACCTCAGAATATTGATCTTATCCAAATCAATATCAATATCTTTTCTCCTGCGACAATCCTACATAATCTCTTAAACGTTCTATAAAAATAAAATATTTAAAAATTTTGTCAATTTAAAATCTTTTTATTTGTTTGTGATTCATATTATGGTGCTCTATCTAATCTATTTAGTTTTTTAAATTCGGATTGATAGCCACAACGTCATTATTTATTGATTATATTTTATATTTTGAGAAAAAAATATGTGCAGTGTACAAAAAGAATCATTCTTTTACATAACACACAGTGATAATATATGTAATATGTATATTTTTATATTACGATATATATGTATATATATTCTCTTTCTCTCTCTCTCTCTCTGTCTATATATATATATTGTAATATATATAGGTAAAAATAGAGTTATATTAATCCATAAATAATTTATAATTTAAATGATGGCATAAAACTTTGGACACATTGTCCTATATTTTTAGTGATTTGACTCGTAACCTGGTCGGATAATTGATGAATTCCTGTTTCAAAGCATATTCTCATATTGGGAAACATTCCGATGAGATTAAATGCCGCATTTACAGCCTCTTCTATTAAGGGAATTAGTTTGAAAAAGTTTTCTCTAACCTGAAACAATATGTTGAAATTCTTTTAAAAGTCTTTTGAACAATTATATTATAATTTAACACGTTAAATGCTGTGCTGGTCACTTGTGAAGCACTTGAATTTTCAATGCCAAACCATTGATTGGCATTGATTGACGTTACAAAATTAAAAAAAAGGGTATATATGTATACAAATATTATTTTATTATATATATATATAATATATATATATATATAATAAAATAATATTTGTAGCATTTAATAAAAGCATAATTAATATTAATAAAGTAATTTTTAGAATAATAAATGTACTATACGTGAGAAGACAAGCAAAAATAGGTCACTTATATATTTAACAAAATATATAAAAATTAATTGAAATACTTACACTACGGAAGCATGAAATATCTAAAGGATTTCGTAAACAACTTGAAGCATCTTGAAAGTTCTTTGATATATTTGTTTGCAGATTATTTATTTTACTGGTGAATTTTTCAATATCAGCTGAATTAGCTTTTTGTACAATGCACGTATCAAAAGTCTTCATTACATGCTCGACAGCACCTTGAATTTTATTGCGTACATCAGTGCATGGCGTAGATGTTGAAACATTTGTTTGGTCCACCTGACTATTTGTTAACTATACGAAATTTCAAAAATTAGCAATATGCAATTTCGAAGTGTTACCACTTAAAATTTCTTTATAAAATATATATTTTAATAACATTCTCAATAGGCATATACATACATACATATCTATAAGCATACCATATACATACATACATACTTATATATTACATATATGTTAAAATAAATAATCTAAAATATATTAATTAAAATTTTGTTTAAATACTAATAATTGAATGGATTTTTAATACTTTTTGTAGACGAGATATATAAACTTTTCGCTGTTAACTTAATTATAAACAATATAATATACTATGAGATCATGAGAGCGAATACATAATTATTTTTTATATTTAGTAAAGACTGAGTTTACTATCACGTATTGTAACAAATTGTCGATTTAATAAAATATCTGATGTACAAAATATATTTTTGCTCTGTGATATGGATTGAAATTAAAACTGCTTATTTTTAAACATAAAATAATTAAAAAATTTAGCTAGTATATAAATTATTTAGCTAGTAATATTGAAATTAAATCTTACATCATTAATAGCTTCCTGTCCTTTTTGGATTCCTACCTTTCCCACTTCTTTTATGTTTTCAACTTGGTCTTGCACAGTACCCAATATAGAACCTATCAGTGATTTATCAAGAAGTCCTGCTTCTGCTGTTTGAAAAATCTAGAATTATATGAATAAATTCATAAGATTAATACATAAAATATGTTGGTAATTGATATACATAATTAAGTTTTTATCATAATTTAAATAATTTTAAGGAGATCCTAAAGTCGTCTGTATTACCGACTAAGTCATATAATTTTTGTACAACAATTACTTTTTTCTTGTTTTACTGATTTGAAAATCCCTTTCCAGGATTAAAGTACACATATTAATACGTGTCTGAGGTGGAGTTTATGCTGAAAACGGCAAAAAAATTTCGAAATTGAGTTCTACTTTACCATTTCTTAATTCAATATGGTGCTTCAGAGCTGTCACGCTTTTACACATCGTGACAGTATTTGATTCATATAAAAGCTATATGATCTGTATTTACGAAATAAAAGTCCACAGACTAGCATGAAGAAATAGCATGGAGTTTTTAAAATTGGACTTAGATGTCTAATTAAAACGTAATTGTTATACGAAAATTCATGCGTGGTATACGTGAATAAGACATTGATGTAGTGATGTGTCAATGACACGTAATCGTCTGTGTGTAAGTGCTATTTCCAATATGACTAATCGTCTCTTTAAGATCTCTTTAAATATTAGAAAAACCGAAGAACACTCACTTGCACATACATACAATATTATTTTATATATTTATATTAAATAATAAAATAAATATCAAATAAAATTTTTAAAGTTTTTACAATTCTTATTTAATATTAAATTTTTACAACGTAAATAACTATTTTAGATTTAAGAATCGGAAAACTTACGCAAACAGCTGCAATGATGCAATTTATGATTGTAATTTTTGTCATTGTTATTCTAACTTTTACGTACAACTTCTTCAGACTTCTGAAATAACACTCCTTTTTTTACCTAAAACTCGCATTTATATAAGATATTCACTTCCAACTTGTAGAAGATATCGTTGCGATATGCAAATTAACTTGTCAAACTGCGAGTACTTACATCAATATGCAATTACTCTAATTAGTCAAAGTAAAAAATAGTAATAATGAACGAAATGTACTTAAAAGAGAGCTTTATAATTTATTTTTATGATATATTACAACAAATTCACGTTCCATCTAATCTAATTTTTCTTATGATAATTTAAATATTTCTCATGTATAAATATGTAACTGGAATTGTTAAGTTCTTTTTACTATATAATAGGATACTTAAACATTGAGAGAAAAAACTTTTGGAATACAATTTTTCGTAAAAGGATAATATTATATTATATATATATGCTGAATAATATTTCATCAAATAAATATTGTACTATTTGCAATATTTTCATTATTTGCAATATAATTATCGTAGGTTGTAAAATTACTAAGTTGTCATCATCTAGATAGCACTATGTCGAAACTAGAGGTATAAAACGTTTGTTATTATGTTATTATGTTATTAAGATATTTTTTGGATAATAGTTGCTTTCCATTTACTCGGATTCTCAGATAATTCTCACTTATGACGTCATAACTCAGTTGAATGCGCGTTCCTTTTGCATTCTGAGAAGTGAGATTCAACTGAGTTTTTCCCTGCAAACTGCACAAGATCGAGACCGTCTGCTTTATTGAGTCTCGTAGACTCACTTTAAAAGTGAGGTTATAAACCTGTGTTGTTATTTGTTAATTTTACCAAAGTAAGCAGGTAGTGACGTCATTAATCTGAGTATTTCATACTCAGCTCACTTCGCAGACTCAGTTTCATTTGTGTGTAAATGGAAAGCAACTATTATTATGCCATTAGCCGTCTCATCTCCCGATTTGGCATGTATATTATCTGGATAGTATAATTATTTTGCTAATATTATAGTTGCTTTCCATTTACACACAAGTGAAACTGAGTCTGAAGTGAGCTGAGTATGGAATACTCAGATTAATGACGTCACTACTTGCTTACTTTGGTAAAATTAACAAATAACAACACAGGTTCATAACCTCACTTTTAAAGTTAGTCTACAAAACTTAATAAAGCACACGGCCTCGATCTTGTGCAGTTTTTGTAGGTAAAAATTTAGGTCAATCTCACTTCTCAGAATGCAAAAGGAACGCGCATTCAACTGAGTTATGACGTCACAAGTAAGAATTATCTGAGAATCGGAGTAAATGGAAAGCAACTATTATGAAGGTTGATTGGAAACGGAAATTCAGTTACATGTTAAGAAGTTAAATTATTAGATTAAAATATTGATAAAAAAAAAAAGGAATTCAAAATATTTTAAAAAATTGACTAATTTTAAGATAGCATATTGTTTAAATTGAATACAGATAGAAACTTTTGAGAAATTATTTTCTAATATCAAAATCATTAATTTCTTTTTTGGTGACATATTGCTATAAATTAAAACAATTTGTTATTGATTAAGATAAACATTAAAAGATTTATACAATTTTATACAATAATATTTATTAGGAGAAATTGTAGTATAATGTGAATATTATAGCAGTCTTTTGTGTTATTATAAAAAATCGTATCATAGTTTATGATTTGCAAAAATTTTTTACTTATTAGAGTGTGTGATGCATGCTCAGTATATTTTCTTAAAGACGCTACAAAATTCTTTCCTGAATATACATATACGAGTATACATATATATACAATATATGCTCCGTTTTAGTTTTTATAGCGATAAAGCTAAATGTGCGTAAATTGTCTTATAATATCAAAGAAATGGCAATTTTAGTTCAAAGTTTACATTTCTATTGTTTTCTATATTTAGATATACCATATACTATATATATACAAGTTAAATGTACACAAAAAGAATTTTTTCTTAAAGTTTATCCTGAAAATATGGTAGTCATTGTATGGGACAACATTGTATTTCGAAGAATTTTAAGTAAATCTCTTTCATTTATTATATAATAAAATTACAATAACACATGTATATATATGTAAAATAAATTTGATTTATTTTATTGAAAGTTGCACGGTAAAAATCTTTAAAATATTGTATTGTGTCAGAACTACCATATTTTCAGGGTAAATTTTAAGAGAAAATTCTTTCTGTGTATATATTAACATAATGATTCTTTTTATGACAAATAAATAAGAAGTACTATTCTGTTTTATTTTATATATAGTACTATAAAGTATATATTCATTCTTTTAATCTTATTCTTTCACTCTTTATTTCAATTTACTTCTCTTTTGTATTCTATTGCTATTTGTAATACTTGTTATTCAAGTTAATTATGTCTATTTATTAATCTCACTTCTTTAGTCACACACATATTGTGATTGAGTTTGTTTTTAATTATTGTAGTTTTCAAATATTATAAGATATATACTTTATATTTTCTATGATATTCTATGATTTTGAATAAATAACACAAGGATTATATTATATTAATGAATATATATTATTTTATATTATATTAATAAATATGTATTAAATAAATTTTATTTCTATAAAAAATTAAATATAATGGGAGAATGACAAACAGTTGTAGAGCAATTGCATATTGTAATATGTGAGCACGTAACACATAAACATATCCTTGAATTATTGCTAATACAACTATTGATATTCACGATTGCTACATTGTAGATGTATGCAGTTGCTTATTTTAATATAAAAAACTTTCCTTTGAAAAATAAATTATTATAATTTTTACTATAGTAACTAATTTGACAAAAAAAAGTGTACATGAATATACTATTAAGCTATTTTAATGTAAATATAAATTTTGTGATCATTTTTTTCATTTACGTATTTAGTGAAACTTATTTGTTTATCAAGATATTATTTGATCAAAATTTCACATTATATTACAGATCGAATTTACATAATATTTTTTATTTTCAAGAATGTATAAGATTTATAAATTTAATTCTGAATAAAGTTTTAAAATCTTGATTAATAATTTGACAGAATTACACGTAGAACGCCGTAACATTATAAGATAGTATAATAAATATAATACGCAATATAAAATATAATAAATCTATAAATATAAAGACGTTAAGACTAGGTTGTCACACCTTTTGATAAATGTCTGCTTACATGCCACACATCCTGTCCTTTTAGCTCTTATTGTTTAATGCTCTTTATTTTTTGTTTTTAGATAAATTATCGTATATAGTATATTTGTGAAAGTATAAAGTAGAACAATCAGCCTTAAATGGAAAATAATTTAATATATTTGTTTTTAAAGAATAATATGTATGATATATAGGGCGCTCAGTTATATAAATAAAAAATGTTCTAAAGTTTTTTTTTTCCATGCTTGTTTAAATATTTAAATTTTGATATGATTAATTACTTGACTAATAGAGTTGTAATCTTTCTCTCTTTCTCTTTAAAACAAGCGTATTGAGATCAGCATACCACCGATGAAAATGCGAGTACGTTGATTACCGTTAGAACCAGCCTCACGAGACTTATGCATGTGTACACACGATACACATATGCACGCATACGCATGTGTTTGCGCTCGTACGTACAAATTCACCCCTATAAAATATTCCCATCGGAGTGGCGCATGGGGTGTCGTGGGAACGGTCTCGCTCGATATAAAATGCCACGCACATTTTTATGGGGCGCGTATACGTTCAAGTAGCTCGGGGATTCCTTTGTAACGAATCGGCGACGAGTCTTCTCGCCTGGGAGTCGCGCATCGAGTCAATCCAATGAGAATATATTTTTCTTCCCTCCTTCGAAAAAGAATATCACGACAGACACAATTCCAGTTTACGAAGCGTGTACGTTGGTCAGATAATTATCAAATTCAAGTATAATATACAATAAATCAAAACTGTCTGATTTTTCTATTTCACAAATTGATAAATTGTTATTGTTGTAATAATGATATTAAGTAATGATACTAAAGAGATTATTTATTATATAAAGCATTGTTATCAAGAAATAATTTATTAAATTATTTTGTACATTTGGACATCACAAAAGCATTCTCTAATTAAATTTTTTTCCGGTAATTAGTCGAATTAAATAACTATAAATTTTATCATTTACGTATTATATTAGTGCATTACATATTATATTAGTATTACAGATTGAAAATTTTTACTAATGTATTATATATTAATTTATAGATAATTTGTTTTAATTAATTCTAATTTTAGATTTATTTATTCAATGCTTTTATTCAAATAATAAGTTATTGTTTTTTATTATTACAATAGATTTAATTTTTTTAAATGCTTAATGATAACATAAACAAATTAATATAGATATAACTTATATATATATAACTTACATTTATACATAAATATATGTTTACATATAAAATTGCTTTTTTTATTAGCTGCAAATATTTTTTTAAAAGAGTTCTAAATATATTAAATTTCTGATCTACCGCTCGTAATGCGATTGACTCGAATCTGTAGATTCAAATTCAATCCCACATCTGCAATTTTTTGCGAACGGAAAATGACTCCAGCTAATGATTAAGAGATCTTTGATTATCAACACCATTCGAATCCGACGTTAAACTGTAGGTCTCGCTATCACTGTAGGTTTCTATCAATAGATATACGTATGGATTCCCCAAGCTGGGGATTGAAACATCAAGCTAACAACTTAATTTCGGAAAAAATTAATTGTTATTGAAACCTCATTAAAGGTCTTATGCTTCACGTACAAGTTAAAACAAATATATATATATATATATAATACTAGAGTTAATATTAGGGTTATATATATGTAGATGTGTATATATATATACATATATTGGGTTTAATAAATATGTACAAAGTATTTATAATTGTTATTTCTTTCAGAGATAATTTGTATATATCAATAATAGTAATATACATACCCCCTAATGTAATTATTCTTTTACATATTTACTATACAATTTTTTTATCTTTTTAGGAAGAAGCTTAAACCACTGGAGTAAACTTTAAAGTTTTGGTAAGTTATTAATTATATTTTTATTTTGTTTTGAAAATTATACTAGATTTTCTATTATTGATTTACAATTCTTATTCCTATTTTTTTTCCTGTAAAAATATAAATAGGATATAGTGATAGACCGGATAGTAAAATCTATACATCTGTTCGTTCATTCTGATTCATTTCCTGTACATTGGAATATCGATGGCATATGGTTCTGGTACACTTCATATGCTCTTCGTACGAAATATACGAAATAGGATCATAAGTCATAGAGATGTAAGTTAGATGCAAAAGTAATGCTACGTTGCATAGTATCTCGTATTTGTGCTTATGAATAGCAAATTTATGTATTTTGTATTATGTATTATGTTTTGTTTACGTATACAGTTTTTATAAAAATTATATAGAATTATTTTTATTGAGGGATTTTTTAGATAAGTAAATATTGAAAACAAATAAACAACGATTTATAGGCCGTAAGCATAACAAATTTACTATTCTATTAAATATCTCTATTCAGGGCACAAAATATTTTAGTAACGTTTCCAATGTTAATTGAGGTGATGAGGTGATCGTTGCTACTATTGCAGGTTAATTAAATCATCAGCACGAAGTCTAATAATTTCCATTAAAATTGTACTGTAAACGCATCACACGTAATACTTTATATTAGTACGTCTTTCGGATTTATTTGCTTGTCAAACATTGAACTATCTGTAATCCCGTTGATTATCGAATGTCCACGAAACGATCGTTCATTGAATGTATTTGGGGGATCAGTTTTTCTATCTAATTATCGTTTAACGACGTGCGGGAGGCCGATGACGAAACGTTATGCTTCGTTAATTGCCATAACCCGATTTCACGTCGCGATTAAGCGCGTGTATGCTCGTTTATTCTCGTGTACAAATAACAATGCTCTTGGTGGCTCCATTGTTGCGCGGCACTTATTGTGTGAACCATGTACACCAAAGAGAAGAGGCAGTTATGGGGCCTTGACTCAAAATTCCCATGACAAATTTTTCATCTTCTTCTGCATTCCACTTTTAGTGACAGTAAAATAAGAAAAAAATAGGTATAATTTACATTTTGTTGAGTTTCGATTTCTTCCGCCTTCCTGTAATAATCGATACTAATTATCATAAATTATCGTTAAATTTTCATGAATACTTTGTTCATTCGGAACGATTTTCCATCAAATAATGTTTAGGATTTGCTTGCGTCATGTTTAATTTGCTGTATTGCAGTTGATTCATAGAAGAAGCGAATAACGACAGAAGAAAGCGCTCATTAACAGACAATCTCTTGACCGGCGAAATTGTCATGCTCAAAACAAAGGCAATCAAATATGATGAATGAGGCCTCGTTAATTTAGTTACATAATTTGTATACTGTTATTAACACTGAGTTATTTTTCTGGTTGTAAGGACAACCTCTTTATTAAAGTTCTATGTGATTACGCCAGGACACGTGATACTTATCAAGAGTTGACATAAAATTTTCATGTAATTAATACTTTTACAAGGAGAAACTATTAGTTATCTTTTTTTTTAATAGTAAGAACAATAATGTTAATAATAAAAAAGAATAATAATTTAACAAAACGAATAATAATTTTAAAAAATTTAAATATGAAAATTTTATGAAAAACAGATGTATTAAATATGAAATAAAAGGAAATGTTGAAGGCCAATATTCAGTTTATCTCGAATAATTACAATTTATTTATAAAAACGAAATGTTTATTTGACATTATTTATCATACGTGCATATGATGTTGAAAAATATAAAATATATGTGTGATTGACTTCAAATTGACTTGCTAACATTTTACCATTAATTGAAAACAAATGCGTAATTTCTGTATAGCTGTTAGCGAATGTGTTCAACGTATCAAACATTCCATCGCTTTCACCAATTTAATAGTATGTCAACGAACACTCATAACCGATAAATTTTAATTGAGAATACGACTCTTGAAACTTCTGTATCTCATATTATCATGGTTTATTTTGTCATTCTATAATGTTAATCGGATTTTATGCAAATATGTATGATTTGATATTTGTGAAATTAGTTATTTTCATAATTTTGATATTGATAAAATTATTGCAACTTTTCTTCAAATAGTTACAATAGAATTTCTATTGTGTTTCAAGAATATTTCTGGTAATTTAATATAGCAAAAATTAAAAAAAATTATCTGTTATAATTATTACAATACTTAAAAATAAAAATCGGAGAGTTGCGATATTATATAAGTATAATATAATAATTGAAAATAATATAATTATCAGTAATGTTTACGTTAAGAAATTCTAATAAATGAAATTAGTTTTATTTTAATTATAAAATATTCATAATAATATTATATAATGTTATTAATTATTCACGTTTTCATTTATAAAAGAGAAAGCTAGAAGTTTTGAGATTGTTTCGATTACTTGTCGAATATTGACATTTTATAATTTAGTTTTTTAAGAATGTAATAGAAAAATATCTTGTAAACTTTAAATAACCTTCTCGTAATGTTGCATACGGAAAGGTGTTTACGAAATCTATCGTTAGAGCTTACAATATCTTCATTAATTACCGAAGTACGATAATTATACTCGAAATTCTTTATGAAGAGGTAATATACGCTAAAACACATGCTTTCGTTGGTACCTGCTAGCTCAATATGCATGGGAATATACCGGCATGTGGTTTGTCATAGCCATATGGCGCAACCGTAAACGCACGTGCGAGAGAGACTCGAAAGACGCATATATTCTATACAGAATGCTATTATCTCATGCTTTTTCCGCACAACGGAAGAAACGTTCAAACAGTATATGTACTGACAAACCATCATATATTGTATGTTAACACCTATAATGAAATTAATCGATATTTTAATGATAAAATATTTCAATTCTAGAAATTAAAATATTGTTATTTTTATATAGTATATATATTGTATATATTTTATTATAAAATTAAAAGATAATATATAAATTTCAATATTTTTAAATTTTATGTGCTATTTGTGCAGTAATAATATAGTAAGACATGTTTTTTAAATAAAAATTGTTTTAAATTGAGATAAAAATAATATTGGCAAGTATGTTGTTTTTATTCTTATTTTTTAACAATAGAAAAATCATTAATTTTATTATTTCCACTTTGTTAAACGTAGTTTATGAAAACTTATATGTTTCTAATGAGGTATTCATCGTAATAAATCTAGTTATGAACCGACAGTTCAAGTGACGTAATATACTCTTGCATATGTAAAGTAACGTAATTATTTGTCTGTTGATACGGTAGTAAATAGATTTTGCAATAGTATCCTCGAAACCGGTTATTATCAACGTCACGTTGTATGCCATAACTTGTGCCGAACGGGTATTTTGAACCCGTTTGTATACAGTCAGCTATAATTTGTAAGTGAATGCACTTAGTCTAACAATATCTTCGTTATGCTTCTCAAAATTCGCATGTGGATATAATCATTAAAATATTGTTATTATTATGAAAATGTAGTAATAGGATACTCGCTGAGAAAACATACCGACACGGTAAATTTTAAACTTCTGTTAGTTTGAAAATATTAAAAAGTTTACTCTCGGAAGTTTCCTTGTTGAAAGAACGTAATTTCATCAAATTTATCGATATGGATAAAAGAGCACTAAAAGCTATATATCTTAAAATTGAAAAAAGTTGCTATTATATTATTTTGAATGCTTTAAAAACTTTTAGAATTGTTTAGAATTATGTTTTTAAACTTGTACTTTACTTAACTGTTTACTTTACATTCTAATCAATTACAGATATTGTGTAAAATCATTCAAAAATAAATGAACAAATCCTTAAATAATTGCCAAAATTTACTTAATTATTTTTGTTACTTGATTTGAGGAATCTTATAGCTTTTTCGAATTTTTATATATCTACTCTAATATTAATATTACTCATTCTTCTAATTTTTCCTCAGTTTACAATATTGTGACACGTCAGTTGAAGCTTCAGAATTCGCACAACGAATAAAGGGTAACTAATATAAAGGGTGTTGCTGGAATAGCAATGGTCTATGTCACCGTAGCGGTAGTTGCAGGTTTCATGAAAGATGTTTGGAGTCGCCCTCTGATCACGAGACACAAGTGCACCTCTATCGTTCGTTACTCTTTACACCTGTGCTCACACAGAACGTCCGTTATTCCGAGTGTGCGTGCACTACGTATTGTGAAACTCTTGTACGTACGTAAGCTGAGTGTGTTGTGTGCACAACGTAAAAAAAAATTCGACCGAAATAGTCGCAGCTGGGCGACGCACGATTGCGGCTCACGACCTTTTTCGAAGCGGCCGCAGAGATTTCTACTGCATGCAGAAATAAGGGACAAGGCCACGATCACAGCATGCGCTTAAATAATAAGATATCATTTGCTCTGCAATATACGAATACGGTGTCAAGCTGAAGCAAATAAGAAGGACGAGGCATTTAATTTTATCGGTCAAAGTTATTTTTGTTACCTGTGGTATAGAAATAAAAAGTTTTACATTTGTAGGTTGTGCGTCTTGAAAAACATGTAAGAAGGTAACATTTAACAACATAAGAAGATAATTTTGAGTTATTTAAATAGTTTGTGTATTATTATTATATATTATTAAGAGAAAGCTCTTCATCTTACAAAGAAAATAAACTAGCAAGAAAACAATGTTGTATTTGAATCTATATTCTTTGTCTTTCGTGTTTTTCTATATATTTATCATGTTTCTTATGCTAATGATATATAATATTGTATTAAAATTACAAACAAGTATTTTTAATTTATAATTTACAAACCACTTTTTAAACCTTTTTAAACATCTTTATCAGAATTTAGATGTTTTTTCAAGTTTGATATGACTGGAAGTTCATTAAATGTAGAAAATCTTTAGAACAAATTTCCTATATATTTAATATCGTGTTTAGCTTTCAAATCGTAAAGTATGGGAAGACGTAGGAGAGCAAAGGCAGATGTTAGATTTCTTTCATTTTCGTCGCATGCCCTTAAACGCGGAAAGTAATCCACGTATTGCAGCTGCTTGAAGGGCACACATCATTGACAATTTTAGCTCCGTTAGGTGTTACAATTTACATCTTGTTTAATTAAAGCTTCAACCGTGCAATTTGATTAAAATTATAATTATATAATAAAAATTGCATATATATATATATATATATATAATAAGAGCGTAATCTTGTTTTTATTACGCCAGTTTTGAATTACATAGAGTAGTATTGAATAATCTTGACTAAATTAATAGCTTTTTAATTCTTTTTAATAAATAATATGTTTAATTACTCGTTTAAATCAGATTATTATTTAATGAGTTCCTCTTTTAATCCGTTATTTCATCGAAATATGCAAATTTAATCCCGTTGAGTGAGATTTAAATTCCCATAAGTAAGCTATTACGTTTTTCTATTTTAAGAACTGTTTTATATCTTTTATTAGAATTTACATAACAAAAGTTTTGTCAAAATATAATCAATTACTTTGACAAATCTTTAGCAGCAGCAAATAACATAATTTTTCAATACTTTTCAAGTTTCTGTACTCTAAAAGAAAACAAATTCTGCTCGACGAGAAAGCTCTCTCTTCGGAAAGATGCGTCAGGCTCCGTGGTAAACTTCTCTCGGTCTCAGCAGATGTACGAGCATTTGCCTCGGCAGCTGCTTCTCTCACTACCGTAAACTTCTGATATCCATCCCGGCTCTCTCTTTTCATTTTCAGTTGACCTAAACTCTCCATCATCAACGGCAACGTCATCTAATGTTTACAAAATCGATTTTTATATTGCCTGCGCCGATGTAAATTTTTCTGGTACAGCTCAGAAATCGAGCCCGAGTCATCCCCTCAAATGATGCGTAATCATGTGAAAAACCGGTTTTGCTTCGTCGATTTAACTTCGAGCGGAAGCCGATGATCGGGGTACTATAAAGTCTAACTATATCCCTGACTCTCGTAAGGTAGGGAGAGGTAGCAACTTGGGTCTGACTCGGGGCCAAGGCATTCACGTTGGAGGAAAGAGAAGGGATTGATTTTTATTCGACTAATTTCAAGTGAGAGGGCTGTCCTTTCCTATATATACGTTCCTGAAATTGTGTATAAGATATATACAACGTATACTTGTATATCATCGGAAAAAACATTTATTTAGCCAAAAGTATTATAGAATTTTTAATTAAATTAAATTTTGATTGTAAAATTCAATTTTAAATTTTATTAATTTGTCGTTATATAGTCCAAGAAATAAAAAGCACAATATCTATATACACAGTATATATAATAAAAAATTAATAAATACTAAATTGAATATGTACATAAATACGTTGTGCGTATACACACACACACACACACACACACACATATATAATAATTATGTGTGTGTATGTAATTTTTACAAAATTTGTTATCGACTGAAAAATGAAGAACTTTATTATTTGAAAAATATATTATGAATAAAGGATTTAAAAACGTTTATCAAGAAGAACCCGGAACAAAAACTTAACCTTATGTATAAATGGAATATATTTAAATAATATATATTTTATAAATTTTATTGTAGTTATATCGTATAGCAAGAGTATATTTTATATTTAGAAAATGTAAAGGAGGAGAAAACATTACAAGAAAATATCTTTTTCTAAAGGAAGGGCCTACAAGATCTATATCTGTCCCTGGCGAACGGCAAAGTGGGATAGAGCGACCTGGGTCTGTTGGACCCTCGGCATTCGCGTCTAGAGTCTCTCAGGGGGGGTTATCGTATATTCGCCGGTCAGATTCGTTTATACCCGAGAGTATACCTTCAAACGAACTTTTCTCATCAATATCGCTCGGTAAAAGTTGCTACAATGTTCCGTTGCATCATTTTTTACGGCAAAAGTGAAACAGCGCGACGGTATACCCTTTTTAAATTTGAATTTTATTAACAAGTGTTTACTACGCTTCGCGTCCTCTATAAAATTGTTATATTGTTGAATCATCTACCTGTGTTACCTGTGAATCTAGATGGCGCGCTCATCAGATCGTGAAAACGTTGAGCCTGTGTTCGAAAGCCGTGGCACCGCCCGTTGGATTACCTACAAAATTGTTTTTCTACTTTAATTACTTGAACAGTTTTTTAAACGTGAATATTTTTGTTAATTTTTTGTCAAATTAACTTGAAGAACTTTATCGTGCTGTGCGATCGTGCGTTTTTGTTCGCTTGATACATTATGTTGTATACATCTTGCTGAAGTGGAAATAAATGACAGATGATTTTTCCGAAAATGGTTTACAAGGGTGCCAAACTCCTGGACGCTTCAACTGGATTCTCCAATCTCCATGCGAAAGATTAAACGTACTTTGAGTTCCGGTGGGGTCGCCGGAAGTAGCTGAGCGTGACGGCGACGGTGTTAACGGAAAAACGTGGGAACTTGTGTCGCGTATAGCTGCGCTTCGTCGCTGCTCCATTAGTTGACGCACGCTAAACGACCTCGAGGATAATTGCATTATATTCTTTACGACAAGTGTCTTTATTCATCGCGAGAAATTTTATTCTACATTGATACCGTGTGCCAATCTCTCATTAGTAATAATAAGGACAATTACATAAAAAAAGACTTATAAAAAAAGATCTAAAAAAAAGGCAATAAAACGGCTGGAAAGATCAACTTGTTTATGCTTCTCTGGTGTCTAATGCATTAATTGCCTCGTAGGAAGCATTGTACTTAACGGCTGATTAGATGGAAAAATATTGTGTCGATTAAATTATGGAAATTCACAGGAGAACTAGTTTGTAAAATATACTGAAGTCTTTTCGGCCGTGATTAATTGGTGCATTAAAACAGTGCGTGAAGTTAGTTTAATTGATTAAACGTAATATCCTCGAGTGAGAAGCACTCTGAGAGAAATGACTCATCTGTAGAACGTACAAATGCCAGATTCAAAAGTTAAATGAAGCTGGTTCTAGTCTCATATTCTGTAATATTCTTGTCCGTCCGACATTTACACAATTGAATAATTTGTAACAATTCGTGAAATTTACATTGAAAATATTCTTGATGACGAAGCCATCATCACATCTTCTGAGGAAATGACGATTACGGTAAAAAAAAGAAAAGTAAATTCAGCTAGAGAGCGAGAAAAATACGATTGGAATTTAAGGTGCTCTTTGTAGCAACGTATTGAGAACACAGACAGTCATCGTTTAAAAATAACAGAAAGCGATCGTAAGACAGACCCGATTGTATTGTGCAGCTTCGAAGTGCAGCAGAATACGTGGTGTTCCACTGTTATCCGCGAGGTGTTCGCAACATCTGCGACCAGCAGGCCCAAGAGAGAGAGAGAGAGAGAGAGAGAGAAAGAGAGAGTGAAGTACTTGGACTACTTGGAGAGAGGAAAGACTTAGCCGCGAGACCAGAAACGGAGAGAGAGACTGATCAGAATCCCACTCTTCTAGGTGGAATCTCTGACGTCAGCTTGGAGCAAGTCGTATGACCAGTTCAGGACGGTCACTGGTAAAAAGTGAGGAAGAAAAAAAAAAAGAAAAAGAGGAAGAGTAGGAGAAAGAGGAGAAGGCAACAGCCTCCCATCTCACGTCTATCTGGCTACGTTTTTACCGGCCGGCTCTTGGGAGCATCTTGCGCCGCCATGTCCTCCACGCATCGCGACATCCATCACCAGTAGTAGCGTTTGCCCCTACCTCTCTTTTTCTCTTTCTCGCTTACTCCTTCTGCCTATTCGCGGCATCCATTCAGTGGCCGGACTAAAATTACCCTGGTCGGCTACAATCTACGCGTGAGCGATGTGCTAGCTCCAGCGTGGAGCGTTTCGGAGACTGATCGCGACTTGTGAGGTGTGTAATACCTGATACACGAACGGTTGTGATACATCAAGTGTACGAATGAGTGTCTCGTGAGACTGAGCCAATTTTGATTTCGTGATATGATAGTGTTTGCACCAAGTGGCTACGCTGGTACCTTTAATGTCATTTTTGGTGGGAAGTTTATGGAATGTCACTGAAAGGATTTATGAATATATAATATAATAATTTAGAATCTACATTTTGTAATAAAGTGGAAAAAATCTAAGGATCAGTCGATGTCGACAAATTGAAGCAGATTCACGTAGTGTTTCTAACAGATCTGTCAAAATTTCAGTGAAGTGCTCGCATATGAGGTGTTTGAAAAGAAACATTACTAAGTTCTCTCTCTCTTTCTCTTATTTTGTACAAGAGATAAGTGTGCTACATAAAGGCCACACCTGTGTCACTGAGTGTGGATGTCATTAGACGTCAGTGACATCGCGTATGGTGCATCAAAAGATACGTGGAACTGCCAACGATCTGTTGTATTTGGATATTTGACGCGAGTGGTATTGCTCGTTGTGAAAACATCGTCGTCCAAGAGAAATGGGAAACCACCCGTCCGCCCACCAGCCACTCGAGAGGGCTACCAGTCATGCTGGAAATGGTCTTCGCCTCTCGGTACGTCGCGATGTTGTTTTTACATCAAATGTAACGTTTACGATTACTTACG
The DNA here is from genome assembly GCF_001594065.2 of Cyphomyrmex costatus. NCBI lineage: Eukaryota > Metazoa > Arthropoda > Insecta > Hymenoptera > Formicidae > Cyphomyrmex > Cyphomyrmex costatus. Next base: position 1,625,456 of record NW_017275207.1, read on the forward strand.
CGTATTATTCTGTCATTGGTATCTGATATGAGACGGAACTGTCACTCGCATGTAGTACACGTGTGACAGTTGTAATCATATGGTATTGTTTAGGGCATTTAGCTTCTGCAGGCATATCAATGGTAGTATCCACTGACAGAATTTTTTTTAGCGTTAGCATTTATTCTCTGAAAATTTATGAATATGGAATTATTTAAAATTAAATACAAAAAAATGTAGAATTAAACAAAAAAGTTATAACATTCAATTAAAAGAATGCGTTTTCAATATATGTATTATATATTTTAATATGTTTTTATTTATACATTTAGCTTTATTAAAATAATTTAATCGCAAAAGCTCCAAAGAATAATTTTGTAAGAATTTTTTTGTAAAAATATATTTTGATCATATTGTTTTGTATTTATTAAAATTTTTGTTTACGTACTTATAATTGTGTTACGATAACATAAAATATTCATGAATATTAACATAAATCGCATGTCATGGCGTGACCATCAACGTTTTCCTGTTAAACGTTTTGCGAAACGTTTTGTACACGAAAGGATGGTTTATTCCACGCTTCATAAAATCCGAGATTTGCAGCCGTCGGAAATGACGGTTTGCCCTTCTTACTTCCATTTTTCACCCTCGGTCACACCCCTTATGCATTCTTATTTCTCATTTCGTTCTCTTGAAATTTTTCTTCTTTGTAATGACGTATATTTCACACATTTCTAGATATTAAAAATGCTTTACCTTTATTCTTTTCTTAATTCTGGATTCTATCGTTTCATTGTACGTACATAATGCAAGTATAAAAGAAAAAAAAAAAATCAGATATTCCTGACATTGAGAAATATATGAATAAATATATAAGTATTATAATTTATCTCCGATGTTTATCGTTGTTGTGATCAAGAATCTGTTATGATCTAATAAACTTTGACATATTATATTTTATGAAAAACTTTGTTTATCAGAAATGAAAATATTTAAAAAAAAAAATAAATAGATAAATTTAAAACACTTTCTCTTTACTTTGTGTAATAGTACAATTATATTATTTTTCCATAGATTAGTTTTCTAAATGGGGACAATTTTTTTAAAATTAGGAATAATGGATATAATTTAATTGTTCCATAGATGTAGAACTTTTATGAACCTGCTAAAAAATTTATGCGACTGAATGAAGATAAAATCTGTATACATTCTCGTTCCTAAAATCGCTGACTGTACGCCTCAGGTATTTCTGTAACGAGGAACTTCATTAACTTCGACGCATGACGTCAATCACATTGGTCACAGCATGACTAATGTATTATTTGTCTTGCACTGGACTTTTGGTGTCATCGAGAACATTACAGACAGCTTGTGAGAATTCAATTGCCGTGACAATCAAGTTTTCCCAAGCATTTGGAAATCCTTGCGCGCGACATAAATCCTTGGTATTCATCGCACTGAGACTATCAATACGCGTCATGCGAATTATGTAAGTTCACTATACTGCATTTGTGAATCCCCATTTCATAGATGGAATGACGTACTTCATGCGTGACGGTTTCAACAGTGAAAATGACGATACAATGAGGTGCGGTTGGCGCTCGCGTTTCAATGACCTTTGCTCGCAAGCACGTGTCCGAACCGGCGTTTCATCCATTGGATACTGTAAACGCAACATTCAATTTATGACTGCGAGAAGTTGCATCTGCACCATACTGAATATTATGTAAACATTGAAAATTAATTTTGAAGCACATTAAAATAATTTATTACAAATATTACGAATAATTATGCTTTTCACAAAATGAAATTTGAGAAGCATATTTAACAAACCTTTACATATGTAAGATTTAGTAGAACTTAATATCTTTTGAAATAGATTTATACAAAGAGATAAACATTTTTAATTCTTTTACTTTTTATATTTGTTTATTATATGTATTTTCATTCTGATTTTTATTTTTTATAATAACAACGCAGTTTTGCAACAAATATAATACGTATTTATGTTTATAAATTATGTATGCTTTAAGAAATAGACATATTCTATATATTTATATATATTAATTAAATATACTTTTATTAAATAAAATGATAACGGCAAGGAAAGATGTAATAAACAAGTTAGGAAAAAATAAGAAAAGGAAAGTCATAGTAAACTGGTTTGCTATATTTTTTCTTGCCATTATTATTTTATTTCAAATTTATAAAAACATTTTATTAATGTGTATGAATATATAATTTGTCTCTTAACACATACATAATTTATAAAGATATATAAGTGCTTCTTTTAAACGTATTAATATAATTATTATTTTGAAAATGCGCGTTATTAAATGTAATTTTAATAAATTTAATAAGAGAGAGTATACATAATATTTTTTATATATGCGTAATAAAATAACTTGAACAATGCTTATTAATTCATCTGATAATTTTATTAAAATCGATAAAAAATTTTTATATAAATTATATCTTATTTTCAACATGCCGATAATTTATTCGCAAAATATAAATGCATTTTATGAAAGTGAAGTGAGAATATTATACCCTCTTGATGCTATGACATGACAGCTTTGCGATATGATACAACGCGTGAAGCGAAAAAATTTATTTTTATACAATGCGTATAGAGAAGAAAACTAGCTAAATTTTTTTTGAAAAGCATCGCGGATTTATTTTATAAATTAAACATGTTTATCACAGAATAGACAAACAAGCATCATTTCGAGGTGAATTTGACGCTCATTTATTTGATGAAAAAGCTTTTGCCTCTTTTGATGCTTCGTTGATATTTAATCCCTAAAAGGCAAGCGAAATAGTTTAAAGCTTGGGAGAGTGGTCATAGAAATGGCTGGATGTTGCACTTTCTCGAATTCATCGTGGAGTATAATTACATTATGTCTGTTACGCGTTTTAATTAGCGGAATTAGTAGATGACGTCAAGATTGCGAAAATTTTGTTTCTGTCAAGTGGATTTACGATATTTAGTTCAGTCGCGACAACGAACGACTCATTTCCTTTTTCGTTCTTTAACATTTATTCACCTTCATTTACAAGCAATTTAATATTCGCGGATAAGTTGATATCTTGGAATCAGCAATACTCTCGTGGCGTATAAATAGTATAAAAAATACCATAACAAATTACCCTACAAAGTCTGTATAATTACATAATTCTGTATATAAAATAATATTTATTCATTTATTATACCCATAATGAAACGGACTTAAAACATTTATTCGTTAATTCTATGATTGTTACATTAAAACTGATAAAAACTTTTAGAATAATAAAAACTGTTATTAAATGTTAAGAGAATAATAACAATCCCAGATTAAAAATGTTGTAAAAATGTTTTATAATAGTCTTTTTTATTGTCTAAAATTAATGTCTAGGATTAATTCATCTGCTACATTAAATTATATGAAGTTATTTGATTAATTACAAAAACATACAATATTAATTTTTTGAAATGAAATTTTACTTTAAAGAGTGAAAATTAAGTTGAAAAAAGTAGCTCAATTTTTAGTAATCTTTAAAAGTGAGAGATTTTACTCATTAGAGTGAGATTTGGTTTAAAAGTTGTAGAGAGTATATTTAGCCAGCAAGATTAAACACATTTGAAAAATATAAAGTCACACACACACACACACACACACACAAGTATATATATATATATATATACACACACACACAGACTACTTCAAGCTAATTTATTTCAAGGAAGAGGACAGTAACATGTAAATTACAGAGAGCCTAGACTGATCGACCAGCGTATCGCGGTTACATTCAAATCACGTTTTACGCACAGTCAACACATATAAATTTAATCGTACGCATGGATCCACACTTTCATGCGTGTACGCCCGCGGTCACGCACACTCGCGGTCCAATCGAATCGAGAGGATCGAACTCAAGGATAACTGGTGCTGCATGTAGCGCTGCTTCTCAACGATAAAGCGAAAGAGATTCAGAAGTTTGCTAAGCTGTTCAAAACTATTACCGATTATTTCTACATAAATGATTTTTTCTTCTTTTCAATTAGACAATCTGCAATAAAGTGCAATTTTTATTTTTAAAGAATTTAAAGGAAAAGAATTTAGTACATTTTCTATTCATAATATTTAACATTAATAATCTTGTTATTTTGCCTATTGAACGTTTGAAAAATATGCATATAAAGTTTATTTTCTATTTTTAAATTTTTCTAGTTTTTGAATTCAACGGAGAAAGAAAGAGAGAGAAGGGTGGGGAGAAATAAAGAAAGTAGTAGGTATGAAAATATTTTAAATGTATTTTTAAATTATATTATATTTAGTAAAGAGAGAGAGGGAGAGAGAAAGAGAGAGATCATACATTTTTTTAATTTTGTAAAAACTTCAACTTCTACTTTTATTTTTTCAGTACCAATAAAATGCATTCACTTATTCTCCTTCTCAATCTTTTAACATGTTAATCAATCTGCTTCATATGTAACATTTAATTATACTTCGATTCAAAGGAAATCGATTGCGCAGGTTGAAAACCACACATCACATTCCTACACTTGGTATTTCCATGTTGAACGGCCAGGACGGCGACAACACGCTACATTGCTTCGCGTGAAAGCCCACTCGTTGCACTTTTCTGCGTATCCGCCTCTGTTATTGTATGCGTAGACACCTGCCGCGGTGAAAGGACTCAAAGTAGATTTATACGAGATGCGTGAACTAGGCGTATCCAATGTCTGCTATTCTAAACGCGGTTATTTTTCTGTACTTTTCATCGAACGTTCGACTATTCTTTCTCGTTCGATTATGGCAATATTATCTAGTGTCTTTACAGGGAACATAGACTCCGCATTTTCTATGCGCCATCTTCTCTATAGCTTCCACTTTCTTGACGTTATTTAATGTGAGATATAGCTCCCTCGTGCGAGAGCTTTGTAATCCTGACTCCTACTATTCATCAAGTCGAACAATGAAACTCTCATAATCGGACTACCCTTGGTTGCATGTAAACTTCAAATGTTGCTCGGCTTAGTTCTATCAGTGCTATCCAAAACTTTTCAGACAATCCCATTGAAAAAATATATTATATATAATCATATTTATATCCAGTTCACGTTTTCATTTTTATATTTAAAAACGAACTAATTTTAGGGGAATTTTCCTTCTAAACGCAAAATGAATTACAATACAATATTTATAGCAAAATTATAAATTAGATAAAATATAATAAATTGAAATTTACGATTTTGTATTATAATAAGCTATTTTAAAATAACGTAAAATTAATTTTATTAATATTTAGTAATATTAATACTGTAAAAAGGAATTGTAAATAAAATTTTACAACTTTTACATAATATTATATATATAAATTTTTATTGTTATGTAAGAAATTATACATGTATGAGTTGTATATAGAGAAAGATAACATATCATTTTTATATATTATACTCAAATTTATGGAGTGTGTAGATAATCTTAATTGTATTATTATTAGCGCATTGATAAGAACAGCATTTTTATGAATTAAATTCTTGTCCTGAAAAATCAGCTGTTGTGTCACAAAATGTAAATTGCAGATTGTGGATATTTATCTTACATTAATTACAACTAGTAAAAAGAAATAAGATGGCTTTGTATATTGAGACAACAACGAAAAAAAAACGTCTTTAATCATATTATACAAAAAAGAGAGAATTTTGGAAATTTATTTTACAATTTTACAGTTTATTATATTTTTATTATGTATTTACCTTATGTATCTACTTTCACTAACTTCTTCTAGGTCATGATATCTCAATTAGTCTTCGAAGATTTTTGGCTTCGAGACATTCTTAGCTTTATACGATTAAAAATAGATGCCAATAGCTTAGACAGGCAGTGCCAAAAATTTGTACTGACTGTTTTAGATTGCTGCCATTCACGAAACTGTTCTAGTCGTTTAAAATGAGTATTTAGAATAAAGTTTTATATTGAAATTTAATATATATATAATACATTATTTAATTATTTTTTCTTTATAATTTAATAAGATAATATTGTAACCGAATAAGAAGATTACATATCCGTACTATTAAAATAAACTTTTTTGATAAAAGCACACGATTAGAGGGCGTGTCATAGTGCGCATGTATTTTTCACATTAAAGCACTCTTGACAGAAACAGACTACAGTTCTGATTTGTTTATCGGATCTCTACCATTCTCGAATGGGAATCATTTTGTGATGATACGTTGCAGACTTTGCATATTATAATTACAAAGTTCATCGAGCAATTTTGTAATGTATATTGGAGTATATTGTCTTCATGCAATACGTTCATATTATAAAATAATAAAAAAAAACATATAAAAGAATTATTTATATAATAATATTAAAAATTTTTTTTAAAGAGTATCATAAATACAGCTTTAACACTCAGCTTGCAGAACAAGAAATTATCACGTAAGATTTGTACTTATTTATATACTTTTATGCCGCGTACACGCTATTTGTACGTATGATATGCAAAGACTCATTCTTTGCTACCATCTTTCCTTTCACGCCTCAAGGTTCTGATCGTTGATTATCATACATGAGACACTTCCCGGGAAAATCTTCATCAACTATCCTGCATGCATATAAAGTATGCAGTAAGATGAAAAAGTTTCCGGCCTTAAATATAGAAAAATGATAAAATAAAACAATCATTTTTATTTTTGTAGTTATATCTCTTATTTTATATATTTTTTAAAACAATAAATTAATTTTTTTACAGTTAAAAAATATTCTGAATTTTCGTTTTTAAAATGGTTTAAAATTGTGGAAACTTCTTCATAATCGATATTTTTTACGTAAATCGGATTTCATAATATAGAAAATAAAATTTTTTAATTAAAATAATTTCCGCGGTGTTAAACCATTTTAAAAACAAATTATTTTTTACTATAGTCTAGAAAAATTAATTTACTGTTTTAAAACATGTAGTGTTGAAATGAAAATAATTATAGTGAAAAAAATGGAAATAGTCGTTTCATTGGTATCATTTCTTTTACATCCTTGGATAAGAAATTTGTGGATCTTACTTAATGTACATCTTACGTATATTTCTACTGAAAGAAATTGTCTTTCAACTCCTTTACTCTATACCTACAGGATGAACAGAAATTATTTAATCGAAAAGAGGATAATTATAATCGTAAAAAAAAAATTAATTGAAAGTATAGAATAACATTTTTTTTTTAAGTATGTATTGAGACAAAGTCTTTGTTTAAATATATATATCCACGTTTTTGTTCTGCCATCTTTAAAAATAGTACGTCACAGACAGCCTTCTATTAAAAGTGGCCTGTGTCAGTATATTATACGATATAATCAATAATCTTGTTGGTATAGTTGTAAATTATACCTACGCTTTCCTGTTTTAACTCTTTCCTGTTTTAATCTCTTATCTTCACAATCGTGCCATATATAACACAAACATAAATAATTTTTCCTTTCAGTTTTTTTAGTTATTTTGCTTGTGTTTTTAATTCTTTACATGTAAAATGTTAACTTAGATGAATCTCATTAGTAAATAATTAATAAAATAAAGTGGTAATGCTCTAACAAAAAGATAGCTATATATAAACTTTATAAATTTCACGGATCTTTCAAATTCTTATACTTTTAGTCATCATTCTATTTACTGATACGATGTTCAAAAGAAAAGAAAGCTGTATTCTCACGAAATATAAGGAAAGTATATCAGAGAAGTTCAGATGGTGATTCACTCAGTTTCTTATATTGACGTCATGTCTTTCTACGAAGAACATTATTATCCTTGCATTTACCTCATAACATTATATTCTTATAAATCATTGAAATGTTATTAATCAACTGATTTTATATTATATATATAAACAAATTTATATATAAAATAACTAAAGGATAAGATAATGAAGTAGTATATTACATGATAGAAAATTAATATTAAAAATGTATATGTATTATGTTTTAATATTTAAAATATGTTATGTGATTTTATGTAAATTAATTTGTTTGTACAATGTAATATTGTGCATTTAATAAAAAAAGTATTATTCTTATTTTTTTGTAAATTGACTTGATGATGTAAAATGAAACATTTTAAAAAAATTAATTATTTTAATGTTTTTGTATATATATTTATGATTTATATATCATATACATAAGTACTAAATATATATACGTATACATTATATTTATATGTATATTATAATACTAAATTTATTATTATAAAATTCAGAATTAATTTTAATAGTTTTTAGTAATTAAGTAGTATTTTAGTAATTATATTAGATCATTTTTATTATGTATATACTAATTTCAAATCAGTTGTCCTAATATAGCTAATATACGAAAGTGGATATACGCATTGATTATGATATTGATTTTCTCGATATCATACGTTGAATAACACGACTGATTCGGAATTAATCGATGTAATCTCTATGTGATGTTTAAACTAATTTCATGTACCATCAAAAAATTAATTGTTTCGATTGTAATGATTACTTATTATTACATTCTATTGTAATGAATTTACTTATCGATTTTGGAATTGAATATCGTTTTACACAGTTTTAGTTTGTGCATGGTGGTACCTGACTACTATGTTTGCGCGGAATATTTATAATCTTTCCCTGATCGTTGGAGATGTATATCCACGTTGTAATAAAAAAAGGAACGCGATCAATACATGTATAACGTTATCCCGTGTAAGTACTTTACGTAGAAGACGAATATCTTTTTTTTTGTGTAATATCTTTACTTTTAATATTGTAATATTAATGAACGAGTAATTGAATGGTGCACACATTTGTGTCATATAATAATTATGATTTTGCATACAGAATAAATAATTTAGCTCATATTGAATAATTTTAGCATTGTTCAGTGAATAATTGATTATAGTTATATAATTTATTCTATTATGCTATAAATGCATATTATATTATTCGGACTAGCATAACCTATTCTACGTCACAAATAAATTATGACATAATAATAGAGCTCCGTAGTGTTTAAATTAGAGAATACACAGAGAAAGAGGTGATAAAAATGTTAAGTATAAAACTTCAAATAACTCTTAAAAGTAAGCAGAATAAAGAAATGTCTATTATCTATTTCTATTATCTATGTCTATGTCTATTATCTATTGAACAAAAATATTATTTACTTTTAACAATTATATTTACAAATATATGTATATTGAGAATAAAATTATTTAATTGACTAAATTAATTAAGTTAGTTTTTTCACTTAAATACATACGTTCTCCAATTACAGAAATAAAGACCAATTAAATTAATTTAGTCAAATAAATAATTCTTTTTTCAGTATATCATTGAAGAATATTTTAGCGATTTTGAAAACATTGTAGAAGAAGTTGTATTATTGATCCAAAATATTATTTTCATTCTTATAGCATTTATTTAAATATGCGAATCTAAATAAATTTCTTATTTTATTAGTAATATTTCCCCTACTTCCCATGTTTATACGAGTTTATTAGAGTATAAATTTGGCAAATTGTTAAATTACTATGTCGCAATCATCATATTGAGAAGGCAACAAATCATTACGTTGTAGTATAACGCCACGTTCCCCATCATGCCAATTAAAAAGCAGTTATGCGTGCATTCAAATGCGTCGTCACAGTTAAATTAAATCTCTGCAAAGCGTTACAACGCCGCAGACTAATTTGGTCGATCAAAGCCGTTTAGTACGGTGCTAGATGGTGGTATTGTTCGCTCGACATGATCATGCCTCTTGATCGGTACTCGCTTGCTAAAGACGCGATAGACAACTCTCGCATGACAGATGACGTTGAAGTGATGAATAAAACGGTATGGTGCGTAGAGCATGCAGTCGTTTTACTATACCTAGCGCATCTCGATAAGCCTGTTACCGTTCTAAGTAAACAGTCTCGCTAAACCGATTACGTTGAGAGCGTTTGCTTTCGCACGTTATAGCTATTACTAGTTTATCGTGCGATGGCTGCATGGTATCGCTTCGTTGCATGGGGGTTTGATTATTTTCATTGGGTGATATTATTCTAATTGAGTACGAGATCCCAGATGTGATCGCTTCCACGGAGAAGTGTTGCTTCGGAAAAAAAACCTGGGATGCAGCTACTCGTGCATGATAATGCCGATCTGTTCCCTCGATGGTCCTTCATGGGAGACACGTGACATGCAATCTAAAATCTACCGATGTCCTTGATGGACTGCGCTTTATCGTACCTTCGTTAGTCTCTCTTGACGTGATAGTGCTCTCGATTTAATAACCATGATGATAATAACTTTATTAAAGCTTATTATAAAGCATTAATTTTTTATCTAAATTCTTAACAATTCTTTCGTATAATTTGCATCAAAATATTGAAATAACTGTACTTTAGTAAATTTTATTATAGAAATGTAATAAAATTGTTTCTTACTGTGGTTGTATATTTATATATTTTATTGTATAATTTTTGTTAAATACAATATTACGCACTTTGACATTATAAATTCCGAATTTACTGTATATACATATAAAATATTTATATAGATTTTTCTTCTTTCTGTGTGTGTGTGTGTGTGTGTATGATTAAATTTGTTTCAAGTGTATCTTATCCTACACACATATTCACACACACACAATCCTTTTCATTTCTGTTTTGATTACCCGATGGAGACTTACATGATTGTGATATGCAGACTCCGAGGTGAAAGTAACTTTTACGAGCAAATCATATCCTTTATCGAAGATGTCTTGTGTATGTCTGGTCTTGATTCTAAAATGATAGTTATTACATACCATATGTCTTTCGTTGCGTGTTAAATACTGTTTCGACTTGTTTTCTATTTACAGTCAATCGATGTATAATCACTTTTGTTATTTTGTACAATAAAAAATAACTCTAAACTTTATTCAAAGTTTATACATATAATTCACCAAATCATTTAGGTATATGATACACAGAAAAAAGATTTCTTTTTGGATTTAGTATTCCTACTTGACAAAATTTGTTTTATTGAAACGACATATACTTGTATGAAACATTATTTGTATGAATAAAACTTTTTATTGGTTCATTCGAGAAATATCTATTGTTTGTCAGAAATAACGTTATTATTTGAAATAATATCTTTTAATAAAATAATATATTATTTGGTTATACAATGAGTACATAGAATAAAATAAATTATTTATTTGAAAATGGCAAAATATATTAATAGAGATTGTTACATACAAATGCTTTCTTGGAACAACATTTTTTATTAGCCAAAATTACAGAAACAACGGTTTATACATTTAACAACAAGATTAAACGAGTAGTATGTGCTATATCAATTATGTACTTACAGTACAAATTGGTCGTACGAATACCGAAGGTAAACATTGTCTATTTAATAATAAATAAGGTATTTTAGACAAGGCTATAGGAAAGAGTTGCCGAATGCATACTGATCGCCTATAAATCATAATATTTTTTTACAACAAATTAAAATTTGTTATTAGTAAAAAATTAACCATGTAAAATAAGCGTTCGAAATTAATTAACTTTAAACTACAATTTCAAACGTTTATTTGCTGACAAAACAATGCCAAATCGAAATTATAATAAAAAATAGATGATATTTATTTGGCAACTGCCCCCTATATTATTTCAAATTTAAATAATTGTTCTTATTGATTCGAACATTGATTTGTTTGGACCATTTGAAATATCAAATTTATTTGGATATAATAAAATTTATTAAATTCAAAGAAATTGTTTTTCTATATGTAGGTATGTGGAAAGAAGCAATTTAAATATCTTAAAATGTTTGTAATAATTTAAATATCTTAAGAACCTTTTATTTGTTACTGCTTTTTGTTTATTACACTTATCGAGATGATAATTTTGGATGTAATATTGTATTTAAGTACTAAAACTATTTTTTTTAAATTACTTATCGTCTGAGTTAGTTAAATAAAAATTATCTTGTATTTGTTAAAAAACACCACGTCATTATATATTTTTAAAATGCCGATACAAATAAGGTGTATTTTGTTACTTAACTATAGAAATTTAAATGGAACAAATCCAAAATGTATGCGTCTTCTTTAATAACTGTTCCCATGTCATATCCAGGAGTTATTTAGGGGATGCGGTCGTAAGGGACATATTTAGATCTTCTTACTGATATTCATTATCTGGAGCGACGTATAAAATAGAGTTAAACCGCGCCCTCATATATTTCGAGGGTGAGATAAGATAGTGGTTTTTTTAAGCTATCATTGAAGCTTTACGTAAGATTTCAGAAACTTTTCAAAAATTTATCTCACATAATATAATATTAAATAATAAATTCATCATGTGCAAGATTCGCATACGATACATATATTTAATAACGATTTTAAATTTATTGGCTTAAGTACTTCTCGATTTTTTATGATTGTTTTTAAATAGGATAGTAACGCGAAAATTATAATATGTTATGTATCTATGTGTGCTTATATAAGTTTATTACTCGTGTTTAGTCTCACGATTTATCAGCTCAGTTCGTGAACTACAATAATTCGATAGAATAATTACATTCTAATGAGTAACACCCGTCTAACTGTATCGAATAAATATCTGGACATCCATCGCAAACTTAGAATACATGTGCTTGTCATCTAATGTATGATGTCATCCGAATTCTATCTATATGACCAGTTGTGCAAAACACGTGCGAGTGATATCACAAATGCAGAGTACACTGAAGAATTTCATATAAATATATTTCTTCTTACAATTAATTTTAAAAATTCAAAAGTTTAGAATTTCTTCTATTAACACTTCATAAAACACTTAATATTATGTACTTAAACAACAAGAATAAGGAAACCGTAATAATTTACGATTTACTAAGCCATCTACGGTCAAAGCTAGATTACTATGCTTATTATAATGTGTGAATTTATATACCACGTAATACAGAATTCTAATATTATGTACTTAATATTTAAGATGTATAAATTTTAAAATTTTAAAAAGTAGTTATTTAAATTCTGTTTTTGTTAATCTTTATTTTTATTTATTTTTAATATGTACCTATTTTGAGAATTAAAAAAAATGTAATGTTGAAATGAGATAATTGTGATAAATAAAGATTCTTATTCAGTTTTTGCTAATGAAAATTTACTTTAAAATTGGTAAAGTTATTTAATCCTGAGAGAAAATGAATAATATTAATATATTCTGTATACTGCAGTAAATACCTATTATTGCGCAGTGTATCTTTCACAAGCAGATAATTAAGCCAATCATTAATCATCGTCAGTCTACGAACTCTCTAGAACAGAAACTCGTGGAAATGCTTACGTACATATGTACCATGTGTTAATTTGATACAGCAATAATTTACAGAAATATGTAAGTTCACTATATTTTTACAGAAAAAAGGGAAGAAGGGAAAAATCAAATTATTGTAATATATCTAGATGATTTTAAAAAATTTGATTAGAAAAATTGAAAGATGAGTATTACTTCAGTTTTTGAACATGTCAGAAGACGCGGTAGTGTCTCCTGACATCATATGATATTAATATAAACAGAACACGAGTTTTTAATCGATTAATTTAAGTTTTATTTTTAATAATATAAAAATCTGTGTAATGATATTTCTGATTAGGTGACATAACATTGTCCAATTAACCTTGCAAAGTTATGATAAAGAAACGAAAAGCATGGGAGATGTCGATGACGAAGGGAAAAAACGTAGAACATCAACGAGAAAGGTCTTAACGTGTCTCCGTTCGCAATCCGTCGACTTAGGGGTGTCGCCAATTCGAAGGGTAGATCCGCGGTCGGTGTTAGGGGAGACCCGATATAAAGGAGGGTTCCGATATAAAGGATTCTTTGGGAACGGGTCTCAAGATTCGATCACAGGGCTTTGCCAAGTTGGCGATTCGGCGCAACGGTTGCCAGACAGTGGCCGTTTTGGACATTTTCTCAAGCTCCACTCTTAACGATTCATCGGGTGGATCCTGGACGCATCCCTTGAGAATTTGCTCGCGGCTTTTGCTTTGACTGATTACATTGTCGAATGTTGAATTTTATCAAAAGATAATTTCAACTAACAGAGACGTCGTTCCTTGTGGACACCATGTTTGTTGCTCTGATCTAATTTCGAGATTTCCCTAGTGACTTGACCTTTATTAATTGCTTACAATTTGGACAATGAGCAGGTGAAATGTAATCTCAGCAACATTATTAACATCTGTATTCAAATTAAAATTTATTTAAATTTTTTAATGTAATATCGTAATACATTACTTAATTTTTTTTAAAGAACATTTTTATATAACACTGCATTTATCACACGACTTAAAACTTACAAAATTTAAGAAATATATTTTGTCAATTTTTTTGATAAATGGTTATGTATTAAAATCGTAGTAAATATTAATTAACAGTAATATAATATCAATGATATAATTTTCTATTCAACAATATAAGTGCTGCATTGCATTTATATTGTTAAGTGGGAAATTATTATATAATATTATATTACTGTTAATTAGTGTTTACTGGGAATATTTATGAGGTCAAATTATTCTGGATATTTTCTATATGATGTTCAAATATTGTACTACATATATATGTATACATATATATTATATGTTAGTTTTTGTTTTTATAATAAATATATTATTAATGTTTTATATATTGAGTTAATATCTTGTTTATATCTTTGCATATTAGATAATTTTATGCAATCGAACAATTTTTATATTATATAAAAATTAGCATCTGACAATTCTAAATTTATTTGTCATGGGCAATTCATTTTTTGTCATAGCTAAGGGAAAGTTCTTCATTTAATACCGTTTGACCTATTGTTCAAATTGTAGGAAATAAAACGTGTTTTTATGTTTCGCTATTTTTTTTTACAGAAGCGCGAGAGGTCGCCGGGAAAAAGAATGGATCGGCTTCGACGAAGCTTCCGGGATAGTTTCCGGCGGCGGAAAGACCCTCATGTGCCCGAGTCTAGTAAACCTCACCAATGGCAAGCGGATGAAAGTGCAGTGCGTTCAGCTACATGTGCTTTTCACGTTAAGGTAAAAATTAATAAAGATACCAAGTGTGTACATCAATTATACTATCTTTAACCAGATGTATCAGAATTATTAATAATTTATTGAAATAAAAGAATTTATTAAGATGAGAGCTAAGAATTAATTAGTTTTATTTAATTAGCGTCATGATTGACGTTATTTTAGTTATTTAACATGATTTTTCTGCTTTAGGGACAATTGTATATAAATCTTTAATTAATTAATTCTCAGGCTAATATTATTAGAAATTATTATTTACGTAGAATTACTTATAATATTGTTTAAAATAATTACATTTTTTCAATAATTCTGTTTCAAGAATGTATAATTATAGTAGTATTTTTATAGTTTATATTAATTTGCTGTATTAATTATTAAACGTTAATTCTCCTATACAAAGACCTTATAAAAATCAATTTTTATCTATAAAATACTTTACTAATAGATGAATAATGTAATTGATTTTTTGACAGTATCTAGGATGTGTAGAAGTCTTTGAATCGAGGGGTATGCAGGTTTGCGAAGAAGCCCTTAAAGTTCTCCGTGTAAGTATTTTATACAAAATAATTTTGTTGGAGTTAATATTACTTGTTTATAGATCAGTTAAAAGTATTAACTTTTATAACTATATCCATCTACGTCACGCGAGCATATAGTCATTGGTCATATATTTTGTTCATTCAGTTTATTTTTTGTGTATATAAGAATAAATGATTTCTAAAATTAACTGGACCGTTCTTTCATAAGGTACTTTTCAAATATTCAAGAAGCTCTGTAGAAAGTTTTATAAGCCTTGCGAAAGCCAAGCATGTCACATTCTCCGAGTCTTTCGCCTCGACTATATTTAGCATGGCTTACATATAAAGAGTCGACATTGACACTAAAGCGACCTGAAAATAAATCAATGTAAAGGTCAAAGGGCAACTTTGGACGGCCTAGATAATTCGTGACTAAACTTTCAGAACTCAAGAAGAAGACCAGTACGAGCAGTACTTCACGTATCTGGTGACGGATTGCGTGTTGTCGAGGACGAAACAAAAGGGTTAATTGTCGATCAAACAATCGAAAAGGTGTCGTTTTGTGCGCCGGATAGGAATCATGAGAAGGGATTCAGTTACATTTGCAGGGATGGTACGACAAGGCGGTGGATGTGCCACGGATTTTTAGCATTAAAGGAATCGGTAAGTTAGATGCCATTTCATTCCATTCGAATAGAAAATTATCCCCAATATACATAAGGGATGCTGTACTCTGTCGATAAGGGGTATTCATTGAGTCGAATTGCAAATATATGCAGCATCAGACGGTATGGTGGTGATAACACAATGTATATACATATATACATATGTATATATATGATAACCCAATATGTAAATAAGTTAAATTGAGATGTATTATAATATATTTTAATTTTATAATATATTTTATATATATATATATATATATATATATATATATAAGTCTCTAATTGCTAATAGATTTATTGATAATTACTATTTGGGTTATTGGAAATCTTGCTGTTTTTAATGTAATATGTATATTTTAGTTTCAGTTTTTGCTTAAAAATATAAATAACATACTAGTTTTTAAAGGACTTTTACATGGATAATGAGAGTACTTTTCTTATGATCTAATTAATGCGAATATAGCATCAGATAGTATGATAATTAAGACGTAAATGTAGCATTCTGTGTAATTGGAAATTTTGTAAAATTGTAATGCGTGTTCTATCCCAGTCAACCAAGTCTATTAAAAACAAATTTTATCAAATGCTTGTTACAAATATCGACAAAAAAGCACCAAATTTAACGCAAATTCTATAATATACTTAATAATGTTAGCAAATTAGTAGCAGTTATACAATCTGCTGATGCAATGTGTGTGAATATATTGTTGGTAAAACCCCGTAAAGCCTACTGACAACCTGACAGCAATTTGACGGCAATAACCGATCAAAACCAAAACCGACTAAAGTTTTATTTTCGGTTTTTACTGTCAATTTGTCTGGTTAATATGCATGCTTTACTAGCAAAATACGAGTTTATTGCTGTTACAAATAGCACACCGTACTTGTCATCAACTCTGAGTCAGCTTAATGTCAACCCGGCAACAACTAAATTATCAATTTATTTGCTAGGATGTTGTTATATATTGCTATTGAAATTTTTATATATTATATATATATATATATATGCAAAATTCAATATATATATATCTTCTGTTTACAATATAAAGTGCACATTTTTAATCTTGGTTTACTTTAATGGTTTGTTTAAAAATATAAATAATATATTAATTTTTAAAAGACTCTTATATAAGGATAATATGAGGGCATATCTCTTAATGAAGTTGTTCTTTATCATCAAGGGAGAAAGATTGAGTCATGCAGTAGGCTGTGCCTTTGCTGCATGCCTGGAGAGGAAGCAACGGCGAGACAAAGAATGCGGAGTTACAATGACTTTCGATTCGAAGACTTCCATCTTCACGAGAAGTGGCAGCTTTAGGCAACCGAATCTCGCGGAGCGGTTACAAGAAGCGCGTGATCGTGCAGCAGGTGGGTTACATAAATTTCTAAACGTCCACCTGTTGTGTTGACTACAATATGCATAAAGTTATAGTTAGACGAATTAAAAAAAAGAAAAGTTTAATCTGTAGGCCAGTCTTCTCTTTCTTTGATGCTTAATGGTTTTCTGATTTAACAGTCATAGTACCATGCATTTTAAAAGCGATGAAGTACTGGACTTTTTGTAGGTGTGAAGTTCAGTACTGTCTAAAACTTAGTTCATGAATAAACGCTTTCACCGTCTCATTGAATGAAACAGAGGAAACAATAAAAATAAACGCTAGAGCTCCGTTCAGTGATTTGATTGCTCTAACGTCTACCCTTTTTTTCTCTGTCTCTTTCATTCAACGAGACGATGAAGAGGTGGGAGCGTTTAATTCACGAAATAAGTTTTGGATAGATTTATTGGCGGTGAATAATCTTTTGAGAGGACGATAATGGCCTGTTTATACAATTTGAATAATTACCTGTATATAATGTAATGAATTAAAATTAAGCATATTTTCAATATTTCAAATGTTTTAAATAAAATTTAATTCGTTTTTAATATATTATATGATCTCTATAAATTATAAAAAATATTGCTCATTACTTTATTAGCAATATATTTTTTATTTATATTTTAATATTTATAATGTGAAATATTTGTTTCAGAAATTCCTCCGGTTAGGCAAGTGTATAATCCTTTTGCAATTGAGAGACCGCACGCTACTTTATCTATGCTCGAGCGGCAAGGTTCCTTCCGGGGTTTTTCACAGCTAAGTCAAGCATCCCCATTTAAAAGGCAACTTAGTTTACGAGTCAACGATCTTCCTAGTACTCTTGAACGCACACGTAGTCACAGTCTTGAGCCAACGGATCTGGCGCGAATGCCTTCAGCTCATTCGCATATTGTACCTTCGAAACCCCCAGGTGAGCGTTCACGGCTCTGAAATGTCTCATTTCGATTTTATTTACAATCTTATTAAATTAAGTATTAATAAATGAGAGAATACGCTACAACATATGATACGCACAACTACGTTGATTATGTACTATTAATTTAAATCAATTTGATCGATAAATAACAATATACTTTTTTGTCTTACAACAGAATTCGAAGGATATGACGAAGGTCATTACTCCTTATTCTGTTCTTTATTGTTGCTTGCTTGTCGATGTACCCTTGAACATCATGCTCGTTTTCCATGCACACGGTTCACCATATAATTCAATTAACAAACATAAACTGGTATCACGAAACTGCGAGCGTGTAGCTAGAACCCTTGTAATTTTAAACCGCCCCTCGTGTATCTATATTGTTTGTGCTTGAAAAATATTCAACTTACATCGTATGTTCATCGTTCTTCATACTCTCACTTTATATTACATAACTCAACATATGTACATACATTTAGGCGTCCTGTAGCATGCCTCTTGTAGAATACGTCCTAGCACCCATGTCACAAAATTAGAGATGCCTTAAATGTATTGATAAACGTGATCTTCTGTTTTATTCACAGTGAGTCCAATACCAGAAATATTTTCCGGTGATCACGACAGCGTTTCCGCAATGTGTCAGCAGCTTTCTCAAGGACTTTCTCTACTTTCGAGCAGCGATGACTTTGGACCATTGCCGTCGTCCCAATCTGCCGCGAGCTCCGTAGCTAAACAGCTTTTCACCAGTACCACTACTAACTCTCCTCCAGGTATGACTTTTCAACAAAATTGTGAGAGTTACTTATTTAATTCTCTATCTCAATAATCTTATGTAGACGACATCTTCATACATATTATAATTTTTACAAATAAATCATTATCCTATTCTAGTAACGAGTAGCAACTCGTTGGATGAGATGAAACTGCAGAATGGTCCCAATATCAATAACAACGATAACAATGACAAGAATGAAGAGCTCAATAATCTGAATCATGTTACGCCCAGTTGGCAAGAGTCTGCATCCCCTGTTCTCGCGTCGAATCACAGGCTTACGCCTCTCCTTAAGGCGAGCAACTTGAGTCCCGTTCTTCCAAGGACGAACGCGCCCACTCCGGTCGTTATGAGCACACCGGCACCTGTTTCCTCTAGTGTAGGCGCCTTCGGCACGCCGCCATCGGCAGCAAGTCCTGCTTTCAGCACGGCTTCTACGTCCTCTTTAGGAAATACGTCTACGCCGGCCGTGAACAGATCGCCGATCCCAATAAATTCCGTGATAACGCCAAAATCAAGTTCTCCTAGTACCAGCATAGCGTCTATTTCCCCGGCGGTACCAATCTCGACTGATGTTGTTCAAGTTTCATCGGCAACCGGAATCCCGACGGCTTTAGTAAGTTAAATACTTACTATATACAAAGATAATTTTTTTATCTTAACAAAACTTTTTGGTTGTGTTAAATTTATATTAACAAGATTAAGTAAGAATTAAATGTAATATATAAACACTTTTATTTACTTATGTTTATATATAAATTATTTTCCAATAAATATTTTCTAAGTGTATATATATATATATATATGTATAGATATACATATATACATATATATCTAAAATATAAATTAAAAATTTTTTATTAAAGTTATTTATATATAAACTTTGAACAATCTTTACAGAAATCATTAAAGAAAAAAATTTTATTGAAATACAAAGTATTATTATAATCTTTGAGAACGTTTACATTTTGGAAGCTTTCTAAAATGGATATTTAATGCATTAAATTTTAATCTTTAAAAATTTCTCGTTTTATTCTTTAGCCAATATAAAAATTAGCTTCTTGATTATATTATAACGTAAATTTCAATTGACTTAAACCATCCTTTCACGAGTTTCTCCATCTAACAGGTGCAACCGCTTTCTACAGCAGCTGGTTTACCGAAACCAGAACAATGGTTGGGTAGTATAACTGGCTCTGTACCATCATCGGCACCACAGCAAGTAACTGTTAGTCCTCGGCGAGCACCTCCTCTTCATACGAGGGCACATTCGCTTGGCTCGGCTGCAATGAGTCTGACTTCCAGAGGACCTTCTGATCCCTTCGACGTAGAATGGGCGGAAATTGCTTCCAGAAATATGCAACAGTCGACCACGACGAATCCCTTTATTATGCCGAATGCGACGCAGGCGTTTCAAGTGCAGTTGTAGCGTCAGGAGTTTATTAATAATGTCGCCAAGTATTTCCACTCAAGCACATAGCGGCTACACGTTCGCCCGCGCTCCGACCTTGCACACGATCGAAAATACTACACGTGAGCCACGTGTCCTCGACCCGATCATAAACATCGTCAAGTTTCCGAATGGGTAGTAACGGTATGCAAAGTGTCATTAAAAAGTTCTCGAACTGATACCGCAAGATGGAAACGAACGATAGTACAAGAATATTCCAGAACGTGGAAATAAATCTCATGAATCAATATGCTGGTAGTATGATGTTGCAATTATTAAGCGCTATGATGTTTGCCCTTTGTTCGACGATCTAAGTGTTTATCTACGGTAGTGGTAATGAAAAACTGAAGTAACGCGCATGTAAATTTTATGTGAAGTTAAAACTATCAAATGCTTACACAAGTCTTTGGAAATTAGAAAAAATTTGTGAGTTGCATGGACAACTCCTAAAAACGTTTAAAAAACCACAATTAAGCAATTGTTCTCTTCACGAATCAATAGATTAATTTAACGATCGAATGTTTGATGGACTTTGGAGATGTTTTCGTGCAGAATTTGATGTATTATACATTTTACTCCAATTTTGTGTCTCTCTCACACAGCACCTACATTTATGAATAGAACCGCAAGCAATACTATATTCAGTAATTACAGCATTATACTACATGGCTTATTAAGCTTATTTAACTTATGAGATTTGTGGTCTCTACTCCATTCTTGTAACACCGATGGTTTTTCACCTGATAGCATTAGTTTGGGAACTTTTCAATTGTATTTTAGTAGATATAAGTTTACCGTGAAATCCATCAAGAAACTGGGCCGAAAAAGCGCAAAGATTATTCTTGTCAAATTGGCGCTTAGTAGCAACGACGATAGGAGCGAATTGAACCAGCACAAATATCAGCGTAAAATATACTTAATAGATAGGTAAGTATATACGCGCACAGCCTTAACGACCTCAATAAGAATAAAAATAAAACACGCATATACGCATAAGCAGACGCCCGGATGACGTGACACGGGACACAAAGTTTCACGCACCGATAATAACAGGCTACATCTCGTCAGCCGATTAAGTAGAAGCAATAGATGTCGCGAAGTACGCGTATAAGCGGAGTTCCCGACAGTACAGATAATATCTTACACTTAAATGTCTATCACGCGATATTATAATTGAATATTCTAATTATCTTGAGTAGAGTTAGGCTCAAACTGAGCGATTATCGTCGTTCTGCATGAAAAACGAAATTGTATGCACTCAAGATTACGCTGCACCCTTACTGTTATTTTTTTCATCAAAAAGAAAAGAAAAGAAAAGTACATAGGGTAGTTATCACTTCGTGATCGAATCGTGACCTGAATCACGAAGTGAGGTGATCGTACCTTCCACAGGAAGGGGACTTGCATTTCCGGCAAGCTCACCCGGCTCAAAAGGATAGATACGTTCTACCGAACGTAGGATATGCAGTAGGGGTTAACATCCACGAGGAGACTGTGATATTGATGTGAAGTGGCTAGTACTTAAGCGAACAGGGTCGAACGGATTACGAAGTATCATGAGGAACTTGCTCAAGGTCATCGCACCGCGTGGTAGCACAGAATGAGTGATCGTGAGTTCGGGTACCATAGACTCTATCATCCCGTATTAGCCGGTAATAAAACACCCCGTAAATTACTTAAGATTAGCTGTTAAAGACTAGCGGAGATATGTCTTACACTATCGTTGTCTATTATACATACGATATCGTGTCGCATTTATCATGAGGACCGAGGAGAGAGATGACGAAAAGCGTATAGAAATTCTCGCACGAGGATAAAGCTTGCGAAATACAATTTTTCTCAAGAGTTTAGACGGTGCTTCCGCTCTGTAATAATAATTATAGTTGCGAAAATCGCTTGTCGAGCCGATCCTCGAGTGTGAGTTCATATCTACGATCTGATTGCGCTCAGCTATGTACATCGTAGCTAGTAAAAGAATTTCCTCAGTCCCGTGTATAGTAATTGATAATATCCCGTGAGATATCAGTATTGCGCCTCGCAGCTTTTTGTCTTTCAAATTAATGGCTGCACTTTCGGTTTTTCGAAACGGATCGAGGGTAAACGTCGAGGAAGGCCAAGGGAGATATTACATGAGGGATAACTGAGGCGTGTGTGTATGCATTGTATATAGATTAGTTATTTAAAATGTAACGCGACAGTATAGAAGAATGAAGAAGTTATAGAGAGCGTGTATCATTCATTAAGCCGGCGACTCAGCAATGAGGCGAGAGAAAATCTTCTTCAAGTTCAATCGAAGCGAATAATCGAATTGTACTATATAATAGTATTTTATAATTTTATAAACGATATGTGGGGAAGACAATGATGCTACGATTTTGCATTATGTAAGAGAGATCTGCAGCCGTAAATTATAAATGCATTTATGCACTTGTAAATTATAAATTAAATATTAATTATAAATTATAAGTTATATAAATTATATGTTTGGTGATGGTCTCGATTCTTGGATAATTTTTAAGAGTAGTAGATTGTCACGCGTAGTAATTCTAACAAATGAATACGTAAATATATATAAATATTTCCGCAATACTATAAATTTATTTATGCAGCATCGTTTTGATCGCGCGATTTTTGATGTCGTTAACTCGCATCGAATAATTTATTTAGTCACGTTAAATATCGAAGCATATATTACTATTTTTCCACACAGATAAAGTGTTAAAATATTATTGCTTCGATTGTAAGAGACTAAATTGGATAATCGATTAAAAGAAATTATCATTGATTAACTGTAAATCGAACGATACGATTTTTACGATAAGAAAAATCGCCGTCGTCATTGCGAGTTGTTCGGCAAAAATGGACTTGGTTTTTCGAGCCACCTTCCGTCCGTCCCGAAAATCAAAAGGTAACAAGGAGGAACAAAGTTAAGCGAAGGAAATTAAACGAATAATTGTAAAGCAGCATATAAGGAAGCGATCGCTTAGGTACTTATTGTGGTACTTATGAAAAATGTCGTTTAATCAATGTACTTAAATATTAACACACGTAGATCGTTGTTAGCGAGATCGTTGCTAATCGACGCACGTTGTCGATGTCTTCTCCTTTATTCGTCTTTGTAACTTTTATTGTTTTTTATTTTCTTCGGACTGACATTTCTTCCGTTTCTCCAATTGTTTCCCTGTACATTTCCCGAGGAAGTGTATGAGAAGAAAACGTGTACATATATATAATACAACATAACGATTCGTTGTAATATTATCATGTTTATGTACTTATTGTTTTCCTTTTACGTTTCTTAGTCGATGTACGCAGTGTACGCTAACTTATACGGTTCATTTGACTAGGATCGAGGAGGAGCGATAGCGGCGTCTTGGCTGATTTCTACATCTACGACGTCTATAATTTATTCGGAAATTGAATTCTTTTTTATAACTTTTTAATCGACACAATCAACGAGTTTCAATATGTTAGACGTCTTTTTCCTTCCACTTCTGGGAAACAAGGAGATCAGCCAAGACGCACGTTCCGGTGTCTCGTTTGACTGAAGGCGAGTGCATTTAGACAAGCGGATAACAGTGGCATACGTACACATATACATATACACATAGGTACACGTACTTAGAGAAAGAGGGAGACGCCGGGACAAGGATATAGGTGAATAGATGCACCGCGTGCCAAATTCAAAAGTGCAACCGCGTTGCCTGCCAGTTGGATGGTGGTACATCGCGCACGCTTACGTGGTTGTGTTGTACATAGTATCGCCGGTCGATTCCTGGATCAACATACGACTTAATGCGTGTATATTTCGTAAAGGTATCCTTGTTCATTTTACATTGTATGTATCTGCCACTGTAAAAATACGGTTTATTATATAATATCTGTTGTGATTATGAACATGCCTTTTGTTTCCTTTTTTTCACAAAATGTGCACTTTTCTAACGAGAAGTGTCAATCTCATTTCCTCGACATACGTTTATCTTTGTATTGATTACACAAGAGATGAAGAAAAGATGACCTTTTTCTTTCCACATTTATGCAAGTATTAATATTTATAATATTTAATGCTTCATGTTTAAGACATTTTAATTTTTTAATGTTATTCCTCCCATTAAAACATAAAGATTAAAAGATTACATTTTTATTGTACACTTTGTTAAGCAATTGATAATATCAGTTATTATTACTAATAGCATTATATTACATTATAATACACTAAAATATAGAGAACTAAACTAATATAATCTATTTATATATTTTAAGTATAGTTTTTAATAGATGGTGATATATATACATATAAGAAAATTATATATGACAACATTTTCTATGTTCAATTAAAGTCTTTCTTTACGTTGAAAATAAATTATTGGGGGATATTATTAATTTATCATATTATATATATATATATTATTATATATATACACAATCTCGCCAAATTCATGATAATGCAAAACCACAAGCTACACAATATAAATTAATTTTGACATTTGATATTTGCCCAATCAAAATTAATCTGTTTTTCGAAAAATTATTACAATGTAGAAAAGTGCAACATATTACGATTAAAATTAACATGTCGACTCTTGAAGACATCTTTGCAAAATTTCCACCTAGTGTTCCTTCACGATGTTCTTCAAGATTACATCGTGATGATTATGCATGTCCGAAATATTTATTTGACGTATCATCGCGTCCCTATGAATCTGCTGTTCAATTCCAGTTGACATATACTTGTGACAGGTATGTTATATAAAATAATTCTTATATATTTTACATTACATTAAGCGAGTAGATTGATAGCTACATTAAATTTTTAACAATTTTGCTTTGTGCATTTAGATAATATTTAAAAGTAGACTAAAATTATAAATAACATATATAATTACAAGAATTTATAATATTTTATGGATTTTCATATTTATTTATTTTTTATAGAATTTCTTATTCTCCCTGTTATTTCCCTGCTATTCCGCGTTGTCATACTCCTGAAAAACCGTCAAAGAAAGTAACGTGCTGTTGTCTCAAGTGGTTTGACTGTACAGGAAAACCAGTTTTAACATGTCAAAATAATCATGCGTAATCATCAATTAATAATTATATGAGAATATTATTGCCTAGAAAAGATCGAAAGGAAAGATATAAAATATTTTAGTATAATTAATTTTAGAATATAAAAAATTTTACTTCAGACAATTTTTAAAGTTATGTTAAGATTATTTAAAAAAAAAAAGTAAATTTTACACAGAGTATATTATAAAAAGGAACATATCGATTTTCTCAAACAAAAGATTGTTAATCGATTAGACAGAAATATTAGATTAGATATTTAAAAATTTTCATGAAATGTAACATCTAAATTTTTCAAGTCAAAAATAAGAATGTCCTGCTCCACTGGTTACAAAAAGAAGAAACGACTAAGTACATTGCCTCCACCGTGTTATCACCGCAAACCATTTTGTTGTACAAGCAATGGCTGTTTGTTCCCAGGACCAAGTCTTCCTAAATATTGTCATTGCCCACCTTCGTGTCCACCATTGGTATAAATAACATTCATTTTTAAGGATATTATGAAAGTGTAAATTTGATATAGTTTATATAATTCATACAGTTGCCTTAAATGAAATTTGAGGATAAATATTAAATAAATAGAATTTAATTAATGTACAGCAAGAAAAGTAAGATTGTCGCAAAAATAACTTTTGTTTTACAATTTTTATAATATGATAACAATATGATTATTTTGCCTTTCTTTGAATAAAGAAGAATACATTATATGTTTATAGATAAGTATACATAAAGAGATTATAATATTATTTTTTACAATATCAGAATTTATTTTTATAGATTTGTAGACCAAGACCAGAGCTACCGCCATTACCACCTACTATATGCATCGCTGGACCTTGTCCACAACAAACAGCTTCAAAATCATATTGTAGCCCGTCAGCACCAAAAATATTGCCTCCATCCTCCTGTGTTCGATTTTGCATTCGATACACAAACAAAGGATCAAGTTGCTATCCTTGCTACTGGTCTAATTTACCAAAATGTCCTAGCAATATCTGTTAGGATCACCTAACAGCATATTTGGTAATACAGAATCGAGAATATATAAATGTTTTAAGTTTAAATTTTTTGAAAATAAAACGAACTTATAACTGTAATTTAATATAGCAGCTTTTTCTATTATTACTATTTGGGTAGGTGATTGTGTAACTTTTCCATGAAGCAGAAACACGAGAAATGAAAATTTTTATTATTGTAGGTAATGGAGAAAATTTTTTCATCTTTCACGTTTTTGCCCACGAGAAAATAAGTTATATGATTGTTACCATAATCGTATTATAGTAACAAAGTATTAAATGTTCTTATAGAATAATGAAATTTGTTATTTATTACTTCAGCTTATTTATGATAAAGACTCAATAAATAATAAAATGACATAATAATTAATAGAAAGTATAATATTTAAATTTATTATTATTCAAAGATTAAAAATTATTCGAGTGTTTTTAGTTTCAATAACAAAAAAAGAAACAGTTCTAGTACGTCATTCTAATTCTAGCATTATTCTAGTTTTATTTAATTGTTTCATTTCTTTGAAATTGAACTAAAAAATTAATTATACAAAAGATTAAAAAAACACAAGACTCAGCAATTTATCAAAAACAAAAAATTAATTATACAAAAGATTAAAAAAACACAAGACTCAGCAATTTATCAAAAACCAATTACAATTAATCAAAATCCATACAATTTAATCCAATCAATTTTTGTAATATATATCATAATTAATTACTGCTTAATTATATTTGTTGAAGTGACATCTTGTTGAAAACATTTGATACAAATCGTTTGACATAAATCATGGGTGCCGTTTAGTAAATCACTTAACAAGAAATTCTATCAAAATTAGTTGACATCCCGCGCTAATGAGTTTTACAACTAATACTCCAAGTTTCGAGTTTGGCATTGGTCCAATTACGCAAACGTTATTTCCTTATATACAAGGATTAGCTAATATAATTTACTGTTTTGCAAAACGTGTGTGTAATCTACATAATAACACATTAAACATACTAAAATTTCAAAAGTGTGTTTTACATCTTTCTCTTAAAAGAAAGTATGTTAATAATTAATTAAAATCTTAACAATATTAATTAAGATTATATATTAAAAGTGTTAAAAAATTATATATTAAAAAATCAAATTAATGTATTTTTAGAAATTGTAGAAATCTTAACAAATTTTGGGTATATCATGCACAATATTTCAATAAATTTTATTGTAGTTTATAGGCATAAAAATTCTATAATAAACAATAAAATAAATTGAATAAAAATAAAGCATATATCAGAAAAGGTAGCTTTAAGCCTTAAGCTGTAAGAAACTGACCAATTACAGTCAAATACAAGGAGAATAATTAATTGTAATTCATCCATTTCTTATGGCATAAGGCTTAAAAATCTATTGTAGATCCGAGGTAAACGAAAACCCTCTTTCGCCATGTCAGTATCGCGGTGACGTCGCGTCGTGTCGGGACGTAGAGGACTATATGCAGGGTGTACGAGGAAACGTCGCTTACGGGCAATTTGTTTGGCCGGCGCGCAGGCGACCGTTAAGCCGATTAACGCAATCACGCGCGAGGCAGATCGGGATCGATGGCGAGCATCGTCCGTTTCGTATAATACCCGCATTATCTGTCACTAAGCGCGCGTCGACCGGCGATTTTACACCGGATCTCGCCCTCCCCTTCCCCGTCGGCCCAGCCGTTTTATTCGTTTCTGTTCCGACGACGCGGCTGCTACATATTTTACATCTATCGTCGGGTACGCGTTTTTTATTCCACCGCGCCCCGAAGTTCCGCTAAAAAAAAAAAAGGTTCCGTCAATGCAGCTGAATCCGCGGTGGCGTGGACCATGACAGCGCATTATAGACTGAATGGAGTGCTTTTATGCGGTTCGGATTTCGCAGGCACGCGCGCGTTTACCGTTGTGGCCGGCTATAAAATGGAAAATGAATGGCCGAGGGAAAACCTTGGTCGTTGTTATTTCACTCCGACGAGAGATCCTTTGTTCTCGAGCTTTTCCCATTATTGGCAATCGTCGGTTTTGTCTCGTATAAAACATTATGATTTTTATTAGGATTTTGTCGAGTGCAACGACGTGCCGCGTGAATCTTTGAGATAAAGAAAGTTAAGGGTAATTTTATTTAAAGTATGATCATACAACATATACACATTTTCTTCCTTTGTAACTTTGTAAGAAAAGGATCACAGTACAGAAAAGAATGAAGAACAAAATTTAAAACATATAGACAATTTTTTTTAAAAAGATAAAGAACATATCTATCAGTTCTTGATGATCTAACTTAATTAAATTTTTAATACACTTTAGTTTAGCGAGAAATATTTTATGTATTAATTCTTTAATACACGCGCACATTCTACGCCATTTTATTGAAAAAAATAATTAAGATTATTATATAATTGCAAGATTAGAGAATATTATCAATGCAAAAATAAGAAAATCTCTGAGTATGACGCAATTCCTTGCGGTTTGAGAATTTTCTCGTGAATATCTGAACTCTCGACATTCCAAATCCAATTTTTCTGACGTGTGTGGACCTAGAATGGATTGAGATGAAAAAGGCACGTAGATATACATACGTCGCTGTAGCGACGGAGTAAACGATGTTGCGTTGTCAACGAAAGGTAGGTAACCATCAGGCGGAAAACCCGGCGGAATCGCATTAACAATAAGTGCATTAAAGTGAGAGTCTTTCGAGCGAGGTTGGCGAAGTCGAGTGAAGAGAGCGAGAGGACGAAAGGGAGATAGAAAGGATGAGGACGCCTACACTGAGAAAGTGCGGGACCCAATTATTCAGCCAAATGGGAAGGATACGTTATTTTCCAGACGAGCCGTTTCCCTTCTGCTCGTCCTTCCTATGTCGCGTCGTATCCTTTACCGCTGTGCTCCGAAAAAAGGCACTTTGAAGTGCGTTGGTTTCCGTGGGTTCGCTAATTGCATAAAATGTCAAAGCGTTTAGGCGGGAAAGTACAGAAACCAGTCATCAGGTATAATTAAGATTGTCGGTTTACTCTTGTCTCATTGCAAACAACACTTTTTCACACAATGTAAGATTTAGAAGAATGGTGAAATATATAAAGGAGAGGGGATGAAGTTTATCTTTCCAAATTCCTATCACATTAAATATGCGTAAATGTTATAATTACGTATATTAACCTTTAATAAACGTAAAATAGTTTCAACTTATATCTGTCTCGAGATTTGCAGATTTTTACAGATATCCTTCTATATAGTCTTTATTGATTATGATTTGATTTCTCAAATATCTTTTATTTACTTTTTCTAAAAATAATAGAGACTAAGATAGTACTGATTATGGTTGCAGGTTCGTGATTATTAGAATACATTCGTTAATTACTGGGGAATTTTTCAATTTGATTACAATTAACTGTTATGGTAGAATCGAAAAAATGTTATAAAAATGATTACGTGTATCTTTTTTGTACATACTGCATTGCGCATGCAAACAAAAGAAAGCTTACAGTGAAAATGCAATCGAGAACCAAACCAAACTACAGAGACAGTAGCTGTGCACTTCTTCACTGTCCTTGAAACTCGAGTTCTCTTACCATTGAATGAACAGTTCGTACAAGCATGGAGAAACTCACTCTCAAACAGAAAAGAAGATAAGGAAACAATACAAATTTAGCAACGTCTTTTCAACAATCTTACGTGCGCATTTCTGTTTGGGATTTTACATAACTTAAAAATTTGTCTTTCTAAATGTGATTTTTTAAAAACAAAAATATATATATTCTTCTTCCTGCTTGTTAAAACTTAATATTCATAAATCGGTATTCATTTGTATAAATTTGGATCTGTACATTCAGAATATTTTAAAATATGGATCTTATTTTTTGAAAACGTAAAGTGCCACAGAGAATTTTTAATATTACGCAGATATAAAAAAAATTATACATATCATATTTGCAGAAATGAGAGACAATACATTACTTGTAATGTCGTTACTGTATATTACAGTTACTTTTCTCTTTAGTACTAGTAACAAATTTTAATTTAGTAACTTTTATTAGGTATTAATTTTTACATTTTGAATCTATTTGTGATATAATCTTCGTGTACTTAATCTTTAATCTTTGACTATCATATATAGTTTATCATTATATTTAAGACCGTCGTTTAATTCATTTTAAATTGCAAAAGACCTCTATAATAATACTATGCGAATATTAAATAAGATTTTGTAATAATTATTACAATCTCTTAAAATATGGAATGATATTAATATGATTCCTTCCTACACATTTAATAGATATCAATTTTAATTATATAGATAAAAGTAGTAGAATTATAATATAATGCAAACATTTTAACAAAGTTTAATATCCAAGACATTGTAATTATCATTTTTTTTTAAATATGCGAATTATAACTTAAAAAACCGAATAATACTACAAAGTATAACATTTATTTTAATTATTTATATAAAAATCTATATTTTTGAAAACATATTTGCGTTTATACACACAATATTGAATATATTAATATATTCCAGTCATCATACATACATAAACGCGCGCGCGTGTGTGTATGTGTACATATACCATATACACATAATTGTTGAATAAATTAAAATGTTATAAAAAAAATTGCATAAGCAACTTTCAAATGTTGAGAAATAAGTTTTAAACCATAATGATTAAATTGCAGAAGATTACAAGTTTCTAGGACTAAGTTTGTATGTAAAGTAACACCTCTAACGGTATGAATTTCTAAGGAAGCCAGTAGTGCACGAGAGCTGAGCATTCAAGCAGATGGCTTCCTTGCGAAACGAGCGAATCTCAAAGGATTAAGTAATTAAAGCTGTAATTAAATTCGTTATCCTCCTAATCTCTCCGGTAAAATTTGTAATTAAATTTGGTGCCTAATTTTATGTATAGTTTTAATTATTGAAATAGATATTTTTATAAATATTGACATACTATATACATAAACGCTATTCTTCCATTTATTGACTACAATTGTATTACATTGAGAATTTATTGTAAATTTGATAATTATATAGCTTTTTTAAACAAATTTTTATCACACTTTATACGTTTAAGCGTAAAAGTCTTTGAAATGCAAAAGGAAATGATATCATTAGAATAATACAATAAAAATAATATTATTACAAAAAAACTGAAATAGAAATTCGTAATTGTTACAATGCAATTATAGTTTTACATGTTTTAATTGTCGGCTAATCTTATACCATCTTATGTTCTGAAATTATTTAATTTTACAGCAAATGAACAATTTAAAAAAAAAAATGCTTACTTATTTGTACAATTCAACTAAAGACACAGTCGATACACCTGAAAAACACAATTATGCTCTCTGAGAGATGTCCCGAGGCGCCAAAACAATTCTCCCATCTCTCATAGCGAAAGCTGGTCCCCGACGGCTCTGAGACGATGTAACATCTTTACGCTATGTGAAGAAACTAGGGGATGCGATGAAATAGGGGGATACAGGGGAACGCACCTACCTGTCGATCTTGCGGACGGACGTTCGACAACGAGTTATACTTTACGCGACGCGCCCGATCCACGTGGGAGTCGCAGAGTGTTCCGGAAATCGACAGAGAAGCCACGAGAACTCACTTGCGTTCTCCAGCGAAGACTGCCATCCACTTTCGTCGCTTTAGTCGCGTTTATCGACGGTAAATCGGTCGCTGATTTACGTAGTAGGATTTCTGTTGAAAAGCCGGAAGAAAGGTGTCACTTCATTCGCAGAGACTGTCGACGTTACATGCCACACAGAAAAATTTGCCGCAGACGAAAATTAGATCGACATATTTCGCGAAGATGTCTCGCTCAGTGTCACGTCCTTTGCGCGTTATCGTGAATCGAATTCGCACGCAAGTGAATAAAATATGTAACTGTCAAATTCAATTGTAATAATAATTTTAAAATACTTATTTTATTTACTCAGTAAAAAAACGAAAATGGAGGCTTGAAATTTATATCAAGTAAATGATAAATTAAAGATTGATTAAATACTATAATTGATAATATAATATTCAAATAAGAGAATGTTAAAATAGAATATGTAATTGTCGAATTATGTCATAATGTTCATAATAATTTCAAATTTGGGAAAATTAAGGTTTTTAAATCGAATAAATAATAAATTTAAGATTAACTTAGTAGACCATAATTAGTAATACAATATTGGAATCTCAGAGAGATCTTTTAGTTGCTACAATTTATATATCTGAGGTACTCTTTTGTACATCTGTTAAGTAAGTTTTATTTACTAAGGAATGATAGGTTTCATCTTTGGATAAATTATATAGTAATTTATCTAATGGATAAAAGAAACAGCGAAAAGAAAGAAAGACAGGAGCAAGTAAGCTGAAATTTATCGAAAGATGGAACAATTCAACCCATAAGTAAGTTCCCATATATCGAATATTTTTAAAGCCTAGGAAACGTTTCAGTTTCTCTCTGAAAACTATAAGTGATTTATAATTTATATCAAATTTCTCATAAATAATTTTTTATAAATTTAATTGTTGCATACAAATAGTAGCATACATAGCAATGTTTCAAAATATCCAAATATTTGCATCGCTTTTGGTATCTTCTCTTTAATAGAACAGAGCATTGCATTAGTTACTCAAGTAGATACGCAGTTGGCAAGCAAGTCTCTCATGTGGTTGAGCAAACCATATTGTCTTGTTCCGTTCCCAAGGCCACGCATGCCGGAGAAGCAGGGTGGCAAAATGGAATTTAATCGACAATGCGTGAAGATATATTACGTGCAATCTCAATTACGCGGAAAATGCAAATTTAATATATATCGGCTGTCGAGGTCTTTGTGAATGGGATCCGCACCGGAATCCCCTAAGATAGTTGGGATTCCCAGGAGGCTACGCCAGAATCGAGCCATTTACGAAAGCATCGCGATAATATTGTACACTTTTAGACTGTATGCGTACAGTTTTTTAATTTGCAAATAAATAAAACATTCTCACGTTTTCATAAATATGTGACTTTTATGAAATTATATATATATTCAGTTTTAATATATTTATAAATTTATAATCATCGTTATTAATAACACGTTTCATTTATACATTTCGAACAGGTGCATACAGTTATAATACTTTGAATTCTGACTTTTTTTATATAGACGGAAATTTGCAATTGCGAATAATAATTCTGACAAATACGTAATATTTTCACTTCACAATTTCGATTACCTGGATATAAATTGAATATCACATCATTATTTCGAGATAATATCAGCTTGTATTGTAATCTGCATTATGTAAAATCATCCTCTTTTGTAATTGTATAGTAGGGATATCAAAAAGCGCCGATTCTTTTTAAATGAAAATTCGTACATTTTATCCAGTATATAGCGTATCGCAATTTAAACGATGCTTCATTAAATCCGGGATCCCTCTCGAGAGTTGATAGACAGCAGAAGGGATTTCTAGAGGGAAGGAAGGAAGGGTGGACTTTTCAAAGGACAGGTCTCGTTAAGGCGACGCAGCATTATAATGCTTCGTGCTTGTCACTAATGCTGACAGGCACGCGGCTGCTCATCGGCGTATTATATCGCGTTTTCATGACGATATGACGAACGCCATTAGGATGCCTCTTCTATTTAATAAACTAGAAATCGGGCCTTGGACATGTTCACAATAAAATTAACTGTATCCGCGTATCTCATGGTAAATAAAGAATAAAGCTTATATTAATGATTCGACTTATCATATTTCATGATATTTACATGAATAAGTGAGATTTCTCTTTAACAAAAGAATTAATAATTATATAATTTAATAAATATAATTCTTTCTACGTGTCTTTTATATTACTATTGTTAATATAAATAATTAATAAAAGTATAACATTAATATTGTTAGAAATAACGAAATAGTTGTTTTAATAATATATAATATCTTTGTAACAAATTTTACTATACTCTTTTAATATCTGTTTTTAAAAAGTATGTAAAAAATTATCATTATTAATAACACATTTATTCCTTTTACAGAACTTTCAATTTTTAAAGCATCGTATATTTTACTTCGTATTTGCAAACCATATCTTTAATAAAATCGCTGATTTCTAAATTAACCACTATATACTATAAAATAATACGTTTAATTTATTCAACAGTAGGATTTACATTTGTCAATGAAATTATTTCCTTACATGCTCAATATTGATGGCATTCAGAATATTTCTTACATCAGAAGAAGCCTATATATTATCTACGCGATACGCAGCATCTCAAGTTTGCGTAACACAACCGGTATTTTAAAGTAAAGTTGATCTTAGTTGTCTACGACTATATTATACTGCCTAACAAGTAATTAATTAAAATTGGATATCCGCAACCTGCACAAGCAGATTGCAAATATTTATCAGTAATTAGCTTCAAAGTATTCGTCTGAGGAATTCGCCCGTCTTCTGCCATATTGCGTTCCCTTTCGCAGGAGGTATTTGCAACGTAATTAGCCCTGTGAAGTCTCTCAATACGTTCACCCCTCCAGCATCGCGTTCACATTGTAGACAGAACGGATCGAACTTATGAAGACGTATAATTTACAGTGTCACGTTACATAGTAAGTAATCAATAATAATTAATATTTAGAGACTTTTAGAGAGAATTTTAGTTATATTGTATCAACGTATAATATAATTAAACGTAGATTAACTGAAAGAAGTGATTTAATAATATTAAATACGTATACGTATTTTAATGGCTTATTTAAAATGTATGAATAATAAATTGTTAATGAAAGAATATCTATGTATATAATTAATGACATATATTGTATTAATAAAACAATACTATAATGGTAATGTGTATATATTAAATAACGTTTTTCATACATCAATTTATAAAGATTGATATTATGTGAAAAGTTAAATTTATTGTATTAAAACAACATGTAGCAAGAACAGATATATCACGTTCAAGCTTCAAGTTCTGATTCGCGTATGAGTATATATCAGTTTTAATACACACTAACAAGATAAATGACCACTAATATGCATGAAATTCCCTTTTCGAGGCAACGTGAGAAATGTAATTAGTGGCAAGAGAAATCCTTTATCTTTACGATTACTAGTACGTACGAATATGGGCGGACCAGGGATTGCTATGTTACGAAAGGGACGTTCGGTTCCACGCGAAACCGGCTGGGTAAATTGACTCCGTTGAGTTTCGTGGATCCAATTCCGGCAGAGCGGAATCTTGCTGCCGGCCGATTAGGTTTCACTTCCACCGCGATTCCCTTTACACGTAATTTACCCTCGAGCGACCGGCGTCCGCAAAATATACACCTGTTCTGCTCCTGCTGAACAGATTTTTAAGCGCGCCGCGGGCATTGCGTCGTCGTGTATTTTTATGGCTTAGCGATTTCGATACTGCGTGATACTGTTAACGCTTAACTGATGTAGAAAAAAGATGTTCATGAATTTGTTTTAATCAAAGATAGTGGCGCACGCAAAAATTAGAAAAAAAAATAAATAAAAATATATTAAAAGAATATGTATCACTTTCATTTAATCCAGGAATAGTCACCTGAGGTGATTTTCACACCCCAGCAGCAAGAAAATGAAGCTTACATTTTATTTTTTAAACATTGTTCACAGCAGTTTTTGATACCGAAATATTAACAAATCATTAACAAATTACATAGTCTTCGTAAAAATAATACGAACAATATAGATATGCAGACGTTTCGACTTCTAGTTTTTTCGAATAATCTTTAATACGATGAGAAACATATAGAAAGATGAAAGTTTTGATCCCCTCCTTCAATATTGTCAATTAAATAAGATTTCTCGTAGTCAAGTTATGTAAAATCTAAAAATCTAATGAAGAGGGAGGCATTGCGTTAGAGTAGTTCGGAATCAGTAGATAGTTAAGAAGAGACATTAGAAAATAAATAAATGACAATTGCAAATGTGATTATTATAGACAATTTTGATTTATCTGTGATTCATTTTTGAGGTAAAAAAATGTGTACTCGTAACATTTAGTTTACATTTTCTAAAAAATATCAAGTAGGTATATAAAATAACTGTGGTGCACACACACATCTAATATGACCTAGTATCCAATATAATGTATTTACACGGTCAATTCAACAAACAGCATTAGTATGTCGTACAGATCATGTGATCTGTTTATGTTAATTGTTCAGTGTGCATTTAGTTGTCAGTAAAATCAATTACAGAACATGATCTAATATTTCACAGGGAAATTATTGCTTTATATTACTACATATCAAGTAATGTTTGTTAATTTCCGTAGTTTATATAATACTATTGTAACTGTGTCTCATATTTTGAAACACTATATTCAATTTATATTTTTGTCACGTTATGCTTATGATAAAAAGAAGGCAATTCTTTGGAAGGTAGAATTACTATTGTATAGTCAACTGTGTCTTATAGAGTATACACATCGATTGTAATCTTTTGTTTAACGTTTTTTCGTATTTTTGTTATTTAGATTCTTATTTATTTGTTAAACATTGTGGAGATAAATAGATAAGTAGATAAATTATTATAATTGTTCAAAAAATAGTTTTTTGTATATTCTTACATGGCAATAAACAGGTTACGTTCAGCAAGCGCAACAGTTGCACAACGGTTCATTGAAAAGCTGCTGAACGCACTGTTATCAGTCTCCGATACGCAACATCTTTACTGAGCGGACCCCATTTTTCCATCATATTTTAAGACCGCTACCTGAGCTCAACATGTTGTCGGTTGTGAAACGTATAAACAATATAACCTAAATGGACACATTTTATACCTCTCACATCATCCGCATCATCGGCAGCAATTAATATATCAAATGTAATAAATCCATGTTCATTGAATAAACAATACAAACGATGAAAATGACAATTAACCTAAATAAAATCATACCACAGTAAACAAATGATATAAATCATGTGACTTAAGAGAATAGAATCGTTCAGCAATTGGTAATCGCTCACTCAACGCTTGTCGCTACATGTTAGAAACAAGTTGAGCTTGCTGAACCTAATCAATATGACAATATGTTAATAAATTTATAAATTTATAAAAAAATAACATCGGAACATTTTATTTTTCATTTCGGTAAAATAGAGATACGTAGTTATATATTTTAAGTATTTTAAGTTAGAACCTATTAACAGAAGCCACTAAGAGAGACGACCTAAAGATGTTTGGAAGATGTCATTACGTTCTAAGAATGTCCTCAGGATGTCCATTGAATAAAGTGTTGTGTGTGTGTGTGTGTGTGTAGAGATTATATATCTCCGTCAAACGCGAATGAGACCATTATAGACTCTGATAATAATTCTATATCGAGCTTTTCAGGTTTCCATTTTAAAAAAGCAACTCGGTCACGTAATTCTCTAAAGTTTATTCCTTTCTTGCTAGCTCTTTGATATGTTTTCGTAGTCCGACATTTGCTTTTGAAAAGTGAAGTAACCTTTACTGATGGAAACGTTTTTTTTAACGAGCAAACTGATTGATGCCATCACATTGCCAATTCATTCGAATAGTTTTATTTTCAAAGAAATTGACACACACGCAGTATCCGGCCTTAACTGAAATTTTTTGTGTGCAATGAAACGTGTATGCATAAAGCATTTTCTCGTTCATAAAGAACTGCCATGTAATAGCATAAGAGCACAAAGCCGCGTGCATGAAAAAAGCAGCCGACGACGACGTCTCAGTGATATCGATGTTGGACACGACTCGACGTTTGCCTCTTGTCTCTACAGGCGACATAAATAGTAATCAATTTCCTATGCCTTGTAACACAGTTCATCCTAAAGAGATTTGAGTACTCTTTGGTTTCTCAATTCTTCAAAGTAATCAAATTAAATGTGTCGATGAAAGAAAGAAAAATATACAATTATATCAATGATCTATATTTTCATACTTAGATTTTTCTTGATTAATAATAGTTGCATTTTTTCTTCTCTTTGCTTGTATTAAATTCATAATTATAATTTAAAAAAATAAAAAGAATTGACAATTAAAACTAAGAATCAAAGGCTGTTATTTATAAACTTTATTATGCATTACCTCATCATCTCAATAATAAGTTGCATTTAAAAAGTGGCAAATGATTTTTTAACAATCTTGAGATAGAAACGTTTCAGATATATCTTGCGGTAATATTGTATCTCTGTACAATTGCTAAAATGGAGAAATGGAATTTACATTACCAGCTATAAAGTCTCGCGAATCTCACGATTGAAGTTTGGAAAATTCAGAGTCGCGGAGGAGTCATTTAATCGCAGGAGACAAAAAGATACTCACAATAGGGTGTTGTTCGCAGAAAAGGATACACAGTGAAGTCATTAAATAAGCGATGGAATAAGTTTCATTGCAGCTGATCCGTTATGCTTTGTGGAGTTTAAGAAGTCATGCGATGACGCAAACTGTGCGATTCTACATTGCTACTTATGGTCGGTCCACAATCTTGCTTTAAGTGGACGTAAGCGTTAAACTTTAAGCGCTAGGCGACGTCATATCCGTCCTTAAACTTACTTTAATCCGTAAAACACAAGTTGTAACAAAATCGGCAATTCCCATTTCTTAACGCTAAATAAGTCCTAGATATGTGCATCAACCAGACAAGAAATAACGGTTACAACACGTAATGAGGTTTTAAATGTCAGTGTATCGCGAGTGATGGGATCTGCAATATTTGACATCATGGAAAGCAAAATTGACAGAATTGATGTCCAGGTTCTCGTTAAATATGTCAAAGCAAACCCAATCTTATATTATATTATATTATTGATCTCACATTTATATTTAAATGCTGCTAAGTTGCATATAACCTCGCTGCTTGATACGTACTGATGTCTTAAAAATTATGTTCATATTGTGGACTACTTGATGTAACATGTTAAGCTTGTAACATTTATAGCTTACATACTTCTTAGTTCTTATATCTTAAAGCCTAATGATTAAAGCAAGGTTGTGGATACCAGGCATTACTTCATTTTATATAGTCTTGTCTGTCCTTTGTGTTTCTGTTCGTAATTTCATGGCTATACTTCGTTCTTGTATCTAACTTTTAATTATATATTATATTTTTTATATAAAAGTAGTTTGTAAAGTTCTCGGCTTGACACAGAAATGACGCCACAAATACAATATTAAATTGTTATAGTTTTATACAAGTTTAATCCTTCACAGGATTACTGTTAAAATTTCAGACAGATGCGTTCATTAGTTTCTTTGTTTCGAGTATAAAAACAACTTTTGGTTCCACCATAACAATGCACCCGCTCACATTTCTTCAATTGCAGACATAAAATTGTATAAATTGCGTTTCGAATTGATACGCGTCTATCTGAAATTTTCCAAATTTGTATAAAATCGTACTAGTTTGATATTTGTGGTATTATTTCTGAGTCAGATTGAGAACTACTCTCGCAGTTTTCATATACTTGTAGATTTTATTTTTTTTATTTTGCTTTCTTGATATATTCTTCCTATTACTAATAAGGAAAGTGTACAGTGTAAATTGAGTAGCACAATAATATTTAACAAACAAAAAGCACATGAATAGCTGACTCAGAAAATGAGGTCCGTTTCATCAGTTTAATAATGCAAACTGTGTACGTATATCATAATATCTCGCATGCTAGGCAGCTATACATATACATACACGCACAATTACACACACACTTAACGCTATGCTACATTTTAGATCTACCTACATCTCTCTCTCTCTCTCTCTCTCTCTCTCTCTGTCTCTCTCTTACTTTTCTCTCGTGATTTGTTGACTGTAGAAAATACAATATTTCTTTTTTTTTTTTTAAATAGAATATGTGAATTGCAAATCAGAAGCAGTAAACAACTTTAAAAGGAAGATCATGAGAGTTAGCTTAATCGGACCTATATCTTTTCGAGTTAGTGATGCATGTGCGCCAAATATCATTATGCTACTCAACATCATTACCTCCGTTGTATAAAATGAAAAGATACATGTTTCGCAAATGCAGATTTGCAAATATATCTCTCTTGAATTGCAAGACAATTTTGCAATTTTTATCTGCTGCTGTTGCGTGTCGGATGATCTTTTTCCAGATTGTTTCACAAGTCACGTCTGACGCTGTGTAGAATCTGGTATTCTCTGAATATCATTTTCATCTTTTTCAATTCCACTTTTATTTATTCATTCTTTAACTGTGCGTTTACAGAAGTTTTCATATATTTTATGTACACTAATTTGCGAGATTTGCATACATTTCTCCTAAAAGAATTGTTTAATTAAAATGTTTCACAGTTTTAATTTATCTTTGTTTTTTTTTAAGAATTATTAGTTTCTATATATATACCACAATCACAAATTAATTTTAAGTAAATATTTATTCCAAATTGTTTCTTCTAAATGTTTGCCTGCATTATAATATTTCTACGATTATTTAATAATATTCCCGTTTATATTCTACTTCTGAATTTCTTAATTTTATTCTTTTTGTCAAATTACTATGTTTCTTTCTTTATCGTCGTTTTTTTATTTGTACGTCTTTTCGTATTTGTTGTCTTCTTTCTTCTGTCTAACAATAATTCTGAACACCCGCCGCGTCTCATCGTACGTGCATACCCGTACCGTCTCCTCTTGTAGTTTACGCGGTGCTCGTTTATCTTCGGGTAGTTTACTAGTCTTGAGAAAGTTTGGTGAGAGAGAGGCTCATGCCTGGGGAGTTATACGCCGTGGACCGCGTAGATAGTTTTGCGTCGAACGGTGTGTGTTGGGTATACGGCACACGCGACGCGCGACGCTTCGAATTCTTAAGTCGCACCCTGCAATATATTAGGATGGTGTGTAAGTTTTGTAATTGCCACGCTATTATAACAGAGTGATATTATTAGAGTATATACATAATCGTGACTCTGCATAATATGATTCATATGTTCAATAAAAGAAAAGTTGCATAATATAATTGTATTTTAAAATCAATATGATACATTTATTTTTACAGTTTTCGAAAATATGTAATAAAATATATTAAATATAAAAATATACGGAAAGAACAATTTTGCTGAAATATTTACAAATTTATTGGCTAGATGCATATCTGAAAATGATTAAATGAATTAATTATTAAAATAATTATGTAGGAAGCGTAAACATGATAAACAATGTTGCAAAAAATTTGGATATTTTAGTAACTAGCTTAAAAGTTTTATATGATTTATTTTGATAATTTAAAAAAATTATTTTTAGATGTCTATCTAGCTAAATTTTTTAGCTGCTTTAGTAAAACCGTTCTTTTCGAATAGGTGTTATTATTTACCAAATAAGTAAGAACAAAATCAATACAGTCGATCTTGGCTAGATTTTGGCGTTTATAAATATTTTTTTATACGAAAATTATAAATATACCTTTTAGTTATACAAATCGCACTCTTTTAGTTCATCGGATTTGAAAAA
Organism: Cyphomyrmex costatus; assembly: GCF_001594065.2. Lineage (NCBI taxonomy): Eukaryota > Metazoa > Arthropoda > Insecta > Hymenoptera > Formicidae > Cyphomyrmex > Cyphomyrmex costatus. The sequence continues at coordinate 1,667,736 of NW_017275207.1, forward strand.
CACAATCATAAATTGAAAATAATAAGTAAATTAAAAATTTATGTATTATTAGGCAGCACGATCTAGTCTCGATCGAAAAGATCTATTGAATCTTTTCTACTTATTTAATTTATTCACGGTCTAGAATAACTTATTATTATTGTTATTTAATTACCGAAAAAATTAACGTTTGATTACAATTGAAATATTTTCCCGTGCATCTCTTGCAAAATAAATATTTTATTTGTCTAGAGATAAAATGAATCAAGTGTAATCTCGAATATTTATACATTTGTATCCAATTACACCCGAAAAGGAAACGTCGACATCATAGATTTCGTCATAAGCTCCGACCTCAAGAAGATTGACTGATCGCTTCTCGCCTGCGGTAAAACATTCTTCAGCTTCATTGGTTAATTCCATTGACCTTTTACATTGACCAGCTTCTGTGAAGTTGGCACCCCTAAATGCGAATTTTAGTAAAATCATTATTGCATTCGTTTGTCCACGTTTGTCCACCCGTTATTTTCATTTGTCCACCCTCCAAAAAAAAGTTATACACAAAAAAAATTGTAGCACCTAAAAGTGATTATTTTTCATTATTATAAAAAATATAATTAAAGTAGGGTGGACAAACGAAGATAATGGGTGGACAAACGTGGACAAACAGTGGACAAACAAATGCAATAATTATTTTATCAAAATTCGCATTTAGGGTTGCCGACTTCACAGAGCAGCTCTGTGAAGTTGGCAACCCTAAATGCGAATTTTGATAAAATCATTATAGCATTCGTTTGTCCACTGTTTGTCCACGTTTGTCCACCCGTTATTTTCATTTGTCCACCCTCCAAAAAAAAGTTATACACAAAAAAAAATTGTAGTACCCCCAAGTGATTATTTTTTATTATTATAAAAAATATAATAAAAATAAGGTGGACAAACGAAAATAATGGGTGGACAATCACGTGCGCGTTATGGACAAACAATTCCCGTACATAATTATGAAAACTAATCACTTGGGGGTGTTACAATTTTATTTTATATATATTTTTTGGAGGGTGGACAAATGAAAATAACGGGTGGACAAGCGTGGACAAACAGTGGTCAAACGAATGCAATAATGATTTTATCAAAATTCGCATTTAGGAGTGCCAACTTCACAGAGCACAGAGCAGCTCTGTGAAGTTGGCACCCCTAAGTGCGAATTTTGATAAAATCATTATTGCATTTTCACCGGTAGAAGTGACGTGCATAAACTATCATGTAGAGAAAAATTTCTGATCTAAATTTATTACTTACTATCTACTATCTTACTTTCGACGAAAGGGCGATTCTTCCCTATTGACTGCATCTGATTGCACACATATGTGCACAGATAGTACGTAAGATCCGAAGAAGTCCACCTTGAGTCAACAGCACAAACAATCCTCTCATTCTCCGGTATCGCTCGATGCAGCTCCCTCGGGAGCTGGTTAGAGACAAAGGAGCAAATAAATCGCAGTCCACAATGCCTTTCCTTGCTTGTTCCTCCCGCACTAGCGTCTTTGCTACTTACAATACTCTCGCCGATGATCACGAAGACTTGCTTCACGCCGTTTGTATCTACCTTGAATGATTCGTTGCTGAATGTACGATGTAATGTTATCGCTTGGAGTGATTTTTCTTATTATCGCAAATTGAAAACCACAAATTAAAAGAAATAAAAATGTTTATGTTCAAATTTTTGCTGTTTATGTTTAAATTTTTATTTTATTTACAGAATGTCACAATCATACTGATGAATATTTCATAAAGATGCGCAGTGGTCTGTAATATTATATTGTATAATCAATAAGCAGGATTAAATTTGTTACTCATTTCACTAATTTTGTAATCTTTTGTTGATACATAAATATAATACAACGGATAACATAATGGATAAAGTAATGGATTATCAATGATTATTCGTGTTCAACGAATTAATAAAATGAATAAAATAAGTAGTCACTTAAAATATATGCATATATAAAATATAGTATACAAGAAGTTAATTGTATCTATAGACTGCGCAGCAATGTATAGTGAAAGTACTCGAAAGTCATTAATATAGGTATATACAGTAAAATTATGGAATTGCGTGAAATTGTACGGTCTAGAAATTAGTTTCCAACGTTTCCATTTGTATCACTCGTTCACTGTCATGAGGCGAGAAATACAACTGTAATATAGGTATCGAGGCTCGGACTCTGCGACAGTAACATATTGCGACGGCGCTTTATCGTTGTGGATTAGGTTTTCATAGGCAGTAACATGAAATATCTAGAGCTTCTTTACTGGTGCATGGCCAATAATAAAAGCTCTATATTTGCAATATAACCTATAGCAATATTTTCTCTTATGTACTATTTTCCGTCTCTTTTACACGAAATAGTAATTCCTGCTAGTACGACTGCCAAATAATAATATCTATTTATTCGTTTATTTAATATCTGACCTTTTATAATATTTTTTTATGATATTGATAATTTAACATTTATTTTATTTATATCAATATTTACCGTGGTAGAACAAAATTGTTTTTAATAAGATATTGATATATATATTATACAAACTAAATATTACATTTTTTTTTTTTATTTAACACATGTTGCGTCAATTTTAGGTGACTTCATACTGCGTGAGTTACCGATGATATCCTAGTATGTGTGTATTATGTTTATTAAGTAAAATGTATTTCATTATGCTACAAAATATATTATTGTGAAAAAGATATAATATGTGTGTATCAATATTGTATCACATAATTATATTGACTGATAATATAAAACAATATATTCACTGATAATATATAACAGGAAGTATTTTATACGTTCTTTTTACGGTTAAATTATCAAACGGTCTACATAGAAAGTGCAGCGCGGGTCATTTTGGTAACCCAAGCGCTACGAAACGTTAATTACTACATTACTTGGACGTGATTCCGCCTTCACTCTTTAATGAATCAGATAATGAAACTAAAATATTAAAATTTTGTTTCTAGTAAACAACAATATGGTTCTTTTCATATTTAATAACTTTTTAAGGAATTAAGATTATTGCTTTAAAATTTATTAAATATTTATTAAATATAATATAATATTTATTAAATATGAAAGGTATTAAGTTATTATTTATAATTTTAATATAAAAAATTAGTCAAATGTGTTGGATATTTAAAATTAAACATCTCTGTGATATCCTTCTAAAACATATTTCATAAAAATTTTATTAAAATTTACTTTAGCCTGAATTGAAATGCAAGATGTACAGTCAAAGAGTATCAATTGTTGTACCTTTTCAGTCTTTTAATGCAAAGCATTATGCATGGACAAATTAATTTTTAATAGTCGATAGTCAGATTCAGTAATTTTTCACAAAACCCAATGAGAACATTTGTGAGAATAATTCGGACATTATTCTGTCGTTTTTGCTTGTCGTTCACATTTTCCATTGGACGTTTTATGAAACGGAAGCCTACCAAATTGGAACGTTCGAAGGGAGATTTACAATTTGACGACCGTGTCACGCTGAGAACGAAAATCATTAGCGTCGTCGACGCCGCACACGTTAATGTACAAACGGGACGGTGGATGCGCATTGAATCACCAGGCGAACGCATTACGCATTCGCCAAACAACTCGGTCATCGTAAATCGTACCTCCAACGGTCGCCGCTCATAATTTATCCCGGTTCTGCTCACGCTGCTTCCTAAATACAAGCGGTTATGATGTTACGGAATTACGAATTCAGACCGGTGAGATTCTTGATTATCGGACTTTACTGGCTGATCCCTTCAGTCGACATAACTTTATAATTCTAGTTTTGCCATGGATAATGATCTCTTCTTTCGTACATCAATTACATTGCTTTTTAAGTTGCCATTCTGCTATGCGTTTTTCTGGCGAATACTTATGTGTTCTACCGTTTTTGAAATGCTATAAATGGACACTTATTTCTTAAAATATTGTATATAAAAATGTAGATCGTTAAATAAAACTTCCAATATCGTTAAATAAATTTATATCATAAATAAGTTTTATTAGATTTTTAATAAAATTAGTGTGATACGATTACAATCAGATGTAACACTAGTAGTTTGTTATACATTATTCATAGTGTTATTAGTGTTAACATGGAATTGTTTTTATAATATGAGGCAATATTGTAGACAAAGAAAAGATTGAATGTGTCAATCGGAATTTCTTGCGTTCGCAAAGAATGAATAAGTTTAGCTCGAAGGGTAAAACCGGAGGGTGTTCAAAATTGATAAATCAAAATGTGCCAATTCGATCTCCTTTATGGAGTAGAGGATGTCCGCAGGCAATATAACCACTGCTAAATCCATAACAGATATTGAGAGATTTATTATATCACTTTTTCTAAATTACAGTTGTTATCTACATAGGTTTCCTTTCAGTAACTATAATATTAAATCAAGAAGATCGATTTCAAGCTGGTCGAAGAATAGAACTTTCTATTTGATTATCATATTTTAAATTATACACTTAGCATATTGTAATTAGATCATTCCCGTCTATTAGTAGAAAAAGGAATTTTATCCAACATTGAGTAGATTGAGGAATATCTCTTCTTAAATTTCCAATAACTTCGTCGGCTGTCGCTCCCGGTTATTCCGAAACGAGATCGTTCGAATACCGAGCGTCTTCTCTACGGGCTCTAACCCGTCAAACCGTCTCGTTGTTAGGGACTGTGGCCTTATCTGCTGCGAGATATAACCAGCGAGCATTCGACGGGACAATCTCATTACGGGGCAAGCCATTATCTGCGCTCCCGTCGGGTAATTTAATATAAACGCACTAATTGGAAAACTCCGTCTTGGACGCGTCTCGGACTACGATGCGCGTGCTGATACGTTGAGCAATATTCATTCTTAAAGAGCACAGCAATAGGAAACATATTTCTTGAATATTAATTTCAACATCTGTTCTGATACACAATAGATCGGATCCAAAATAAGATTTTATTAAATCTTTAAAATACATTTTAACATTGTTGCATTAACAATACATATTAATATATATATTATCAAATACTATTATTAAATAGATTCAATAAAAAGTTATATTCAATAGAACACTATTTTTATGCTTCTTTAGATAATAAACAATCTTGATGTTTCTGAATGTATTTAAAAGACAAAATTTAATTAATTTTGATTGTAAAATTATATAAAGATAAGATAATAAAAGATAAAGAAATAAATATTGAAAAAATTTCTATTATATATAATAATTTTAAACATTATGTATTAGATGCCTCTTAAGTTGTAACAAATATAGAAATTATAAATAGCCGAAATACACCTTAATTAAATTTTATGAATATATCCAAAGCGTAAATTAGAGTCTGCGATAATCAAGGGAAATTTTAAGGGTCATATTATTAAACTTGTTGTCCACTAATTGCTCTCTCAAACAAGGGATGGAAACATTATTAGAAGAGGGTAAGGATGAAATTTTTTTACAATTGCTTATATTTATTATTAAGTTTCAAATATATATTATAATATATCGACAATATAAAGTAATATTATAAATCTGTTGCGACGATGACGCAAAATTGTAAGCAATTAAATAAAGTAAGATTTAATCTGGTAAACGCAAAGTGCAAATTTAGAGAATGATGCTGATCAAACAAGGTAGAACCATATGAGGAATGACCATCCGTGATGTTGTAACGCTGCTACGCATTTTCATCAAACCTCGAATGAGAACGGCTGTGGACGCGGAGCTTCAACAAAATGAAACGTAAATATTGGCTGAGCTACTCCGGGTAGGCCAACTTAAAACTCTCTCGCTGGTCCACCCTCGTATTAATAAAGATGAGCGCATTCCGTACACCCGGCACATCGTACATATACCTAGTACATACCAACTTTCTGAAGCTCCAACTTGCGAACATTGAAGTGCCAACGACGCAATACTGATTTTGAAACGGCTGTCTTTGTGCTTTGAACGTTTGACCTAGTTTCACTTGTCATTCTAGAACAAAGGAGTTGATATTATTCAAAACGTTATTTAAAAATATCGAAGTCGATAATTTAATTTTTATGTGCAAGATTTTATTAACATCCGATTGCTTATAATGCTATTATAATATTGATTTCGATTGTACCTCAATTCGATTGTATTTCAATAGCAATCAACGAAAATGTTATAATATATGAGACGTATCTTATAGATTTTCCTATAGTTTTTTGTATGCAATATTTTTCAAGAATTAATCCTTTGATCGTTTGACTCGCAATTGAAAATGCTTTCTCGACCGGTTGGTACGTATCAGCAAGCATTTTAAATAATGTGTAATTTTGAATAAATTATAATAATAATATATCCCTTCCATTAATTCACAATAGTATAAGTCATATCAAAACACGAGAGTTTACACAAGAGATTATTTATTAAAAATTTCCCGTAGAAATTATCCTATATTCCTCTTCTTTTTTTAATTGTAAGTTCATAGTTTCTTTTCAGAGATGTAATTATCTTTCCTGCATATTTTTGCAAAGACCTACAGTTTTAATGCTGATTCTGAACGATCTATTATAATAGAAAAAGTTTTCATTGTAAAGATATTCTTTGGGGTGACTTATTATTGTCATGCAAGAGGTGATGACTAACTAAAATGACATATTTTGGTTGGATTTGAATTTAAATCTTTCAGAGAACAAACGTGTATCTTTATGTTACAATCTTTATGTCACATAGGCATAATATGCAAAAAAGATTTTCTAATATTTTAATTTATTAAATATTTTTTATATAAATTGATTAAACGAATTTTTATGTGTGTGTGTACACTCTAAACAATGTCGATGTGGATTTAACACTCTTGATATTAACTTAACACCAACACAGTGAAAATTATATAGACACGGTATATTACACCACTATTTTTAAGAGTACCTGTAGATAATGTAATCTTTTCCGAGAAAGAGAGAAAGAGAGAGAGACTGTATAATGTTAATAATAAATTATATTACATATGTTTCTCAATAATACTTCTTACATACTTGGGACACCATGTTGTATTTCAATTGCAACACCGAGATGACAAGCAATGTGTATTCGAAAATATCACGTCAATTGCCACCGGTTGTCATAAAATTCAACTCTGACGGAATAAAGCCGCTTTCTATTTGCATAATATTATGTTCATATTTGTCAATTGAAATTTATTAATGTAAATTAAATTATAGGAATTTAGAACATTTAAATTATATTTCTATTAAACGCTTTCTTGGCGTCGGTATTCGTCGTTACTATAATTTCGGTAGAAACACCCGTAGTCGGGGAAGTCAATTAATTAATGCATGCACAAACCGTCGCGCACGATTTCTGAGCATGGTGACTAAACTCAGCTACTGATTTCTTGAGTACACAGTAAACAGAGATGAAGGAGTAGTTCGGGTTAACCGCTGAGTAATTGCACTTTAACCAAGTTAAATCGTACTCCCGTTATTATCGCGAACTCGAGATGTTACGCGGCGGGTCTAACCCGATCAAAGCAGTTCGTCGAAGCTGCTCAGAATTTCTATAGAATTGGTTTCTATAGATTCGTACTTTACAACGATACATAACTAAATTATATTCAAAGTTTGAATTTATCCTTTAATATATCAGGAAATAATTTATTATTGATATGTAATATAAAATATGCATACATTTTTGTAATTATAGTATTTCTACGAACAAGCGAATTATTATTTCTAAGAGATAAATTTTCTTGATTTAAATTTTGAAGGAAACGCGCAAGCGTAAATTAATTATTATTTTCATTTTTCAAATATAAAAGGATAAAAGAAAAATGATAAAAAAAGTTTTTCATAGAAAATTAAATGCATTTTAAAAGTTACGTCAATACGAATTGTATTTAATCGACTCATATACCTACGATTTATCAGCTGCGGTTGTTTGGTACAAACAGAACTGCTTTATTGAACGCTTATCGTAAAGCCATTATAATACCGCTTATTGCATGCTGGGAGAAATACAATAAGCTTCAATTGATTTGCATAATGGCCTTGTATTGTATCATCTAGTCCAGAAAATTCCAATTTGGCTTCAATGATACATACAATCTTAGACGTAATACTCAATGAAATATTCATTTGTAAAAAAATTATTATATAGATTTTATGATAATAACAATGCTGTATCAATGTAAGTAAAAACGTTTTTTACATGCAGATTATTTAAGATAATATATATATATTCAGAATATTTCTTAAAATATTCATTCAATTCTAATCATTAATTTTAACTCATCATAGTAATAGCTACTTAATTTTTTTTAGATAAACAATCATCTGAAGTGTTTTTACATCTTAATTAAAATCACTATTATTAACAATATATTTGATATTATTGATTGTTTTCCGATTTATTAGTATTTAAAAATATTATGGATATGTGTGGTGTGTATATTTATTCACAATTCTCTGAAAGGTAATTAAAAATCAAATAAATATTACATATATGAATTTATTAAGTAACTTATTATGGAAATATTTCTACAAAAAGTTAATTAATAAAATGCTTTTTTTATTGCAGATTTTTGATGGAATTGCATATTTACAGATTTGTAAACAATAGAATTGTTAGAAAGGAAAGAGGAGGGACGTTAAACAATATCTATTTTTTTATGTAACAGTAATTTTTATGCCGCTGAAGTATATAAAATCATTCTATACAACAATTCCTGGGTTAATCATTCAGAAATGTGTATAGGCTATATACAGTGCATTATGCAATGATAACTTTAAATGTTTATTTTATTTATTATATCCATACATTTACTTAATAAGAATGGTTTTGATGTTTATTTATTATTTATGTATAATATTATGAGAGATGTTAATATTCAATTCTAGATTCAAGTAATGCATATGCTTTACATGCGCAGCCAAACATAGAATCCAATTACACTTGAAATTCTCTCTGGAAACCGTTGTAACTGCCCAAAAGTATACGTCAACGTCAGCGTGAGGTATTCTTCTCAACTGCGGGAATCGGTCATAAAAAGGCGGCATCGCTATTCGATTCGATGTTGCGAATGGCTATAACGTCTCCATTTCCGCGCGTTTACATTTAAATCGGCGCATTAGCGACTGCAATTTCATTCCAATTTACAACTTCACAATCCCCGGTACGGATTCGGATGAGTTCTTCACATCCACGATATTCGAGCTCGCGATTGTATACGAATACACGCGTATGTAGAATGGAACAAAGTATTCTTCGTGACAAAAGTACGAATTTCCGCCGGTAATTGAGCAACTTCTCATGTCTACGTTTATACTATTGTCAGCTTGTCATATTCAACTTATTGTTAGTCACGGATATTCAAAAATATAATTAAAAAAAGTTTGGAAGTAAATTTTATATTTTCTACTATGTATTCCAAAGTTTAAAAAAAAATATTAATTCTTTATTAGAAATTACAATTTGAAATTGTTATTCTTCGTCCGTAACTTTTAAACTTCATTGCAGATTTTTATATTGTTTTAGATTGTAGAAAAAATGTGAAAAATTTTTACAGTAAACAATAAGTTTTTACTGTCGTAGAAGTTGGACTGCATTTTTTACAGGTTTAAATTTTCTATGTCTTTAAAGTTCAACATTGTTGACAGAGAACAAATGTACATTTGATATATAATTTAATTAAACATTTGATATATAATAGAATGTATATACATTTAACACAAAACATTGTTGATTGTGAAGTGCGGATCATCGTTTTTCATTAGTAAAGCAAAATTATTTTTAATATATTGTCAAAGATACTATAGAAGAGAAAGAGCTGTACGTTTTTCACGTAATAATTGCACTGTATAGACGACAGGTAGCCTCGTAGAATGAGAAAAGAGAATTATAAGAGAAAATGAGGAACGGGAAAGTGAAGACACGAATAAAATGCAAACGGCTATTACTTGATCCTTGAGCAGACGAATACGAAGCAGACCGAAGGACACTTTTTGGTTTACTATCTATTACTAGACGACGGGGTGATGGTGATGCTTGCGCAATTACTAGTCGACTGTTTGACGACATACTCGAGGGCAGAAAGGCAGACAGAGAAGATTGTTTAAAATATTCGCCGAGATGTTCTCGACAAGAGAGAGTGCATTTCTTTTGGCTTGTTTCAACCAGGACAAATTAAAATTTGGATTTTATTAAATCCCGGTATTTGTTACAATAATTAATAGATAATAAAAAATTATTGACGACATCCTTATTTTAACAAATTAAAGAACAGCAACTTTTTTTACAAACTGTTTACAGAAATTTGTTCATATTAATCTTTAAAAGAATACCTTTATATCATAAATTATTTAGAAATATTGCAAAATATATGTATTTGATAAAAATATTTACTCATAATTAAAAAAAGAATCATTTATAAAACGACTTGAGAAATGCTTCTATTGTGTCTTACTTATTTACTGATATTTAAATATTCTTTATGTATTAAAAAATTATTTTAATACATATTCAGTTTAATTCTAATAAATGCCTCAATTTTTTAAAAATAAGATCCACCACAAAAAAGACATGAAAACTTTTTGCGAAGATGTCATATAGAGATAACACGAAACGAAAGAGTTAGACTAATATCAAAATTTAAGGGATGTGGTAGATCTCATTGCAGCGTTGGCAACAATAATAAGCGTAGCGCACGTGTGCACAAAAGCTCTACAAATATTTGCCGGAGTTTGGTAAGACTCTCGAGACATCTTCCCGTCTCGAAGGAAATGCTCGAGTGTCGCTACGGTGCAATCGCCAGAGATGACACCTTCGTATTTTCCATCTGTAAGAAATTCTTATCTCTTTCTCCTTTCTTTGCCATTCACGTTATTTTCTAGATTTTGTTGAAGACATTCACAACTTATTATAATATGTATTTTAAAGCACAGTCTTTTTTGGCATATATAACAAAGCTGAATATTTTTTAAATATTATTTTTATCTTATTCAGACTATGTATAATAGTGCAATAGTGATTAAGAGCTTCTACATTATTTTATACGATATCGTTAAACTCGTAACAATTTGAATTATAAATATACAAGATTGTTGTAAAATTTTATCGATTAAAATAAAATACATGTTAGATGTTTCTACAAAAATTATTCCGATATTTTTCAAAGATAATCTTTCCGTTATATACATACATAATATATTGATAATTTATTAAGTTTAATAATAATTTATAGGCTCGAAAATCAGTTAAAGCAATTCTAATTGATGATACAACCAACTCAATCTCAGAGTTAAATTCGACATTACCTTTGAGTTAAGTAAACTTAATAAATTATTAAATAGAACAATGCAATTAGTTGAACTCTGATAATGAGATTACTTCAATCAAGAAATATAACATATTTTCGCATTATTGCCATGTAATAAATTTTCTATATATGCACAGGTTTAATCTTATACAATCTTATATAATCTTTGTAACATTTTAATATAAGCTAGAGAATACATTATTTACTTATAAAAAAACGAAGTAATTTGTTTACAATCAGACATCATTCAGAAAAATTATGTTTATAAATAATTATTGCTTCGTCAAATGTGAAATTAATCACAAACGCAATATATAAATAAAAGAATTTATTGAAATTTTTTCAATGACTTATAATTTGGAAATGATTGACGAATATATATATTAAGCTGTTAGTTTATTTTGGTGTACGTAAATATGAACATAGAACAGTTATTCTGGCTTTATATAAAAATATAGAAATTATATACACGATGATTATTTAAATGTTTTTCATGAATTCAGCTTTCTGCATATCAAACGAGTAAAAAATAATGTAGGAGGATTTAAGCTACCAGTGCAATTAATTTGGAATTACGCGCGTTTATGGTATATTTTGTATATTCTTAATTCATTATTTTATACGTATATTCGCTATCAGTATTAGTCAATGTGCTCTTTCACAGTGAAATGCTACTGTTACAGATGTTGCAAACACGCGCAACACCGATTACTTTGCAATCGCTAATGACACACCAACCAATGATGGCGTTTTACATTAAAATACACGCACAACTGCGCCCGTAAGCGGATTACAACGCGCGCGCATCACGCACTATGTCTATATTTAATCAGTATCTACTACCACACATGATTACAGTGCCTAATGAAGTCGAAACTGTAAGAGGATCATTGGGCGATCGTGGGGAGTTACCTAAGCGTTTACTATGTAACAACAGATTCGATAAGACATCAAAATAATTTAAAAATCTCGGTGTAGTTATAGGCAATTCGACTTTCATCGATCACCCTTCTGTTATGTTGTTTTCTAGTTTTTTATTTGTATGTAGCTTATAAAATTTTTTATGATTTTAAAATCTCGTTTTTTCTTGCATTTTTACATAGCAAGTCAAAATGGTGACTTCAAAAATTTCCTAAATAATCGTTTGCATTAACATTAATTATTATGAGAATTAACGCGAGTTGTGTTCTATGTAAATAAATGAAGAATATTTAAAACGTTTACGTTACATATTAATACGCGAAGAGCCATAGAAACCTAAAGATTTTTTAAATAAAATAATATAGTATGAAATATAGTACGAAATACAGTATAAAATATAATTTAAATATTAACTTCTTTATATATAACAATAGAAAATAGAATGCCATTAATAAGTATATTTAAGTAGTAAGTATATATATATATATATATATATATTTGAATAATAATTGCGTTCGGCAGATGAAACTCAATGAGTGCTTAGTGATTCTTTATGACGATTAGTTTTTACCTTTAATTCTTCTTTGGATCTATAAATGTTGAAACTAATCGTAATAAAGAATTACTGAGAGTATTCATTGAGCTGCTTTGTCTGCACACTCACAGAAAAGATTTCTGTATTCAACGCTAATACTCCAAGATCTAGAATAATCTTAATTTTATAATGTATAAGGTTGAGCTAGATAAAGTACGTCAAGAACATTTTTTTCCTCAGTACTAGAAATCCTTTCTGTGAGAGCATATAGTTTCTATTATAATATATATATAGACATATTCAAGTGGCATTCCATTTTCTATTGTTATATAACAAAAAACTTATATATTATATTATTACTCGTTAAATGTAACAAGAAGATATTTATTTCATATCATTATTTTATTTAAAATATCGTTTTAGATTTCTCCTCCGCGCGCACGCGCCTGTATGTGTGATCTGGCCTGCACATAAATATGTTTAAACCAAATTTTAATGAAATTTTAGAAAGCGACTGTAATATTTGTATTATTGAAATAATTATGGATTATTAATGGCTTGTGTAACTCATGTACAATTAGATGACCCGTAACATCAATACACTGCAGCGCTGTAATAATAGCTGTAATAATGGCAATAGTAATAAGAATTATAATGGTAACAATAATAATATAATAGAATTATTAATATGATGTATGAACGAGAACATAACGTATATTTGCATGCAACACGGAAGACATAATATTGAATCATGTAGTTTGACTTATTAATTTATTCATTCAGGACCTGTGTTTGTTATAATAAATATATAATAGTAGAAATGAGAGAAAGATATTGTTGAATAGATTGTAAGTGGAATTACGTAAGGATTAAATGTATAATATTTTGTTTACGGTAAAGTTGATATATAATCAAATATTATTTCATAAATTTATCAATTTACATATAAAATGTAGAAGATAAAGAAGATTATTTTTTAAAAAGACATAAGCACTCTTATATTCAACAACATTTATAGAATTTCTGTGAAACAGAGATTATTGTTCCATTGGAGAACTAATATTACTGATATTATTGAAAATAAAATATTAGTATTTTTATGTAATTTTATACGTAATATAATTTAAGTCAGATGAATGTGTGTGTGTGTGTAACGAAATAACAATGTCTTTATTTACTTTACTTTAAATATATATGTTTAAATACATTAATATTTTGAAAGAAAATCGGATTTCGAAAAGATGGAAAGACTTGTTAAAGTCATTTCAGAGTGTCTTGTAAAAGAAAGTTTTCGTCGTAACGGCTCCCAAACGATAAAATAATTATAAACTGTAAAAACTCTTGTAAAAATAATTTAGCATAAGCATTTCATTCATGAGGTCTTTTATCGTTAGCACGAGACCGCGATTCCCCGAGCGGCACGCGACTGAAACTGCGCACGCGAAGCTCTTTCATGGTTGATGAATGAGCAAAACGGAAAGGAGAAATGGGATCTCATGTTATACTAAACGGTCGACCAGTTACACGACTGTTGGTCGAGCGCCGAAATACTTAATGTTACATGTAGTTAACAACCTGCGATAGCAAATGCGCATGGACTTGAGCCAGTAACATGTTGTATGTATAAGTGATGTTAGATATCTATCGGCATATATTGAAACATTGATAGATTACTATTATTGAACATCTTATATAATATATCCTTGAATATATATGTAAAAATTTATTTAATCTTTTAATACATTTTTTCACTAGTTTGGCTTTTTAAACATTTCAAAGTAAATAGTTTATAAAAAAGAGTAATTAAAAAAGGAAGGAAGTATTCAGAAATTATTAACAGTCTATACATTATTTTCGTAGAATCTGCATCTACAAAGAGTAATACAATTGATAGCGAAGATGTGCTTTTTATATATCTGTCTAGATATTCATCTGTATAGATTTCACGCATATGCGCATACTGGCTGTTGGTCGCTTACTTCGGGGCCAACGAATCCGTTCGACGACGAGAGAAGCCACGAATTTCCCTGGATGGAATACGTATGGTTTCTGGGCATAACGGGGTGCACGTTTAATCCCTTGGAACGAGTCAATTTTGGTGCACCACGAACCGAGGGTAAACCCTTCCGATATACTACGAAGAGAGGTAAACCCTTTCGGATTCGATATGGGATAGAAGGATTCGTCGTAATATATCAGAAATGGTATTATTCGAAATCTATTGTTTTGTTATAAGAACATCGAATTGTGAACTAAACGAGAATTGATCAAAATGTGAGCTTAGAGTTTATTTTCTTCAATTCCTATCCTTCTGTCTAAAAGATCTTTTATCATGCAATAGGTTTCTATTGATGATACTTTTACTTCTAATAAGAAAATTAGTAATTATAATATAATTCTTAAATAGGTAAAATAGCTCAAGAAATGTTGACAAATAATGTTTTAAAAGATGAAATTTGAATGAGAATACAGTAAATAAGTAAAGAAGCACCAAATACGTTCGAAAATAGAACTTGATATATATACCTAATAATATTTCTACGTATATAAAAATCCAAATACATTTTTCATTTTTTAAATTCTTTGTTCAATGTGTTTTAAAATGCTTGTGTATCAATATCATTACTATATATTGACGATCTATTTGATTTCTGATATTACTATGTATTTCAACTTCAGTTTAGGGCTTTTACAATTGTGTTAGCGCGTAGTTTAGAAAAAAATGTATTTCAAATTTAAATAGTAAATGAAAAAAAAAAAAACCATTATAGGTACTAAGATTCAATCTAAAGATTTAATATTTGGAACTTTTTTTTAGTTATTTACGTTAATTATTTCTCTAGCAGTCTAGTTTAATTTATTACTAAAAATAAGATTTGATTAATATAATAAGCACAAAAATTATATTAATTTTTCTCTATTTACTGTACCTTTTTAATAATATGTTATCTTGATTAGTAAAAAAAAAAGGAGGAATATATTAATAAAATTTACATTTAAACCTAAAGACGTAGTATCAACATTAGAAAATTAAACTAGGAAGACTTCAAGCACATTAATCTCTTACAAATAGGACTTATTTTTAAAGTAATATAAAAAGACGAAAAACCTTATTTCATAGCATTAATACTTGAAATAATGTGATATCAGAGCTGCACACTCCCGTACGCATGATATTACAGCCGACAATGTAGCAAGTTTTAATTAAAAACAGAAGACTCTTTTCGCGTACTTTTAATTAATTCGCAACATCAATGGCCGGCAACTTGTTTAATATTGACGAAGGTACCGACCCGTAATATTGACGTTCCCCCGTCACAAGGGATGCTAATTACACGAGAATAATGTAATTGAAGGCCGATCATAAGCATCGGCTTACATTTAACAGAGCGCATTGACGCGTTGTGCGTTGCACTGTTCGAATGCAAATATGTTGATGTTGGACACGCGGCTGGAGAGCAAGCAACGGATTTTCATACATCATATGTATTGCACAAAATCCGTTGATACATGGCGAAATACAATATAGGAAAAAAAGGAAGCAAGTAATTACCTACCGTGGTAGACACGTTACCTCAACCCATCCTCGTAATTTAATTCATTATCGCATTAGCGCGGCTGAAAGTTTCCCGGCCATTATCATTCTACACACATAGAATTACATTTGCGGGCCGACTGAGAGATTTCCGAGTTCTCGAAGCAAGGTGCTCATTAGGGCCTGGGCTTTATACGCTGCGCAATCTGATGCAAAACTGCAAAGGTCGGATGCGCATCTATTGTGGCTTTTTGTGTAATTCGATGAAAATGTTAGGGTATAAATATTCTCTTATACCCTAATATTTTCATCCTTCTATTTACGAATTATTTGTATAAAACATAATTAATAATATATTTTGTATTGACATCACGTATAAGAGCTTAAAACACTATTATAATCAAATGTACTATTTCAAATAAAAATATAAGTACATGTATAAGTACTTTAACATTATTTATCCGCGAACAGTATTTAATTTGATTATTGTATATAAATAGTAACAATGTTATACGCGCTAGGATTGTTAGAGCATTTTCAAACTAATTTTCAATAATTCAATAATGTATATTTAAAAAATTATAATTTACCTTCTGCAATGTTTATATTAGAACAGGTATTCTTATATAACAATTGAATATATAAATTAAATTTCCTTTTAATTTACTATATGGATTCGATTTCCCGAATGTTGTACCTATATTTGGCTCGTGCTGCATGCCTATTTTTAAATTATTTAAATAAATTTTATGAGTTCTCTCTGGATTAGACTTTAATTATTTTGTATAATTACGCTCGAAATTTTGAGGAATATTACCGTTGCATTCGCTATATAAACCAGTCCAGGCGGCCATTATGCCGCGGCGAGATATGTTCCGCGTATCAGTCTTGTTAGATTAATGAAGCCGTGTTTTCCGCTTTTTCGGTGCAGCCGTGATCCGCATTGCCGCGCGCGGTTCGGTTGGCTCGACCATGGACGGGGAAGGGTGTACGCGTGTACTGAAACTTTTGCGTGCCCTCGGGCCTCGGAAAAACGAAGCAGAAAAATGGCCCTCGTTGCGCTCGCAACCGCCTGATAATTCGATTGTTCGTCGACGGGTCGACGCACGGTGTTTCTTGCACAAGAACTCGGAACTCGTAGTCCCGTGCTTGCCGATTCCCTTTGCCGGCCGAAGCGCCGTTAATTATTCCTGCGGTGCCTTAAGGCGAATTTATACTGCTCGCTCTTGACGATCATCCCGGATGAATCGGCCAAAGTGAATGCGTTGCACATGAACGCGTTTTTGTTTAGACTTTTTAAACTGCACAGGAGAAAAGACACATTATCTTCTCAACTGAAGGTACAGAATGTTTTTAATAAATAACGATAAAGCATCTCTTAATCAAAACGTCTCACCATTCAAACAAGTAACAAATTTTTAGTTATAATAATAAAAAATAGTTATTTAATGCATTTTATAAATTTATATTATGTCATTATTCTTTAAAAAAAATATTTTTTATATCAATTTTGTTCAGTTTTAAATATTTAAGACAATGAAATATCTGTGAAGTTCATACCTCATTTAAAAAAGATCGGTATAATTAATATATTTTTCGTTCTTTTCTAAAAAGAGTTTCTGATATACTTCAAAAAGAGCAGTGTAAAATTTTTTTAAGTTTTCATGGATTAAAACTTTTTAACGGCAGAAATAATAGTGACGATAGCGGCGGACATATTTTCCAGAGTTTATATAATATAAGTTAGAAATTTTGTAAAAAATTGACATGCTCTGGATAGTTCCGTAAAAGCTCTTTTAAAATGTATCAGAACTCATATAAGTTTCTGGTAAAAGTAAAAGAAGTCATTATAAGGTAAAATCAATTTTTATAAGATAAAAAAGTGAAATTAATACTTAATTTTCGGATCCCTATCTTTTTATGCTGAATTACCGGGATTCTTGATGAAATATCAGAAACTCTTCTAATCATTTAGTTTAAATAGATGAATTTTTATTATTTATTATTATATAAAAATCTCTTAAAATTTGATATTAAATCGTAGAATATTGATTATTAAAATATAGTGTTATGTTTAACACTATTCTTGATTTATCGAATTTCTTTTGCTGCCAGTTTAATAACATTTTATAAAATTCTAAATATAAAAATTAAAGAAGGATAACGAGTTGCTAATTCAATGCTAGTTATCTTAAATTGTCGATACAACAAGAATAAGCCGCGATATATTTCGCTTTCAATGTACTCACGTGAATGAGACCATGCTCGTTAGTATTTTACGCCGCGTGTCCGACTGCATCGGGTCAACTTTTTTCTTTCCACTCCGTCCTTCTCTTTCCGCTACCATCCTGTGCTGATAACGCATTCCCTCTTGTGGTGCCGCCGGAATAAATCCCGTGCGGGCTCGTCAGCGGGACTTTTTCCGAATTATTTCGCGGAACAGGAGGAACTCTGTGCCGTCCACATTAATCCCGTATAAACCGTTGCGACTTGTGGCGAGGTATTTTTCGCGGGAACCACGTAATGCGCGTGACGGCAGATGGAAAATCTGAAAATGCGGCAGTCGAATGAGCTGGGATGAGCGGCTGAACGAGAGGGCGCGAGTATGTCCCATGTCGATATTTGAAAGAAAAATACTGAATAGACAAACGAATACTTTATTACACGCACGTGAATTTCGAAATTGTATAAATATTTTTATATGTTATGTACGTATCTCGTCTTTTTTCAACTTTTGAATGCTTGATGTTACGAATTGTTCTGTAATTATGGAAATTTTATATTAAAAAATTTGAGGAAGTTAATTTAAACTATATACTTTTTGGAAAATTAGACATTTTACAAAATTTCATCTTTTAGAAATATTTAAAGTATACAGATTATAAATGTATTACATTTAGCTATGTATTTTATAATACAAATAAAGTTTCAGGAAGTCAAAAAGATGGTTCTTATATTCCTTCTTATATAATAATATAAATCTATCTTTAAATTGGCATGAATAATACATAAGATTTTGTTTACTTGGTTTACTCAGTAGATTAAAAATATATATATGTAATATATGTTTTATATGAAATATAATTATTATAACGTAAAATATCTGCAAGAAGCTTTAAACGCTATTTCTAATAGAGACATGTTCAATTTTATATAAAAATTATCTATTATGGTGAATTAATATATAGTAAATTTTTTAAAAAATTAACAATTATGTATATAAACATTGGAAATAATATGAAAATGATATTTTGCTTAACAAAAATGACTTTTACAATTGCCTTTTTTACATAAAAATATGAGCACAATTTGATAAAGCATATGTTGAAACTTAATTAAATTTTCGTTGGACGCTCGCATCAGACGGTGATAACATTTGCAATTCTTTCTTGATTGACAGATAATACATTTTACATTTATTGCATGCATGGCGGTTTGTAGCATCCATTAGCAGATTTTACCGTGGCACTCACCGCCAGTGAATTCATTTAACGCTGGAAAATAATCCTTTATAATCCCCTCTACGCGAAGGCCACCCTAAATGAGGGAACCATCCCGTAAGCTCTCTATATATGCCAACGTATTTTAAAATAAGTAATATCGTCAGAGTGTATGTTTGTATGACTAGTATGTTAGTAATAATTTGTTTCAAACCATACTTACCATAATCGTGTTATTATACAGCATCAACGTAAAATTAATTATTAAAGCAATTAAAAATTATGCATATATTACTTCTAACATACTTATTGTTTGAATAAATTTCATTAATTTCATATAAATTACTTATTTTTTTACAATTTTACAATCTTGATTTAATAACAACTTTAAGTATTGATTGGTTTATTTAAACATTTATTTAATAATTAATTCTTGTAAAAATATTTTAAAAAGGGAATTGCTTTAATATACGTATATATATGTACTTATTAAAAAAAAATTTTAATTAATAAGCCGCGTTTTAATATCAAACATTAATCAAATTTCTAAAAAGCGACATAAGGAAATCTTAAAGTGTTTGTTCAATTTTTATTTTAAACATTTTTATTTATTGCGAATATAAAAAATTAAATATGTGAGCATAATAAGATTTAAATATCTTGAAATTCGTAAAATGCATTAAATGCATTTAAAATAAACGCAAACATGATGGATGACTATATAGAAATCTTTCGCCTGAAAGAATTTCATCTATGTTGGATAAAGAAGCTGCTGTCGAAAGATTCATGGCCATGTCAGATGATAGGTTAAGCAGCCAGATTTTTCATGTAAATTTCTCTTATAAGTCATGTTCTGTTTTTAAATATGATATATTCACTATCTGGTTTGTTTAGAATTTTATCTTTGTTTTTTTGGTGTATAACTAAGAATGTCAAATAAACTTTTATTATTTAAATTGTGATGAATTTGACATAATGATAACGTCATTTTTGAGAGGCTTCAAATATTTTATTTTGGCCAAATCACTCGAAGTATATTTGCATACTTCCATTTGAGATGTTCTTGACGGTATGGAAAAATTCTATAAAGGCTTTGACACACAAAAAACGAATTCCTATTGGATTACTTTGCCCAGACATGTTGTCGATGTGCGAAAGATGAGTACAAAGGAACAAACTCTTTTATTACAATTTCAATTTTACAATGTATTTAGGTATATTTACAAATTACAATCTTGTAAAAATTTTTAGGAAATAAATATTTGTTAAGGTTTTACATTTTTACGTTACATGTTTCGAATTAAAATAATTCAAACTTTAATATACAAGTGTAAAGTATAGTTATACTTAAAATAAAATGCAAATTTGTTTTGCATTTATTAATTATAAACGATAAAAATACATATATTTAAATAGAAATAACAGTAATATGCTAAAAAAAAAGTTTAATTAGAAAATGCGAAAATTATATATAAACAACTTTTTAGATATTTTAATATAAAAAATTTTTCTTTTAATTTATATAAAAACGTTTTATATCGTGCAAATCTGCTCGTGCATTTCATAAGCAGATCTTTTCGTATATTCTTAATTAAACATTGCTGGAAGGTTTCGCGTTACATAAGCGCGTCTGCGTTTTAAAATAAAAGGAAAATAACAGAAACATTTTCTTTCTCCCTTAAATATTAATTCAGAAATGTGTGCCCGTCATTTCGCTACCGTTGCCATTACAACGCGTCCGACATCTTAATAAAGACAAATCGAGATTCGCAGAAGGAGCGCTCATAACGAAATTTTATTCTGAAGGATCGATCTTTCTTAAGGAGAGCATCGACGATGTAAACGAGGTATGACGCGAGAGAAATGAGCACTCTGAAATCAGAGTTTGTGGGAAAGAGAGTCACGGAAGCGATCAATTTTATTTATCTTGGATACATATGTCGTCCGTAAATTTAACACATGATGTCATTAACCTTAAGAAAAATACGTATACGTGTAGAAATATTTTTCAGCTTTTAAATATTATTTAGAGCTTTACGTAGTATTTAATTTTGAGATAAAATATATATATATATAGAAATTAAAATTATTATAATTTATATTAAATATCAAAATATAGAGAAAGAAGATCAGAAAGATCAAAACTTGTATTAACAAAATTTAATTAAAACAAATGAATATTGCACACAAAATAAAATTCTTATCATATTTTATCACTGCAGAATACAAGAGGCAAATTACGATACATATATCTCTGTGTATGTACAGACTGTTTCTTCATAAAAAGAAATATGAAACTCAGTTGTATGTTGTAAAATCAATTTTTGTAAAGATTTCAGAAATCATGCTGTAAGTTACATAATCTACACAGACTTTAGAAGTCATCATAAAGTAAATTTTAGAAAATACAAAAAAGCTAATTGTAAAACGGACATAACAATATAAGTGAATCATTAACTGATTATAATTATAAATAGAGATGAATTATTTGCTGTTTTAAAACAAACTTTATTATTGCATCAATCATTATATAGCAACTTTCTAATCAAGATAATTGAGTATAATCAATAGAAATATAGACTATATTCAGAAACTATACACATTTCTTCGCGTGGAAAAATGTTTTTAAGTTGGGATTCTCAATTCAATCATTTATTAAATTAGACCTCACTTTAAACCGATTTGATAAATATATCAAGTTTTATTATACAGTATTTTGTTTTTCTATGTACGTTAATATAAAATATTAATAATATATTAATATGTAGTGTTAAGAAAATGTTCTTGTTGATTAGAAAATTATTTTGATAATATTAAGAGAAATGGAGTCAATTACAACGGAATGTACCGATAAATTTTCATGATATTCGTCTGTAAGCGCTTTACATTCTCATAGAATATGCTCTAATGATCAGAGGCGCTTGAAGCATAAAGTCCGAGATAGGCTTTGCGAGCAGTTTCTGATTGAATAGTAAACCGAGACTCATACGTTCGCATTAGCGTACAGAGAATAATCCCCCAGACGCAGCTGCCAACGTGTATATAGCCGCGTTCCCTTTCAGTCACTATCTGCGTAGCAATATTGCGAGCAGCCAATTACCGTGGGCCAACGGACGTCAATTATAACGACTCGCTTGCAACAGGCTAGCTAAGTCGAAATGCAAACACGACAGTATAGACTGTAGACAGATCGAAGGCAAAGAAAATTTAGCTTTTAGCAGTACGAACAAAATTTACTTTAAAACATTTTTTTTTTAAATTAACCCATAGTTTACAGAACTGGATATGTATATAAATTTACACCAAAATATTATTAAGTACGAAGTAACAAGAAAAATCTAACTCAGACTGAATAAAGTATGTATTTTTTTATTTGGTTATGTTATTCATATATCGATTTAATGTCTCTTATTGTTATTAAAAAAAATATTTTAGATATTATGTATATATAAAGAAGAAAGTAGATACATTTTAAATTTCGCTTAAATTATCATATTTTATCTTTTTTGACTATAGTACACTGCAGATTTTCATTATCATATACGGTCACCTGTACGTATAGCACATTACACTATTATTTTTTACATAATTTTAAATAAATTTTTATACTAAAGTACATTTTCCAATAAAAAAATTAATTTGTTTTTCAATAAAAGTTTTTGGCAAATTAAATGGTACTTTCTTAGACTTTATACATAATATTGAGGAGAGTGAGAGAACTATGAATACTTAAGGAAAAAGTTAAATAAAACTCATAATATTCTGTTTATCAATTAATAGAAGTTTTTATACAAAAGAAATTCTAATTATTTAATTTTAAACAACAATCGGCCATTTAACTTTTTCTATAGGTATATGCAACCCTATTTTCTCTTACATCGAAATCATCGAAACCATGCGTAGTGATATTTATCTTAAACAGCGTTCTATCTTAAACATGCGTTCCATGTTATAGCATGTCACTGCGTGTATTAAATTATTACTGGATGAGAGAAATAATAGATTATCACTATTCTAATATATAATACTTCAATAATGTCGGCTTACCCTTAACTCGCAATTCTCTCATTTTCCGTTACTATGTGTATAAAATCGCAAATGTTCTCGGTTCATACATAGATAAGTAGGAACTATGTGTTAAATTAACACTAATAACGTTTTCGAATACAGTGAGTTTGAATCTAACTCAGATTGGTCAACCCAAAAGTAGAGCCGAGTCTAATTAGAAATCAAAGTAGAACATAAATATATGTGACGTCATTAATCTGATTCGGATTATATAGGTTTTATTGCATTCAAAAATGCTATAAAATTGATACGGCAGTGGCCACCAAAAAGAATAAGAATTAATATAAAACAACAAAATTTAACATCGGACATTTTAAGATTTAAATTTTGTGTGATCATTACAGTTGCATTGGTACTTTCAAAAGATATAATCACGAATAGTTAAGAATTTTTAAATAAGAATTGATACTTTCTATAAAATCCTTTGAATTTAAATTTAAAAATAGTATACGTGATATATATATATATACATAATATGCACACAATATATATATATATACATATAACATAAAACTAAAGATAATGCAGAGAATACTTATATACATATCTATATAATTTTGTTCGATTAAATTCGGGAAATGACACACCGTATGATGAAAATTAAATGGCAAAGATAAAACAAATCAATAAGACAAAGAATATTTTGTGAAATATTACAGAATACAATAATTGCTTTTCGCTCGTAAAGGAAAAATTAAGCGAAAATAATTTAAGCCATGTTTTGGTCAAAGGAACAGTGATAGTATTTGCCGCAGTAGCGTTATTATCGCAGTTGGAGAATAGAAGTGTACAACAGAAACTGAATAAAATAAATCGTCGATGCGGAACTGATATTAACTTTAAGGAAAAGACTCTACAAATAGTTTTAATATTAATTTTATAACATAATTTGTATATCTACAGTAAATTATGCAGAATAAAAGATGATTTTTTATAATCGCGAATTATAACATATGTGAAATATCATACACACATAATACAAATATATTATTAATATATTATTAATATTTAACATTTTTATTAATATACATATATATACATATAAAATAAGATATTGTAACTTATATATTAATTTTTAAGTAAAATTAATATAAATTGTTAATGTTAAATAACTCGAGTAAACATGTCAGTTTACCATTTAATTTTTGTTAAAGAGAAATCGATTATATAAATTTATGAAAGCTCATGCAGATGAAACGAGTCAAATTTTAATTTAGCTTTCAACCTGACTAAATTTGGGGCACCCATTATAAACGTTTGATATGCTACATGTTTGCTGAAATTATATTTGAAACGTGGTTTATGGAAGTCTTTTCCTATCATGAAGCGCATGGATTTGCGGCATGTGAATTCAAGCGCAGCAAGCGTGTTTGCAAAAGGGAAAGCTTATATTCGCTTAATTTCAGCCGTATTTGCGTTAATAAAGTTTCGTTATTACGCTGTTCCTGTTTATTCCGTTTTGAAGGGAGTCGAACGCATGCTCGAAGGATAATTTGTCTGGTAATTCCTCGAACGTGCTGCAGGCGATGCATTCCTAGTACGCGTACGCATGCCAGCATTATTCCTAATGTCCTACGCTGTCCTTTGACATAATATTTGGGAAATTATATTTCGCACAAATCTTGCATGTATAATAATCTCGACAATTTTTGCATTGAAGATAAAATTTATGTTGAAAATTCTACATTTCTTAAATTGTACTTTTTTATAACTGAATTATTTATGTATAAAAATACATTAATTTTAAAATATTTATACGTTTGCATATAATACCTAATTTAATTTTATTGATAATATTGGAAATTACATAAAATGTAGATATTAATTGACTTAAGAATACCAATAAAAACTACTTTATTCCTTTAAATAGTGATCATTAATAGTAAAAGCTAAGAAAATGAATTATAAACAATTTTAATCTATATAATTTTGTATTTCAAGGTTTTAAAAATAGTTAAAAATAATAAATTTTTTATGCTGTATTGAATTTTAATCAAGTTCTTTCAAAATTATTTCTTAATAAGCTGGCTTATTCAATATGCGTCAAATAAAAATTGTTAATTTTACCTTGTAAGAGTTAAAGAATTTAGCTTCTCATCATAAGGGCGCATTTAAATGCGAACTATGTTCATTTAAAAAAAAATGTTAATAATGTGTGCTCTCTCTCTCTCTCTCTCTCTCTCTCTCTCTCTCTCTCTCTCTCTTTCGAATATAGTATGAAAAATTAGAAAACTAATCTAACATACAAACTATATATCAATAATAATCTGTTATTTAACTCATTGTATAAATAACGTATTGCTAAATGTATAGTCAAAGAGAAATCTGTCGTTTGATTATTTAATGATTAATAATAGTAATGCTATTACCTATGGCATATTTATCATAAAAATATATAATTTTAGTTTATACAAAGTTTGGCATATTTATCATATATCTACCGATGGCATATTTATCATAAAAATATAAAATTTTAGTTTATACTACTTATACTACTTATTTAGTAAAAATAAGATAATTTTTATAACGTTTATTATATGTAATATTACAAAGAATAAATAAATATTAACTTATAAAACTGGATTTCAAATAATTGGCATTTTCATATAATTATATAATAATTATTAATAAAAGAAAAAATTTTTTTTTATTATTTCGACGCAATTAAATGAGGAGTTATTTCAAATAGAAAAATTCCTGGATGGAACGGGACTCCGGAATTCGGGTGCGGAAACGAATTTCACTCAAAAGAGTTTGCCAATGTTTGCCTCGTCGTATAACTGAAGAAGTACTGCGACTGTTTTATGGGGTTACCTTAAATCGAAGACATCTTTTTCTGTTAGTACTCCGACGTCGGAATCTCAATAATTTCTCTCTAGACGTCGCAACTGGTCGTCGCAACATGTCTTTGAGCTTAGGTTCTTGGGTCCGCGGTCGCGTACCATTGCGAAGGAAACCGACTTCGCCTGCTGAGTAAACAACCAGTCGCAATTTTCTGTCATTCTTTAAAAGGTGTTGGAAAGAAGACTTGTGAGGAAAAACGGATGGCCCTTGTCGCCAAGAAATTCATAGTCAAAGTAGTAAAATGTCAGTCTGTTATTTAACACGAAGTATCATTCTCTTGTGTAAAGATTTCTTTCATGTTTTTTGTTAAATAAAGAAGAAAAAGCAATCTTATCAATCCATCTTATTTTGTGAAAAATAAACATTTTTTAATAAATTATTTTAAATGATTAATGCATACATATTTACGTTTATTAATATAAATGTTAAATCCACCTTTTTTAGAGGAAAATAATTCTAACACGAGTACATTCTTTTATTACCTTTCTGAGCATTAAACTAAAATAAATCAAGACAACACTATAATTAAATAAAATGATTATTATAGTATTTAATTTATTAAACATACATTAGATGATTTATACTTATTAAACTTATTTTTTATTCTGTCAGCAAATAGATTACTAAAATAAAAAGAAGATTAGATTATGTATTAGAACTTTTTCTCAGATCGCTATTTCTTCATTAGTAATTTTTATTACTTTTTTTATCTTTCTTTTGCTGCAGATCCACTATCGAGTGAAGAATTGCCAACTAGATTATAAAGACAATCGTGATCGGTGTCGTTAATCCATTAATCTCTCCTAGTCCGCTTTTCATTAAATTTTCCGTGTCAGCCTGCAATAGTAATTAGTGATAATTACGTGCGGACTCATGGCATTGATCAACACTTAATTAAGTTGAGGAACTTCGCGCGAGGGCTTTGCGAGAATTGAGCCGTGAAAGTGGGAGCTTTTAACGCCTCCTTAAAACTCGTGTGGGACATCCTCGACCAAGCCGTCTAAACCCACCTCCGCGTTCGTTCCATAATCTTTCACTACTAAGAAGAAGAGGGTCCAATATCGCGATAGTAGCAAGGTGTTAGGTCGATTCTCGCCCTCGTCTTAAGCTTATCGCTCGTTATCCCTACAACTGCCGGCACTTTGCATAATAAAACGCTACGTATGCCGAACTGCTGCAGTAATTTCGGTGACCCGAATTATGAGGAACAATGAGATTGCTTCAATTATCCACCGGTAGCATCATTCATCCCTATATCTACGTTTTGATCCCTATCATATATTCGCCCTTTTGAAGTTATGGAAGAATATGCTATGTACATTACCTACGTATAAGGTACAGGAAATATAATTTTTTGCTCCGTTAGATAAAACGCCTTATCAAGTTGAATATTATTTGAGATAATTCTCTCCTGGCTTTTAAGCATTATATTCTATAAAAGTATCGACATATCTCCGATAAGCTGCAAATGTATCTACTAAATTACCAGATGTATCATTCAGGATTATATTATAAGATGGCACAAATGTTATATAACTGCAGTTAAATAATATCTTTGAAAAAAATTAATATTTGATTTATTTAAAATCAATGTTTATAAACGAGAATGTATAATAACAACAGTGAACAATAATAATGATGATGATGATAATAATAATATCTAATAATAATAATAATAATAATAAGAACGAGACTATTTATTTTTTTTGTGCAGGTTTCTTGAACATTAAATATGATTACAAATCTGATTTTCAAATTACTGCACAATCATTAAAAAATTTGCAATTAGAGTAAAAAGACTATTTTTACATAATTTTCATATTAACTACGATAATAACTACGATAAAAATACGCTGGAAGAGTTTCATTATAACCAAAATGATGTATGTTGTTAGAACTTTTAGATTTCAAAAATATATGTTTTTTAGTTTCGGTTATAATTAATAAGGTTAATAATTAATTTATATAGTTTAATATAGAGTAGATATACTACAATAAAGCTGTGAATAGGTCATTGACAATTTGTCAAAGTACAGCTTTCAATTATTATTATTAATCTAAAGAGTTTTTCTCGATGAATCTGCTGTCAAAATTAACGAATTTAATATCATGAAAGATTTCTATATATGTACTCGTACATTTTCACACAATTCGAATATTTTTCAAGTTTTGACATTCGCTATACTGAATCCATTATTTTGAATTTATCAAATTTTTTATGTCGATTTATATTCAGTAGCCTAAAAACTCTTACGTTTAAATAATTTAAAGTTTTTGCCAATGATCTAATGTACAACTTTTCAATAGATCCAATATTTAATCATAAAATATTTTACTAACTATAACCGTGATATTTAAAGAATTCTTTTAAAGGTTGAAGGTCTCAAATATATATGTAATTTTTATTGCAATAAAATTTCATCAGTACGTCATATATTGTAGTTGTAATATAACAAAGTATGTACACGAAAATAGCTCTTCTTGCAGCTTTAGTGATAAATTTTTTAAAAATCGCAATAAAGAGCAATTTAAAAAAAGAATTTAGCAAAAATTACGAAAAATAATTTAGTTTTAATATTTTTTTATCGAATAGTGTAATTACTGTAAAAATGAATGTTTAAGAGAAATATTTATTTTGTAAAAATAGTTTGACAATCAACTTGTGATCATTATTTTGGAATTATTTCATGTTGAATTAACTGCACAGAACAAATAACGTTGTATAAAAATGACAGTAAATTTAATTAAAAACAATGTTATTAATTTTCAATGATAGTATTAATGAAACAAGTAACATTTTATTAAAATAAGAACATGGCATTTGTTTTATTAAGTGCTAATTTAAAATTAACAAGATTATTTTTAATTAGACAGCTATCAGCTTAATATAACATTATTTTTCCGTGTAAATTGCATAAATAGTGTAATTTTCTTGTGTTATAAAAAATTTTGCATTTCATGCAAAAGACTAAAATCATTTATATCTTCTATAAGAAATTAATTCTGTATTTTGTACAATTTGTTTTTATTTTCCTCGTTTTACCGTAATGAAGAAAATAAAAATACAATTCTGATGCCAACTCATATTTGAAGTGAAGCAAATAAAGCAGATTCAAAGCTTACTAGGTTGGCCATGTATGCGATGTGAATAGCGTCTGTGCATTTCAATAATAGCTACATACAGACTGCAAGTCTGAAGCAGTTCATTCGCTTTCGCTATATGCGAATAGCGGATATCAACGATACGAGTCTCTTCCTTGAGATCATCGGAGCGAGATGAGCACTCTCAGTTATTACAAGTAGAACAATGATCTTAGCCGGGTACGACGCGGCATACTTAATGGCCCGGGCTGTGAGATGCAGCGAGGGAAGAAAGGGCGGAAGATTCGTCTCCTTTTGCCATTCGCGATAAGCAGCTACGTTTGAATCCGTATAACATTTAGTTGAAGGCGTTCGGCCGTGAAAGAATTTAAGCGTTAATCGTGAATAAAACCAGTGATAATAGCTCTTATTCGTAATATTAATCGGTAACAAGTACAGAAATATATTTTTTAGAAATAAGTATGTCAATGTGACTCGTAATATGCAAAGCAATATGTAAAGATAAATTTGACAAGAAAATTGAACATGTAAAATGTCAAAGTAGTTATTATACAGTACTAATAATAATGATAACAATTCTGTACGTTGCGGCTATAGAAAGTCTGACCGATACTGATGATTGTCGATCATATATATATATATTTTTTAAATTAATAAGTAGAAAATCTTTTAAAAAAAAAAACTTTGCACCTGTACAGAGATGTTTTCGAGAAAGAATAACTCAAGTAAAAAATAATGTGTTCGCTTACTTGTGTATTCAGAAAGTTTATACTCTGTTATCTGTCCTTGAGTGCGAAGTCATGCTTTATAAATTATGCAAGCTTTGAAATGTTTAACGTATGTGTACAGAAAAAAATCATACGTTCCTTTCGTAAGATGCTAGAAAGAGAAAAGGTACGTGCAAGAGTAGAAAGAAACTTTTTGGTTCTAAGCTTGAGTTATCTCTGTCCATTCTTAGCAGGGTGTTTCCGTTATTACTACACTTCCTTCTTCCGCCAACCTTTTTAATGCATTAAACGGACAACCGAGACACTTAAATTGCTTCGTTAAATCGGTGAAAGCGTCATGGTTTCTGTTCGTATTCCACGAATATCACTTTCTTATTTTGTCTTTCCTTTTCTTTCTCTACAGTCGTCGTCAACGGCATCGTCCTCGTCGAAAAAGCGTCCGAATAAAGAAAAGCATGAATAATGTAATTCGTATAATATCAGGATAGGAAGGCTTGACATAACCAGATATAACACGAGGGTGCATCCTTCGTGGGTTAATAAACGGGAAGAAGACTTCACGGCAGACGTCGAGCATTTTCTCGCTCGGTTGGATTCACGCCAGATGATGACGCTTTTCCTTTTTTTTCTGCATTATATTCGCGATTTTATTGTCGCGAACTGAGCGACTTTTAATATTAGCACTTTTTGTAATACTAAAATAATCACAAGTGGCAGAGGGATGTAGTAACTTGTAACTACTGATTTTGTATAAAGAATTAATATATTTTGATTAATATTAATTAATATCAATAATAATTAGTTACACATTTTCCTCTACTTACAATTGAAACAATAAAATAATTAAATATATAATCAGTCTTTGTTAATCAAGTTTAATTATAATAATCTATTTTGTTCAGCAAATTACTTTTTATAAAACATCTTAAAATTTTTTGGGAGATAATTAAATTCAATTTTAATAGTGATTAAATAATTTTTATTAATTTTTATGTAAAATAAGGAGGTTTTAAAATTTAAATTCTAACTTTTAAAGCGTAATATATCTTTGTGTTAAATTACAAAAATTAATTTTTGCATAAATTATCTGAATTTTTAATTTTATATAGATTTTGAAAAATATATTTTTGTTAAGTAATCAAATTATTTTTATAATTGCTTCTACCTGTATTTATTCTAACAAATAAGAAACTTTTTTCGCGATTTAATTGTATTGTACACTCTTCAATATTTTTGAAAATGTGACCAGTTGAGCATGTCGCGAGTTTTGCATTATAACTCGGATTTTAACGTCGCCGATAGCAATTGGTGTTCGGATATACAGTCGACATTAATCCTACCACAAAAGGCTGCGACTGCGTCAGCGACTATTGCGCGTAATCTGCGATTCTCAGCGCTTGGCGCCCTTGTCATCGTTGTCGTCGTCGTTCTTGTCTTGTCAAGTGTGTACCGTAGCAGAGAATAGTGCCGACCTACTCTTCGTGTTCTTCACTGCAGACGAGAGAAACTGCTTGCATCAAATATCGTTCGAATCTCTCCTACACGACACGATTTGCAGTGCTTTTCACTGCGAAAGCAATAAATTATATTAAGAGTACATTAATTGCGCATAATCAAAGCAAAATATCTACATTTTAATTTAATAATTTCTGATTAAATTTATCAAGTACTAATTGCAGAAGAATACGTATTTAGTAACGAAATTATATGATTTATATAAAAATGTTTACTATTTATATTTTGATAGAACAAAAGAATTTAATTTAACGTAAAGTTTTTTGATTATATATAAAGAATATCATGAAAATATTTAGGACTTATAAATTACATTATGACACTTATAAAAATATTTAGAATATTCATTCTCGAAATTATTGAATAAATATCTGTTTGTGCTTCAATATTATTTACGGAGTCCATGTTTCTAAAGACTGCTAAATCTAATATATACTCTTATCATAGTAATGAAATGAGTTCTAGTGTGTCGTTAACAGTTTACAACATCAGATTATGATGTACATTTCTGTCGTTATTCCGTCATAGTAATGCAGCGCAGAAATTCCTCTTTTTTCCTGTTAGACCGTGCGATCGATACCCGATGATCGCAAGCGCAGATTCGACGTACGAACAAGATTACGCTAAACCGTGGGGTGTTATGAACCACGTAAGACGATTCGCGCGCAATTCGGGACAATTTCGGGTTTAGTGGTTTCTGCTATTTGCACGGGAAATTGCGCCTGCTGATGTCACATCCGTTAACCCTCCTCTCCGTGGAGCGCCCAATTGTTCGGCTCGCAGCCGCGGGTCGATCGTGGATGTAGAGTGCAACTATGGTGTGTTCGCGTTCTCGCGACTCAAACTGAAGAACCGTGGCGGGTAACATGGGAGAGAAATCTGCTTCCTATTTCTCTCAAATGTTCCCATAAGGTCAGGCACTTGACATCATTTCGCGTTGACGGCCTCTTATCTGAAGAATGAACGCTTGTTTTCTTATTTTCGGGATCCTCTCTACGTGGATTCGTTCAGATGTTTTCTGATCGGTCCGCAATTTTATCGGTTTCTCTTTTTCTCTTGCTCTCTTTTTTTTTTCTATATTGTTAGGAAATATCATGTGTCTACATAAGAGGAAAATTGTTAAAAGAAAACAATCAGCTAGAAAACTGATCTAACAAATTTTTTCTTTCTTCGTTACACATCTTACATTAATATTTCCAGTTGATTACATGTGTTTAAGAGAAATAGACATATTAAGGCATTTTTAATTTTATATAATATTTATTATATAAATTTTACAAATCAAAATATGAATTGCAATCAAAAATTGCTTTATGCACAGATTAAAAAGGCAAGAAATAAATTTTTAGTATGCAATATTTACAATCACAATTACACAATCGATATAATATCATTTTTCCTTTTTATTCACCATTTCTTTCAATTGTTGAAGTTTCGCATTTTGATTTGAAAGTAATGCTATTAAAATGATACAAGAATCTGATGGCAGATCGAAATAAGATTAAAGTAAATAACATAATAACAACAATTGTAATAAATTAATAATAATTGAACTAATGTTAGACGTTAGTTTAAGTGGTTACTGTATCAAAGCAATAATTTTTAGAAGGACATTTACCACCAACGTAAGATTTTAGTAGTGAATAATCCATTCAATAATTTGCATGAATTATTGATACATATTTTGATTATTAAGGAAAAAAACTACAGAACTAAAACAATGTATATTTATTATTGCGCACTTGTATGATTTTTTACGCTTGACTGTGAAAATTCATTATATATAATGCGGTAATATTTCAATATATCAAAAAACTTTTGTATAAAGAACACTGAAGATGGTCTAATTTAGACCGAAACGTTTGTATAAATACATTATTTTAATAAATTAGGAAATTAAAACTTATTCGCCACTAAAATCTTGCGTTGGTGGTAACTGCTCTTCTAAAAATTATTGTAATAAATTAAATTGTGTTAAATTTTGTTGAATCTAAATCTAATTAGAAAATATATCGCGAGCCTTCTGTTATTTACATTCTCCATATTTTTCACAGTATTAGGCGTTGCGTCATGCGCGTCTCCAAAGAACATCAGGATAAATCCAATTCAATTAACTCGTCCACTTCGACGTCGCACGTACAGAGGTATCAGAGCGCTCTTTTCAGAAAGCCGCTTCCGTCTTCGTCCTCGCCTGCAACTGCCGGGCGCGCTTTGGCGACCAAGTACACGTCGTCACCAAATGGAATAATAAATCACTCTCTTAACGGCGAAATATCGCGCAGACGGTCGAGATTTTATGCAACCAGTCTGCAGAATGCATATACTCGGATGCATTAATAGCAATCTCGTTGCATTCATATCCAGCTGACTTAATGGGACGTACGAAGAGGGAGGAGAGAGATAGAAAGGGAATAAGAGCGAGAGAAAGAGCGTAGTATGAGCAAACTAAATATATAAGAGAGAGAGAGAGAGAAAGAATATTTGTATATATGAGTGTGGGTGCAATGACAGCGGGTGAAGGGGTGCAAAGGGTAAAGGTACGAGACTGAGAGAGACGCAGAGGACGTGAAGCGAACGAAAGGACAAAGACAGAGAGAGAATTCAATTCCACGGTCGATTATGCAGCCAGTCTGCCGGATTACTGCCGGTACGCGTTTCCGTTTTGCGCCGATGAAGGGATTACCTTGCGTGTATACTACATCCATGCGGGTGGACGTGAACGCACGTGAACGTAGAATATCATATAACTCACGTGTCAATGCTATATATATATATATATACATATACATATAATTATATTTATATTTGTGTATGTATTATATGTATATATTATAATAACTGTAGATATGAACAATCAATCAAACTATATATTTCGCGAATTATATCTCCGTGTCTATAAATATATACATGGAGATAATCCGCGAAACACATATTTTCTATATAGAAAGTGAAAATCTCAAAAGAATTATCAATGAACCTATTGTTCTGGCATAAACGTGTAGTATTATATAATAAAATATTTACATGATTTATAAAAATCTTACGAAGGAATTATATGAACAATATAATAAGAATAATACACTAAAAGACAATGCTAAAATTAAATGAAAAGGAATATTTTAAATAGTAATATAAGGTTTAAAGTGAGCTCTTTTATTTCGAGAACAGTGACCGCGTTCCGGTCAACGCAATATTTCTGGTGGCGAAGCCGCGCAAACATATATCCTCGCTGAAAACGTTTATTAACGCTTTTTCTACTTGTTAATTTCAAGTGGCGAAATTGGTGCGCTCCATTTGCACTGAATCAATGTCACTGCTGTACACCAGTAATCTTCCGGCGAATCAGCGACGTTCGATGCGATAATTCTTGCGACACTCACCAACGAACAAACAATAGACAGTCGAAGTCAATTCATTCGCAAAATCCAGGAACGTTCTTTCATATGTTAGCCCAAAATTCCTACTCTCGAAAGCGTCTCTTTCGGTGAATTTCCGTGAGAATAACGGTTAGAACGCGCGACAATCAGTCGTCGCGATTTACGACGTGCAATAAACCTTTCGCCACGATCGCTCTTATTATAAGCGTTCTCGTTCCGGCAGTTTGTACGACATATTGGAAAAAATATATCTACATGTCGCTGAAAAGTACGATTTAAAACCAATGAGAATATAGAGAAAAATTTAAAGTCTTTTAAAAATAATTTTAACTAGGCGCCATTGCCAACAATAATTGGTAGTAAAACTATTATTATAATAATACAATAGAGAGAGAGAGAGAGAAAATATGAATACTTTTGAAATTTTCTATAATAAATTAGAATTGTATATTCGTTTATATTTTCCATAAGAAATAACAATTTTTCAGTAGGTAATTTGAAATTAATTCTTTTACAAAGAACGTATTGCATACTTAAGAGCTATATGCCTATTAAATATGTACATGGTACTATTACTTCGACGAGGATTTATATATAAATATCGACTATAATATGTTTTTATTACTATAAATAAATATTATATCTATCTAAAAGTGAATTCTTTTTTGACATTCTGTAGATACACTATACGCGTGCTGTTGCAAAACCAGAATGCCCGCATTTTTTCTTTTTTTTCCGCCTTGCGCAGCGATAACCGCAAGAGTTATCATCGTTCAACTGGCTAGCAGTTGACAAAAAGAACTCATTTTTGTGGGAGAAGGTCGCGAGATTCTGTCGGTTTTGTGCGGGTGCAGCTGTACTATTTGGATAGTTTTTATTTCTCAACTTTGAGCATGCTTGCACTATTGCGCATACTGTTGAATTTCGTAGTGGTAATATTGCTATGCGTGCAATTTAAATGGCAATTAGTAATGCGTTTTAATACATCTCGATTATTACATGAACGCTGATATTAATCGCACATTATTACACAGTAATTAAATTAAATTTATATCTCGCATACGTAACGAGATACCAGAGATACATGATTCACATAATACGTTTTGAGTTAATTAATGCCCATGTTAGCGACTTTTTCGCAAATATGTGCACCTTTATATGCTTAAGTAATGTCAAATGATTTCCTCTTTCTACCACAAATTTTAATTAACTAGCCACAGATATTTTTTATTAGCATTATATATGAGAAAAGAAATCCATTTCTCTACTTATATATTCATTTAAAATCTATTTAATTATACAAATTATAATTATTAACGTAATTAACTGAGTGCTATACGTGTAAATAAAAAATATCTATTTATTTAATTTTCATCTCTTTTGTTAACATTTACTGGTAATATAACATTTTATTTCATTTTTTATACACTTTACAAAAAATGATAATATATATTCTAAATACTGTAATATGTTTAATTTAATTAAATATAGATAATTATTTCAAATGAGACAAAAAGAATACATAAATAATATAAAAAAGTTTAATTTTGTTACATAGGTAGATATCTTCTTTCTTTGTTTTCAAATTTTATGTTTATACGATAATTTTATATATCTATATCTTCAGATTTACTTTTATTGATTATTATTTAATTGACATGTACGATATTTAACTTATTTTATAGTATGTTTACAACATAATGTGTATAATACCTGATATCAAAATAATAAGAATAACAAATAAATTCTATAAAATCATAATAAGTATGAAATAATAATATACTTTTTGCCAATGTCTTTTTTTTTAATTTAATATATATATATATATATATCATATAATGTTGTTATTTACAATTATTAAATATTATAAATGATAAATTTTTAATTATTAAAAAAGCTAAACTTAGATCAAATAAATATAATAATGTTTATTGATGAGAATTTAATAAATTTGTAAAAAAGTGTTAACTTTATAAATTCTTGTTTTTGCTTTTCGTGGAATACAATTTTTAATTAAAATTAGATATTCAGGCATAAGTTAATGGACTGTGTAGTGTACATTGTAAGTCTATTGTAATTATTTAATTTAATAATTTTTAAATGTAAATAATAATTCCGTTTGTTCAAGAATCGCGCAAATGACAATTCTATTCTTCCATTAATAATGTATCTCAATTCTCAGCGATTTTCTTGTATAAAGCGACTGTATGTGCAATCGGCTGGGTTAATTCCTCCTTGCAAATTAACTCAGAGCAATCGTATCGTGAACGAGAGGTATAAAGACCCTTTCTAGTGCGAGTTCGGCAAGGTAAGACGATTCGACGATGTTCGCCTGTCCTTAACCCTTAAGAAAGCTGTGAGATTTCGCGTTTGAATACGCCACAAAATGTCTCTGATATTCTTCCGATGTACTTACGCGGTCGAGAAGGAACGAACAAGAAATTAAATCCATTGCTGGCAGCAAATGGAATCCGACCGTTGAAACGGTGCGTTTTATCCCATTTCCGAAAATTTATTACTGCAGAATAGTTCCAATGGATATCTCTATCGATTACATCGCGGCTAGAAAATCGGCAATTGTTATTAGTTATTACTGGCACGCCACACGTTGTTAGGTATGTTTTACGTTTGTAGTAAGACATTTTGGCACAATGTGCATCTTGCGGTTTTTATTACGACCTTGTATTGCTTAAATTGTAGCATTGAAGCAGAAATATTCGCACAGATTGCTATATACTAACTAAACTGCTTATTTCGCTGATTTGGCATGTGATGAAAGAACCAGAATATCAATATTTAAAACGTTACAATAATTTCTGATATCAGAAGGATTTTTGGTTGTTGAGAAAGAATAAAAGTTTAATTTTTTATAGCAAAAAATTTTAGAATTAGAAATTGTTAAATATTGAAGAATATAATGTATATATATGAATATATATACATATAAGTGAATATACTTGATTTAATGACAGGATACACAATATGGAAACTCATGTTTCTTGATTTGAAATATTACGACATGTAAGTGACAGATTTTTCTTTCTATTTCTAATTTTCTTTTTTATTTTTCAATAATAATTTTAAATAATATATAGCAATTTTGTCAAATTGATGTTAACATTCTTACAAGATAGGATACAATCTTCACAATTGCGACATAACAAAATAATATTACGAAATTAGATTTAATAGTGTTCTTTTTGTACTGAAGAGGACCCAAAACAAGGATCAAAATGTATACGTTATACTAATTTAATAAATTGTATTTTACACACTTACGTTCTGTCTTATAGGCATTACTTATTATATTTAGATTTTTATCTTTTGAGCCTTTTATTAATAATTAGTATATACATATAACACACAGCTATATATAAAGATTTAAAATAGCTGTTTTTAATGATCTTCTGTACATTTTAATTAAATAATTACTGTCAAATGTGATAGTAATCTTTTCCATATTTATACTTAATTATTATGTATATTTCGGTATTATCTGAACAATATTTTTAATTAGCAGAAAATTTCTCTTTCGCAAATATTATTCTTCTGTGTAATAATCATACAAATGTAAGAAAAATTCATTCCAGTGAATGGCAAAAACTTGTTTGCAACGAATCTCCTTATCTCTAACGAAGTACCTCTGGGAAAATTTAGCTTGCTAGCAGTATTTTGAATTTAGTTCCTCTGAGAGATGTGAAAATTAAAATTAATAGGGACTGACCTCATTGGTAACCCAAGAAATAATACAGATACCTAAAAATACAGAAAATTTTTGATATTGTCTTTAGATATTTCACATTACAGTTATAATGTAAGAAAACAAACATAATTTTATAAAGAAAAGAAAATATTTGAGCTTCCATAGAATAATTTAAATCTAAAGCAAAAAAAAGAAAATTATTAAGTGTATGAAAAAGAGTATTAATATTAAAAAGTATAAAAATTTTATTAAAGATTTTAGTTTCATTTGTTCTGTGCATGTATTCAAAATTTATATGAATAAAAGAAAATACTGCTATTATATAAAAATAATATTCTTAATATATATACATATATATATATATATATATGAGGCGTTTAACGTCACCGAGACAAGTGTCTGAGCAAAATTTGTGAAGTCGAAATAAGATGTTTAAGAGCTTAAAATTTTACCCAGACACTTTTTCCCGTTAATTTGGAACGTTCCACAATACATGTATACAATAATTTTAAATTATAAATATATGTTTAATAAAAAATGTTCTATCTGTAGGATTAAATTTTTTAAAAAATCTTTATATTACACAATAGATTATTTATATTTATATTAAGCTGATAAAAAAAACTTTAAATAAAAGCTTAAATGTAAAATAAAAGACACGGAAGCAAGTCAAGAACTATCTTCTAGGGAAACATATGTATGACTAAGACTAAAGTAACAACGGTTTTAATCATCTTATAACAAACTAGCCGCAACGCTGTTGGCTAGGAACGAATCTCGCCAAGTTCGTATATAAGACAGAGGGTGGCCGGTCGAGCAGATAAAAGTATCACCGTTAATAGCACGAGACAATGTAACGCAGGAGGATAATACCAATTAGGGAGCAGGACCAGCCAGTCGGCAGCGCCCGGCAGGATAAGGTTATTTATTTGACGGGTTAATTTATTCCGGATAAAAAGAGCTCAGCCGACGAGGTACTTCGCCGGATGTACGGCCTTAAATTAAAACCCCTCCTCCAATACGTTTCTCTCTGATGCAAGAAACATTGCACTCGCTATCTTACGCCCTATATGTTTTCAAGAGTGCCCTATTCTAAGCCATGTACTACGCTCATGACAATCCGCCTTGCTTCAGCTTCTGTCGATGGATTAATTTAAATATCCGGATTCTTCCGAGCACATTTGCGACTTGTTCAAAGAAAGCGAATAACAACTGTAAGTATGGATGTAAGTAATTATCAATATTCTTGCTATGTGTACTCGCACCGAAAATATCATTTAGCGCAAATCGTTTTACAATTTAAAACAGTTTTGCATTTATTGTTTTTTAATCGTATATCATTCGAGAAAAAGAGAGATTAAAAAAAAAAGAAAACATTGAAATAATTAGCGGAGCCAAAGCGGCATTTTTAATTATTCTA
The DNA here is from genome assembly GCF_001594065.2 of Cyphomyrmex costatus. Lineage (NCBI taxonomy): Eukaryota > Metazoa > Arthropoda > Insecta > Hymenoptera > Formicidae > Cyphomyrmex > Cyphomyrmex costatus. Next base: position 1,708,231 of record NW_017275207.1, read on the forward strand.
GTTAAACTAGTTAATAATAGTACAACATAGAGTCCAATTATTGTCATATCGTTTTGCAAAGTCATATCGTTCAGTATGACTGTAATAACGCGTCTGCGATTATTGCTCTTCATCTCCTTTCTCTCTCTCTCTCTCTACACTTTTTGCCATTTCTTTTTCATTCATACAGTACATCATTAACAAACCGATAACAAAGTTAAAGCAAAACGTGGAAGTGTCGCTTTCCTCGTTTGTAGTAAATGCCTCGTGGAGGAGGGAGATGACTAAACGAGCAGAAGGAGAAAGACGTATCGGGGACGTATCGCATGGCTATAGTGGAGGAAGAGGAAGCATAGAAAGGGGGGGATAAACTTGCATCACACGCGTAGAAAACGGAGGGACATGTATACCGGCCGTGGCGCGATAACGTCGCGAAACTCGCCTTATAATTAGTGCAACCTACGCGGAACAGTCCACCTTGTTCACATTTCTGGAGCGTTTTCCTCGTTCGTTCGCGTTGACGTTCCGTCGTCCGTTGTCTTACCGTTTTTCCCCGTTAGATTTCGCGCAGCCTATTCTCGGCGTCGCCGTGATAATCACGACGTACAGTCGTGAATGTGCAAGAATTTACGAGCGCGAGTGTATATATGTGTACCATGTGGCAGTGCGTGCGTGATGGACGCACATCGTCGAAACATAAAAGCTCGTCCTCATGAAGTTTTCAACAACGATTACGTGTTTGGTATAATTTTGTCGCAAACTCAGTGGATCCACGGAGTCGTGTCGCCGGCGAATAGCCGTCGATAAGCTTGATGTCGATGTCGGTCGTACACGTGTGTGCTGTTAATGAACCCAAACGGCCGTCCTGATAAATGTGTACGGTCAATTGATTTTCCAACAACATAATACTGCATTAGTGTCGCGTTGCGCCGGTTAACATGTTCCCGAGTTCTTTGTCTAGTTGTGGCTTATCGCGCGTTACGTTGGTGATTTCGAACAATCTGGTTGGCGTTAATCGTTTCGGGAGTGCCTTCGAGAGACGGAATTCGCGCTGTTTTTAACGGAGTGCTATCTGTATGTGGGTACACGAACACACGCGTGTACCACGATGTTCCGTATGTGACTTAAATGTCAGTGTAGATGACCGACGTCACTTGTTGCTGGCAATTAACGAATGCATCGTGCTTTGATAACGGCTTTATGAAAAACAAACCGGGTCCTTGGGTGAGTAATACAACGTACAATTGAGTCTATTGTCACTCTGACTTGTCCCATGTTTCTGTTGTCATATCGGTGAGTTGTCATGAACAGATGAGTAAACCATCCCTAACCGAGAAACAATTAAAATCCTGCAATAATTGGTTATTTCTCACTTAATTTTGGACATTTCCAATTACTTTTCTTAAATAAATTAGCCATAAGATTTTAACCCTTTTGTTCTTACTATATGTATATATAATCATATGGTTACGTACTATAAAATATAAAGTAAGACATTGTTGAGATCTCTTAGGTCAGTATTCATATCGTCAGTTTTTATATTCAAGATCATCTTTTCAGTCTTGAGGTTTCACAAATCAATCAAAAGGCTGAATTTAGCGTCTTTTGAAATAAGAACCGACTATGAATACCGGCCTTATATCCATGAATACATTTACTTTCCAATAGTCTTATATAGATGGACAAATAAAAAACCTTATATGTAGTTTGTATAGATAAAATACGTATTTTAATATATGTATATTTAGAAACTTCTTGGTAACACAGAATTACTTTTATTTGTTGCCGTTATGCTTTGATGACAAAATTATAATAAATACATTAATTTTTATTTTAAAATCGTTTTAAGAGTAATGTCTTAAGATACTAATACTCTGATTAATTCGTGAATAAGAATTGACTATAAATATCGGCTTGAGAGCTTGCAGAATTATATTGTATAACTTTCTCGAAACATTTTAGATAGATTAAGAACAAATTTTTATTACAATGATTTTAGAATAAAAATAAAATATCAGAGAATAAAATGTGATAATCTTGAAATGTTTTCAAACGTTTTTAAAATATCACAATGTTTTTACAAATCGCTTATTTGTCATAATGTGCATAAAAATACAAGTAAGTACCTTTCGTAGATGTTAAATAGGTTTGAGAAAAATTATATGATTAAATCATTTGAGGTTAAGATTTTAAAGTTTGTTTTTAGCATTTTTTAAATAATTTTAATATTTTAAATTTTAAATTTCTCTTATTGTTTGATAATGTTAAATTAATAATATTAGAATTATATTTTTAAATGTTACTGCATTATAGCAATGTATAATATGTATACATGAGGTGTCAATAGTGGCTTGCCATTCGGTGCAATTGAGACTTGCGATCTGTTTCGGGTTCAATCTCACCTGCATCCATACATTTGTGATTTTTCACGTTTAAGGAGCCGAAAATAGTTTCATTTGGTGATTAAGAGATTTATTATTATCAACAGCCGTTCGGATTCGGCGTTAAACTATAGGTCCCATATATCTGTGGATATATTTAATTATATATATAGATTCTCCAAATTGGGGATTGGACATTAGGTTAACAATCTAATTCCGAAGAAATCCATTGTGACGAATATCTCATGAGAGGTAGGCCCTGTCCCGTTTTAGGATGTTGCGCCATTGAAGGGAATGGAACAGAATATATTATAAATGACAAAAAAAGAAGTATTTACAATATCTGTACAATTTCGTTATTGATATTTTCAAAGTACAGTTAACATAATAATAACATATGAGTAAATAGAGGTTTTACTCACAATTAGTCCGAATATAAGTTGTTATCTAATCTTTATTTTATGCAAGTCTTTATTCATACAACTCATGCCGTAGCTTTTTCATCATAAAGATTTATTTTTCTTCGTTAATTTGTATAAACATTTGATGGTATATAATTTTTTGTTTACAAAGATTCGTAAAAATACTTATTGAGATAAACTCTTTTTTTACTGTAATATTTAATACTTAAGAAACACACAAAAGTTAATAAAAAATCAAAATGATTTTATTTTAATTTTTTATGCCAATAAACGAATTTTGTAATAAAACATTATTTTCATTTTTATGACGTCAAAATAAAGTTATTTTGACTTTTTCTTGAATTGATATATTGCTTGGGTAGATGTTTTTAGTAAAAATAACAGTATTATTAAATGTTTAATTATAAGAAATTGACATATTAAACATAGTTAAAATGTAAATTGTAATAAGGCTCAATAAATTTAAAACTAATGGAAACGCCAAAATTAGGTGATATTCTTTGCTATATATTAGAATAAATTAAATAAGAATTTAACGAATTTATTGGCTCATAGCCCTGTTTCTCTCCATTAGTTTTAAACATAGTTTCTGTATTTTAGAAGAACTTATTATTGGTATCTAATTAATTCTTTGAATTTTTTATATTTTGCTATCTTTTTTATTGTAAGGTACAGTTATCTCTTGGCATAATTTTGTTAAATTATTATTTAAAAATTTTGAAAATTAAACGATTATCATAAATAATAACTGTCAATATTATGTCACACAATCGTAATAAATTGTATAGATTAATAAATTTTTGTCTTATTTATATTGCTTGTTAGACGTCGTGTTTGTTGCGTTTCTCTTTTGCAACAATTGCTTTCGTTGCAAATCCTCTGATAGGTACTATTGCTTTTCTAGAAGCATAGCAATTATATGAGCAATCCAGATTGTTTCTCTTCTTCTCCCCTTTCTCTTTTTCTTCTTTCTCTCTTTATATATTTCCTTTTATCAAATCCTTGTTTTCCCTCCTTATTTCTGTCGAAGCTGTCCGATCGATAATTTTGACTAACATCTCGAAGTGACGGGTTTGAAATTGATTCACGTTGGCAACCAAGGCAGCGATGGTAGTTCCAAGGAAATGCAAATACGTCCTTGAACTCGGCATCAATAGAACTAGGCTTAGGCCACGTAAGCCTCGTTAGAATGGATGCTAGACAGACTTATAGTCTGGCTTATCATTACCCGACATTTATGGATCGAATACATGTCGCTTTATGTTATTACCTCTTGCCTACTGATCTCGATGTTGACGTTAAGTCGGTTAAAACTTTCTCTGAGGTTGGGAGCAATTCCGTGATCGACGATGAAAAGGTTACGCTATGAAAGTTTGAAGGAAAAGAAGACCGTTTCTGTGAACTCGGTCGGAAGTATAAATATATATCGACATCAATACAGCTTCAGAATTTATTTGCACATTAGAGACTTGCTTTGGATTACAAATGCACTGATCAATGCATCTCCGTTAGCTATAAAGCACTTGGATATGACTGCCTATTATCTAGCGTGCGTCAGATTTCATTGTAATGACACGCAAGCGATATCTTTTTCAATAGCGGCAATGGAGATCGGTTGACGATGACGCCCGGAGAACATCGCTACTGTTGGATAGATACTACTAGATACGGCAGAACACGTCAGGAAAACGATCGATCGACGTTTATAACTCGAATACACGTCGTTTCTCGTTATTAGTTTTGACAAGCGATCTCGATACTGGGCGAGTTTACACATAATTTTGCATTATACGCAGTTTGAATTTATCGGACCTTCCGTCAGTGGCACCGAATACAGCGAAAAAGTAGCGCTCTGAAATCCCACGGAAAAAAGCTTTTCGCCTTTACGGCCCACCTAAAACCGGAGTAGTAAACTGGACGATAGCCAGGTACGACGCGTTTTATTCACCCCAGAGTAGTTTCCTTTGTAGCTTGCAAATGTAAATGGAAGCAGATGGCAAGAGTGCCTCTTGCGCGTTAATAAGAAACGACCGCACTGGCCTTAAGTCTCTTCTGCGTAACATGGCAAAAAATGGCAGCATGTGTGTGCGTAAATTGTAGAGTTAACTTTATAAGCCTACATTAACTTGTATGACTTCTGACATAACTTGATTGACTTCTGATTCTTCCTTGAACTGGCAATATAAAAAGTAAAAGAATTATTACATTGATTAAAAATCGGTTTGAAAATATAAATATGTTTAGATAGAAAATTAAGTTTAATTTAAAGAGTTTTTGAAATTATAGAATTACATGTTATAAATGCTGGAGGATAATTTGATTATTTATTATTGCTTGCAAATCTTAGCATATATGTTGTGATTGTAATGCCATGAAAAGAATCCTATTTAAAATATTTAAAAGATGTGGTTTAAATACAGCAATACCGATTAGCACCACACTTTTATCACTTTGGTTTTCTATTCGTTAGTTATTTAGTTCGTCTCTTAATATTAGAAGCACTGACAATTAACGTATGTGACAATTTCTACGATTTCTGTCTCTTATTTGTGAAAAAAGAAATAAATGGAGAAAGTAAAAATAAAAAAAAATTTAATCGTTTACATATTATAATAAGAGTCACAAAATCTCAGAAAATTTAGTATTATATAAATTTAATAAAAAATTGGCAGATCAGTCATTTTGACTATTCTAGTAGTTCTAGCGTTTTAATCGCAGCATGTACATTTGCGCTTATTCTTGAAGTCGCACATTAATAGTGTGTTTTATCACCGGAAGGACACGTTGGAACACCTCGTTTCTACTAACTAGTGAGACTTAGGACGAATACACACTATAAATCTAAAGTAACTATAAAGCCTTACGCTCTACCACTGAGGGAGAGTTAAGTGAAGCCGTAAACCCATGAGCCCATGAATCCGTAATTCCATGGTCAGAGTTTATGGTTAGCTCCCACCATATTTACGGCTATCTCTTAAGTGTATTTGTGCAGATTAGAGGTACATAGTTGCCTTCATAAAGTACATATGATTAATTATGCTTCAGGACTGATACGTCCTGAAACTGACATCAGTTGACATTCTAAAGTATCAACAATCTACATTACTCTTCACATTAAATAACTAAATAAATATAAATTTTTTATACAAGTTTGTTTAAATGCTGACCAGTTCCAATTTTTACTTTAATTATTTACTTTAATTTGACTTACTATACGTCAATTACCTACAATAATAATTATTTTATGATAAGAAGCTGTCCATGTAATAAATTTAAAATGTATAATTTTATTTTTATCACATGTAATGAATTCTTTCTTAAAGCTAGAAATATATATATTGTATGTTATTTTAATCAAACATTGGAAGTTTAATTTTATTTTCTATAAAACTATTTCATTGCCTTATTTTAATTCGTGAACAAATATAGTAGCAAATACTGTATACATATCTGATCTTGATTTGGCAAATATCATTGTTCTGGAGATCAGTTGCATATGCGTTTAATAATTATGGCGCTGGGCATCCACTGGTATCCACCGTGCTGGAAGTTTAAAGCAACGACCGACCGATAACATTCTGTCGGAACTATGTAATCTTATTTGAAGCTCGGCGCTCTAATTACCGCGGTTGCTACCTATGCCACGAAAATATGATTCCCCTACCATTTCGTGTTTCCATCTCCACGCTGCTTGTATGCAACACCGTCTAACTATTACTCGAATTATTTTTACCTACGTATTTCAAAGATCACTTTACTGAAATTTCTCCAGTCTAATAATAAATTTTTAGTTAAAAATTTTCTTTAGTACACAATTTATTTGTAATGCTGTATTAATGTTTGTTACACATCAGATCAGTGATTATATTTTAATAGTAATTACTATTATTATTTTTAATAATTTGACAACGTTAAAAATTAATATTTTTTTATTTTTATAAAATAAAAAGATAGATAACTTAAAATTATTATTAAGGTTATTAAATGACTAACATTGCATATTCTAAAATGTTGCAATAATATGTATTGTATATATTGGAGAGGCTATAATAATTGCTGCTGCAAATTCTTTACATACATCAACCTACATATTTTACGTTATAAATGTAGTAATGTCTATGTATAAAGTAATTGTTATTATTTTACTTTGATTACTTTGATTCTTATTGTATTTTAATTTTTATATGAAGACAATCTTTTATACAATATTGAAAGATATTTGCGTGTATATACTTATGCTCATAAAATAATTACGACAAGTAAATTTGACTTAGAATAAAGTTACGAAACTTTTAATCTTACGAAAGAACAATATATATGTATGTATATAGAGAAATGCAGACAATACAGAAGTTCAAACATTGCCTTGTCAACAGCTATTTTCATCCACATTGTGTTGCTCCGTTGCCATAGGCGCTCATTTATCGCGTCTTGCTAATTCCTATAAAATAATACGTTCAATGAAGGAGTAGTTGTACGTAACTATACTGTTGCGTAAATATACGCATTCATTGTACTGTTTCACGGTGTATAACGTGAGTACAGGAGTTATTCATATGTCGAGTTTATATTTACAGATTTAGCGAAAAAATTACTCCAACGGTTTTGCTAAACTATAAATTTGACGAAACAGAGAAATAGTTATAAATTGGAGAGAAACTGTCTTATCTTTGTTGTTTTAATTTCATATTAACATTTTCTATAAACAAGTTCGGTATGCGAAGCTTGTTTGGTCATACGAATGGTACACGTCGCGTTATTTACTCGGGCGCAAGCGTAGTATAATTATCGCAGTAATGTAATGCGTTCGGGTAATGGCTCGCGCGATTTAATGGAATTACTATTATAACTTGGCGAGCTAGGTCCGTTACCCCTTCTAACAAGGAATGGGGGCGAAATAGCAACCTCGAATAATTCGCGGGTACGCGCTCAGCCGTGCGATATTGCTGTATTTTGACGAGACGCGACGTTCGCCGTACATGCAAATCCGTAAATAACTTTCAGTTCGAGTGATGCGGGAGATCGTGTTGCTTCGATGGCTGTCTTCCGAAAAGCGACAAGTCAAAGCGCGATGAGCGTTATGAGAACCATCGTGGAGACAAACGAGACGCTTGCTTCTCTTGGACGCACTCCAAATCTTTGTTCGCACTAGTGTCTCAATTATTCTCAACTACTGTCGCCATAATATATTTGACAACGGTGCAGATACAATGTGCGATTCTATATTAAGTAGCAATTTTCTCCTTCCATAGTTAATAATACATGTACATTAATAATAACAACGTTATTACGTCCATCATCAAATATTATATTATCCTTGGAAATATGTTAGCTAGTAACCTATTATGTATACATATACTATTATATATAATACATAACATAAATATATTTTGTGTGCCAAATTATAATGCTTGAGTGTGTCTATATCATAATAACATCATTATTATTAATTTACACATTATGATATATGCAACAAGAGATAAATTGAAAAAAATTAGTAAAAAAAATGATACACGATGTTTTCAAAATGCTCAACTCTGTATACGCTTTATTTCATTACTATATTATAGGGGTATACAGTATTAGTATTATACACAGATTATATCTTTACTTAATTGTATGTTATATTACAGAGTAAATTTTCAAAAGTTTTTAACCGTAGAATGTATAAAAGGTGAAAGAAAAATAGCTCTTTTTTTTAATACGATTACTATTTATTCCAACACATTTTTAAAAACAAATTAAGAAAAATCATTTTTTCTATATCACTGAAATAATATTCTGATTTTTACAAAATAGTTTAATACACGTTTTATAAGTTAGCAGAACAAAGTGAGCAGAATCGATTTTAATTAGCATTTTTATTTGTTGCTCTATTAGTTTTTTTTTGTAATAATGTTCCGTTAAAGGAAGATTAAATCAATGGAACATAGAGAATAAAGCCGATCGAAATAACGTAGGAATTTGTTGCTCATTTGTTGCTGTCGAAATATGCAAGTTACCAATTCGTAAGAAAATAACTTAGGAATTTGTTGCTCATTTTTTGCTGTCAAAATATGCAAGTTACCAATTCGTAACTTGCATATTTCGACAGCAAAAAATGAGCAACAAATTCCTACGTTATTTTTACGTCGATCGGCTTTATTCTATGTATATTGTTCCGCTAACTTAATCTTCCTTTAGCGGAACATTATTTAAAAAATAACCTAATAGAGCAACAAACTTTTTTCTTTGACTAATTTATAATTGCACTTCTTTTATAATAATGCAATAGAATATATTTTAAGATTAATGTCGAGAGGATGTCTTTTAAGAAACCGTTCCTAATTATTTCAGTAATTAAATACGTATTTTAATATTCTATGAAAACCTGTCCAATTTGACATTGATCGCCCAGTTGTCTAACGTGCGACATGTACCATTTGGTTTCTACGTAATCTTTCAGACCAAGAAGGATGTCAGTCCTCCTTATTTCCGCGCACTCGATTTGTGGATCGATGAATGTGGAAATGGTATAGTAGGAAGGTATGGAAAAGGGAGTTTCATACACACGCACACACACACAAATACACACAATAGGAGGATAGAAAATGGGCGCGTAATTAATTCAGTGGATACGAATCGATTCCAGTCGGTTCACTATACTCGGTGAACCGTCAAGACATGTAGGAGCTTCCGTGCCGCGGCGTTACATCGTGGAATTTCGTATCGTACCGGAAACTCCTTTTTCTAATTGCGGGAGACAATTTAATCGACCGAACCTCGTAATTTATGAATGATGTTCGTGCCGTCTGCTCCGTCTTATGGATGAAAGCCTACAGAGAATAAGAGTCAATATATATAATCACATAGTATTCTTGGCAGCCAGTAATCGCTTTTGCAGTTTTAAACACATAATTGATTTTTTTTTAGCTTAAATATTATCTGCCATATATATAGGATACATATTTTACGCGAAAGGTCAGTTTGTTTTCTGGTCCATGGTCAAGTTGTCTTTGATATCTTTTCTTTATAATGTGACGATAGCATAGAAAAAAAAATACACTAGTTTTGTGAGAAACTTTAATTATTTTTTTGGTGAATTTGTGTTATAACTATGATAAAAAGATCATTGTTAGTAAGTTCGTAGCAGTTGGTTTTTCGGGTGATTAATATTTGATTATGAATAAACATCAAAGTTACATATTTGCATTTAACATTATTTAATTAATTTAGTATCTATATTATGCAAAATTACATTAAACATATTTATTATACAAATATCTTTTATTGATAAGATATAAAAATGTTACAATTAAACACAGTTAATAAAATATGTACCAGTAATTATATACATAATTATATAATATTTGTTTAATATTTATCTAAAGTAAAAATGTTATTATATTTGGTTATTTATTTGTTATTATAATTTGAAAATTTTATTAATTTCATAAAAAATCTGTTGTAGCTAGAATAGTAAATACAGCTCGATCAATTGTGCAAAATACAATAGTGTATGCCTAATCCTGATATAAATACAAGATTATTCCGGTGATTAGCGCTTGGGGATATCGGTAACGCCAGGTGATTCGCTATGTAGCTGCGCGCTCAACTTGCGTGCATGCGTAATTAATGCCGTTCGAGCGCGAATACGTTCTCGTTTGCGCAACGTAATCAATTTGTCCATATCTGAGGGTAATCTTAGTCTAAGAACAAAAACATAATACTTGTATCTAGCGTCAAATTATGATCAGTCAAATTTATCTGTCTATATAATATTTCAAAGTTTATTCAACTAAAGCTAATTTTATATTTTTTGTGTCACGTATGTTATAAAATTGCTAGGAAACATTGAAAGAATTACTATAATATTATCTGTAATTTTAATAAAATTATACTATTTTCGAAAAATAATGTTATATTTAAATGACAGGCACGTGAATTATATACGTAATCATGTAAGAGACTTTATACGTACTAAATGCTAGCACCTAAATTGTATCTCGTTAATATTTTATATATTTATTATTAATGAATATATTAAACAAAAGTATAAAATAAATAACAGAAGAGTAACATAAAATGTAACAGATCTCACTGAGTATGTCATATAATTATTTAAAGAATTAGATGCAACTGATGTTAACTTTTTATCAATTTATATATGTATAATAGTTGACAATAATGTAACTTTACAATTTTATTTTAAATTTTCATAAAAGAAGGTATAATATAGAACATTTTACATTTATTGTATCTATATATTGTAATTATTATAAAAATTAAATCAATATTTCTATAAAATCTATCGAATTTCTTAAATAGCACTATATTAAAGTAAGACTGATAATTGACAATAGTAGAATATAACTAATAATTGATACGAATGCAAGTGTGTTAATTATAAAAATAAATTTAAGCCAGTTTAATATTTTAATATTTCGTCTTTCCTTTCCATTACTGAAATTTGCTTATTACTGATACTTATTAATTAATAAATAATTTTCTTTTTTAAAAAATTATTAAAATTAGATAATTGCAATTAATTGTTAGGTATTAGTTTCCTTTATTAATTAATTGATATATTAATAAATTTATTCAATAATTATAACAACAAATACATACGACTTGACGATAACTCCATATCATGAACGCTTTAATTCATATATGACCGAATTGGCCGATAAGGTCAGCCTATTCGTGGAGTATACGATAAAGAAGTAGATTAACGATCCCGTTTCTTTATACGATGCTGGAGTTTTAGATGATTACGGGAAGCTCAAAACGCGCGCGCGCGTTGGGTAACGCCAAGGTACAGCGATATCGTGAGTCACAGTAACGATAACTGCACGGATACCGGTACGACGAGAGCGCAGTATTGAATTGCAATCTTCAGAAATGGCGTCTCGATGCATTGGTGCGCGCTGCTGTAACAAGATTAGTGAGTTTCAAGCAGCCAAGCGCTAGCATATTCTCTTTTCGGCGCGATCCCTTCGTGTAAATCCCTGGTAAAATCAAATCGAGCGTTTTGCATTGTTCGCTATTCTAGAAAAGCACTTGTCGTATGCCGTCCTGAAATTGCTTTACTATACGATTTGAAAGTCGGAAATGGATCAAATGTAAACAAATCTTTTGTTTTCCAATTGGTCGAAGTGCCACGTGACGTCTTGCACTTTTCTACGAAAACTAGATTCATAATAAAACGCAAAATTTTTATACAATATACATGTAATATCAAATTTTTTAATTTAATATCTAAAGACATATGTAATTAATTATTATATATTTTTTAAATATTATCTTTTATTCTCCAATAATAGTAATAGAAACGTGTTATATGGTACAATGCATTAGTTCTATTTGCAAATCGAAAGATTGTAACTTTTATTTTTATTAGGTCAGATCTCTAATAATTTTTTATCAGGTCAGATTTTCTATATTTTATCAATATCTATAAGGAATTGGATTGAAATTGTACAATTCCTCAATTTATGGTAAAGTAATTCCCGAACTGACAAAAAACTGGCGGAAAGAGGTCATGGTATTAATATTCCTGGAAAAACGCGATTGGTACGATTTAATCTCGACGAAACTAGAACGGAGACTATATTGATCTTATACGATCGATGCGCATACGTTATGCATTGACGTTGACACGCTGTGTCAATCCATTTGGTAAGCACTTTGATATGTCACAATGGGTTGTTATTGATTATTAAACTCTCTGACCATATGTGTTCTCCGTTTTTTGTAACATTTTTATATCTTTATGTAACTAACATTCGAACTGTATGTGGAATCCATTGAAACATAATAATAATGTAAAAACAATAATATTCTATAGTTATATATGTTATTAAATAATTATTAATCACAATAATCACAATTAATAGTAAAAGCAGTAAAACGTTAAACGATAATTCTTTGTTTGAATAGGAAACATACGTGACGAAGGCTAATTCGCACAGAAATAATGAGAAATCGTTTAATGATTTATTACCCATGTAAATCATGTCTTGCATAGCAATTCAGAATGCAATCGTAAATGCAACACGATGTCCACGAATGCGCACAACACGTAGAACTTCGTAGGCTCGTTTTGTAATTAGTTTAGACAGAGGTGTTGCGGTCGTGGAGATCGCGTGACGTGTTGCTTGCACGTTTTAATTGCTAGGGTGGTCCCTGCATTTAGGTAAGTCTTGATAAGTAGGCGGGTCGGAAGGGCGGACGCGATAACGAACAGCACAGGGAACCGTTCAGGGTGATACACTCGCTTCAGATATTCCAGCAAGTTGCATCTATGCACATCGGTTGAAGATGTTCATTATCAATGCATAAAGTTTACGCGATCGACTTATTGATCGATGTTTGCATAAATGAATTGATTTAGGTTGTCATAATCAAGATGCTGATAATGTTGTTATTGTCATCTTTTTATCTAGTATTGTAGTTGTATAATTTAAAAGTATACAATTTAATACTTTTTTAATCAGAAAATTGAATAATAATTTTTCTATAATGTAATTAAAATATGGTACAAATTTATCATTATATATATTACTAAATCTAATAATATCACGGATATTTTATACTTTTCTATTAAATTTTAATCGAGTATTACAATAATCATAACTTTAATTCATTATTAATTTCACACAGGAAGACAGTAATTTTTTATATTTGCATTTATAATATTACAATTTAAATTATTTTTTCAATTTGGTTCAGTTCTTTTTTTAATAATTATGAACACTTATTATACCTTTATAATTATTTCACTTGCGACATATTATAAAATATTATATTAATTTTCAAATTAATTATGTAAGTTTTGGAATTATTATCTATAAAGTTTAATTCGAAATTTACTATAATATTTAGTATATTTGCACTAATGAGTAACGTTTATATAAGTTTTATTATTGGTACATCACGCAAATATATAGGTAATGAAGAAAAATTTATTTTCGTACCTTCCGAGTGACACTACTGACGGCATTGCTCCAGGCTGGATTCCGCCACCTGATTGGCGTTTTTAATTTTCCATTCATCCGGGCGTAGTAGAGCCCGCGGGTATCCGACGTTTTACGTGCAAATCCTGCACAGTGCACCCGCACGACTTGCTCCGATTGCGTAGGTACGCGCTTAATAAAATCAGAGGGAAAATCGTCCACGTTGCAAGTACGTTCTGTCTCATTCGGATGGACGTTACCGGAAGGCATGTAATTTATTCGACGTTCATATACGAGAAAGTAACGTATCAAAATGTAATTCTTGTATGCAGCGAACATAAATAAGATACTATTTTTTTATTGCTTCTATAAGAGATTATTGATGGTCAATTATCTAGACAAGATGAAACATATACAGGTTTCATTTCAAAACTTTCCAGTTGATTATCTCGAAAAATATGAAAGATACAAAAAAACGTTAAAACACGTATTCCATGATTTCGAGGGGGAAAGAGAATGGCACTCTCAATTTTTTATTTGGGTGGCGTTTTCAACGTCATTCGAAGATCAAATTAATTTTTTTTAATGGAAATGTATATTTTTTATTACAGGATCTTATTCTACGTAAAAAAAACAAGTAACTTCTGTAGGAAACATTTTTTTGTTCGATCACAATTTTAGGAGATATTTAAGAAAATAGCAAGGCATAGTTACTGCATAAAATTTCATCATTTATTACAACAAATATTCAAAATGTTCTCCGCTGTTTGCTAAACAATAATAAAGGCGATTCTGGAACTCTGAATGAACATTTGGAAAGTATTTACTGGAATAGCTCTACATTCCTGTACAATTTTTTGACGTAATTCTTAAGTTTTTTCTTTACCATAATCCAGTTGACAGTTTAAGCAATTTCAGTCCATCTTATGTGTTTTGCATAATGAAATACTTGGATAATTACATTTATTTCATATTCGTTTTTGATCAAGAAGAATTCAATATCTTTTTTATGCATTTGGCGTATATATATATTTTTTAAAAATGGTTTTTTTAAAGGTTTATATAATTAAGAATTTCTCGCAATATTGTTATTGTTTTATTTAATACCTTTTATTTATCTTAAAATCTTGAGGCTTTACAAGGATGAAAATTTGAGTACTTGGCGACACGTCTTGCTAATCTCGTTCACGTCACGCAACGTTGCAGACGTCGCAGTGGATATGACGACGGTGACGTTGTTGACATCTATAACACGTCGGGATGTACGTCATTGTTCTCACGCCACTTTCTTCATCTAGCATATATAGCTCACATGTGGTAGTAACGATTTTTATATACTATAATGCAAAATCATTTCATCACTTTTTTCTATAAACACTGAAGACTTCAATCTTGAAAACAAGTGTCGCATGATTTTCTCTGTGAAAACATAGTGTGCTATTACTTCGATGCTATTTTATATGTAATTTACGTAAACGTAAATTACATATAAAATAGCTTTATTAATAATTGTCTAACATATATTTATTTACCATTAAATTTTTGACTAATTAAGATTTTTATAGCTTCTGAAATTGAGTTTTATTTAATGAGTAGTTATATGAAACCAAAATTAAAAATATTGTACAAGAATTCATTGAAAAGTATATCAACTTCTTTTAAAGAATACTTATATCGCTATATTAAAATCACTGCAGCTTTTACGTTATTCAAGAATAAAATATATAATAACGGTGCTTTTAACCAATTCTGTAATTCAATAGTATTTGTTTAAAATAAGTGCTTGCAGAAAGTAACGCAATTAATTGACAGCCGTTTTAAGGCAGTTGCGGTCCCTTCAATATTCTTGCAAACAATGATTGTTTCCATCGAACATCGTGAAATCAGCCTTGTCTGCGGTGTGCGAGCATCCGCGACCGTCGTATCGTACGAGAAGATGAAAACCCGAAGTAGTCGGAGCCCTCGACGTCGGGAATCTTGTCGTCTGCGCGGCGACGATGGCGGCACTCGAGAAATACGTCGTTGCCTAATGCCACGACTTTCACGAAGCGTGAGTAATACGTATTGTGGCCCGCAGTCGTGTCGTGATTTTCACCGTACAGACGCGCCGGTGTTCCCGGGGGCGGTCACGTCTTGCGCGAGATTCAATTTGCCGCTAACCTCCGCTCCCCCGTATTCTCCCCATTCCGTTCACCCGTTCTCGTTGCCGGCAACCACCACCGCCACCCCCGGGATCTCCCGCTCTAACGCGCGTCTCTTTTGCCGCTCGTTTCATCTCTCTCCCCTCCGCCGCCCCCGACAACCTCCGTTCACCGCCTCAAATCGGTGAGGTAGTATAAACGATCGTTCGAGAGGGCGGGCAAAAGGATTTCTGTTGGCCTGGCGTGACGCGGATCCAAGATTTCTATGGGGAAGTCAAAAATTCATCGTTGTCCTCCCACCCTCGGCAGCACGTGGCATCGCATCGGGATTGCGGAGAGCTAGGTCGAGCCTCCTGAGGATCCTCTCCCTCACGTGACTGGCCCCGTTGCCCTTTCATGCGCACGAGAGAGATTTCCTCGATCGGAGAAAATGAGTTTACATGCAGTGGTAATGTTCAACGTTTCAAGGCGTACATACCGACAAAGCCGATAATCGCATTTGAAAGGAAAGGAAAAAGTAGTAAAAGAGAAAGAGAGAGAAACATAAGAAATACATTTTACAATGTAAAACTTATGACAGAATTCTATGTATCTGTATACATATAAATTGAACTCCTTATTGTTAATAAAAATAAATACATGTTGCAATTTTTCTTTTTCCGCATTCCACAAATGATTTCGTTTTTCTTACAATGCTTTATTTGTTTTCTCTCTTTCTCATGATACTAAATATATTTATGTTAAAATATTTAGTTTATATTTCGTTTGATGCACTCATTAGTTGTTTGTTTGTTTCATGTGACATATTAGTTTCTCTACAAGCTCCAAAAATTATAAATTTATTTTCTTTTACTTCACAAATAGTGTCTCGTGTAAATTTCATATCGTATGAGTAAATTGGATTGCAGTGGCCAACATGTTCTGATATTCTATGTTCTAAATTGGCAAATACTCTTATATTTGTTCGGTGTGTGAGATATCTCTTCCATAGTTTATTTGCGCAATATCGTAAGCGTGATTACTTACGAACATATTGAAAAAACATTTACAGACAAATAGAGAATATTAATAAAAGTAAATACTATCAATTAAATCAATTACTAAAACGGATGTAATACAACAACAAATCGAATGTATTACAGACAGCTATATTGATTACTCGATCTATTATACAAGAGGGTAGCATATGTGCATGACAGTATAATAGGTTCTCTATATAATAGGATAATTCCAGTATACCTTATATTATATAAACAATACTTGATAAATTAAGTTTTCGGTAGATTCGAGATATATGTATGTCACACATGTCAAAAACTTAATTTATCATATATTGTTTACTATGTTGAAAATAAATATACTGTAAAAATAAAAACTTTATACTATCCACACACACTACTGTAAAAAGAATTGAAAATACTGAATATTTATTTTTTATATTATAAAAAAAAGTAAATGTTCTTTTAAAACATTGAGATTTTTGTCATACGTTCCATAGAGGTGGAATACACGGCTGTTCATGGATGGGATGTACAGCTCGCAAAAAGTAGTGCTTACAAATAAAACATAAAATGTCAGAATAACTTATAAAGTTTGTTTGCAAAGTTTTGTTAAAGAATATAAAAATAGTAAATATGTATACACGAAGTATTATAGATAATAATAATTCGAATCTTTTGCATGTATTGCTGCATGAGGTGTATATGTTTCATGCAATGTAATGTCATTTTTTTAATATTACTGATATGGATAAATAGAAATAATCGTACAAAACGTTACAAAACGTACTGTGTTATATATTTTTAATATTTGTTTTTAATAATACAATTACACGCTAAAAGACTGTAATATTATTCAATCCATCATCTTGATGTTTTCCCTTAAATTGAAGCAAGACTGTTATAGTAATATCACACATTATAAATTGATAATCGAATTAGTAATAATAATACTAATAAGCATATCTTAAACACTGTAAAAAAATTTGATAACAATGCTTATTAAGATTATTATTACCGAATTGATTATTATCAATTTAATTTGTAATTTTACTATTCCCGTTTTATAAGATTACGTTTCAAATCCAACAGTAATCAGTTTGTACTATATATATGCATTATGTTCATATTGTAAATATTAAATATTGATTATATTTCTGAACAAAATTAAATAGAATACGAAAAATCACAAATATGGCTATAATTTTGAACAACATTATTTTAATATTGACTTTAATATTAACTTTTTTTTTTGTAAAACAAAATGTAACAAAATATCATTATAAACCAAATCCACAATAAACAAGAAATTATGTATATTATTTTTACGATATATACAGTATCTTTAAAGTACTGTAAAATGATAGACAATTGAATTTTATTTTACACAAAAGTAACGTCAAATAAAATTTAATAGAAACAGTAGAGAAGGATACAGACGAAAATAGTTAGCAGTATGAGATTCGGTTAACATTTTTAATCATACTTATTTAATCAGTGGTTCAACCATTCTAATGCAACGATGTAAGTCGGGTCTTCTTGTACCACGGTTTTAAAACGAGGCAATACCACTAATGGGTTTAAGCACGGTTTCCTCTAAGCTGGTCGCTGTTCCAGCGAACGTGCTCGATACTAGTGAAAAGAGCAAAAAAAAAGGAGAGAAAGAGAGAGAGAGAGAGAGAGAGAGAGAGAGAGAGAGAGAGAGAGAGAGAGAGATCATGCGCGCGCGAAGTAACGAAAGGAGAAAGTGGAAACCGCCAAAACGGTCAGACATGGCGTAAGTAGTAAAGGTCCGGGTACGCATCAGACACGCGCTATAGCCTCTCACTTTCGAAAGTTGCCGGCTAGGAGCTTCGGTCGACGAGCAAGTGATTACGTTAAAAGCACTTTACACCTATTTTCCCCACCGACACTATATACTTATAGCGCTGCAGGCGATAAAATACAAAGTAATGCGTTATAAGTCGAATGCTACTCACGTTTGTCAATCTTTTTGCCGCAATCTTTGTTTCCCATTCTTCGTTTTCGCTTCACATTTTGATAAGTATATTTGCTGTAACATTATAAGAGTGTGAATTTGTAATAATTGACAATTTATCTTATTATAAACTTTTATATTGATATAATAATTTTTTCCCTGAGATAGAAACTGAAATTACTTGTTTATCAACACAGAAATATAAGTCCATGTACAATTTTCTTTTTATTATAAACTTTTAATTAAATAATTTTGGTAAAGATGACGCATTATTGATACGAAAAACATATTACTATCATAAAAAAATTTTTAGAGCAGGTAACTGACTCTATAGTAGCACATGTAAATTTAATTAATTATGTTTTGATTAGCATATTTTTGCATTGCATTTATTTTATAATAAAGAATATTGAGTGTTATTAATATTATTAACAAAACAGCTTTTTAAAAAGATAAGTTTTATATACATATATGTACAACTGTTCTATATATCATTTATATATATGAACTACGCTTTATCCATTACTGAATCTTTTTATCTCTATGCTCATTCTTTTATTTCTATCTGCTATTTTATTTTTCTCATTGGGATATCAATCCAATCTCTTTGGATGATCAGCGTTGTGGTCAGATCTCCTTACGGTAATCAACGAGCTCTTCCGTTGATTTTCTCATTTCTATCGTTTATTTTTCCCTTCACGTCTTACTTCCTGTTGCAGTAGTGTTCGATTCTTCCTTTTGCACGCGTTGATCTCAAGGCAGCCTTTTCGTACTCCTACGCCGCCGCCCCACTTCTCTACCGCCGATCGCTTCCGCCTCCTGTAATTTCCTCTCTTCCTCCTTTTCCGTTCTTCTGACTCTCAAGTTTTTATCGGCGGATACGAGCCGGAATGGCCTCTCTTCAGCCATGCTTCACCTTCTCGTTTCACCTTCAAAACGTTCCACGGCGTGTCTTAACAAGAGAATCAATGTCTCTGACTACGTTTCTCTATACGTGGTCGCGTTTCATTTGCACGCGAATATATCCAACGTGTCAATTACGGTATACTCGGCGTATCCCTTATTATAGAGTTGACATTCGTGACCTGTTTGTAAATTTATAAGGAGATACCATGTAGAAGGAAAAAGTTTATGCCATACTAGTAACGGCTGAGCCAAACGAGAATGGTCAAAAGGAAACTCGAGATTGGGTGACCCATAGATACAGCTGGAAAACTTCGAGGGCGTTACATTTCTGGCGCCTTGGTGTTAGGTAATTCTCAAGTAACACAACTCGAGATTATGTGTAGCGTGAGAAACAAAAGTCTGATATTGAAAGCCTTGATGGAACATCGACGCTAAAGTTAAAAGATACACAGTGCACATAGGAAAACATAGTTAATGAAAAGCTTCAAATGTCAGTTTTAAGACGATATTTGATAAATCTTTTTCTTTAAAATTTTTTAATTTATTTTCCCTATTTATACTTTTTTAAACACAGCACATGCATTTATCTGTTATTAATAATAAATACTATTGTTTAAGTAAATAATGTTTAAAAATTTTATAACCGCTTTTTTATTGATTGTCAGAGTTGATGTTAATTATCTACATAAAGACATGCATGCACTAATATCGCGGATAGAGGCATTTTAAAATTATAAGTAGACAACAATTTTGTTTCAATTACATATTTTGTGAATGGATAATCCACTAATTAATCATTTTTTCCAATCGATTGTATCTGAGCAATGTAATCAAATTAGAAGTTTTTTCATCGTTGGCAATCCTTTTCGTCTTCTTATTTTCTCCGCACCTTTCACTTTACCCTCGCCTTACCGACTCATCGTTTACTCGCCCTTAGCCTTGTCTGGAATTACGGCACGCCACATCGCCGTCGCGTTTCTTCCTTAATAAACGTCGACAGCGATAATGCGCCTCATAGTGCGAGGGATATTTAGCGCACTTCGCGTTGTAAGCTCGTTGAACGTGAATACTTGCGACGTCCGACGTTCCGTCTTAGTTCGTTGCATGTAATGTTAAGCTCGTAATTGCCATAAAGTAGACCGTAAAACTTGGTTCTCCTATGGAGCCCCGTCTATTATACGCCCTCAAAATTTTCAAGTCTGCGGCGGATAATTTTCCACTTCTATCCTACTTTCATACGGCTCGAAAGTAATTCCCTTGTTGCTTATCTTATAGCTTGTTAAATATAGAATATTGACTAAATATACTAAAGCGCGTTAGTTGTCAGACAACCGTGCAAAACAAGACAACAAAGAGGAAGATTTATGTTTGTACAGACAAGATAGACAATTTAAGAGAAATATCAATTTCAAATTTAAAATAATGTTTTGATTGTTTTGAATTCTGTTGTTTTTTAAAATATTATTTCTCATTTTTTCTTAATTATGATAACGAGGTAGTTCTTTGACGATTTAAAGTGGAGTAATTATTGTTGAGTAAATGTACAATTTATTGCGGAAGTTTTGATACTTTCCATATATAAAATTTATTTCAATTCCTTTACAGAAAAGTTACAGAATTATCTAATATTACGATACATCTAATGTTACGATAAAAAAATCTTCATATAAGAAAACAATTTTTTTACCTTATTTTATAATACGCAAAATAATTACGAATTGGTTTATACCAATTTAAATTCCATTTAAAAATCTATAATTGCAAATATTAGTGATTTGTTTAAAAAATATGATTACAAAATAATTAATAAAAATCATACTAAATAGTGAAGTATTTTTCTTTATCACTTTTTTCTGTTTTGATTTGGAAAACTATAATATCATGCAAGTCAGATTTTAGACTCACCTTATATATATTAAATACACTATGTTAATTCTTTCACACACACAATTAGATGAATTGTGAATTAAATACGATTTCAAATTAAATTTTGGCATATTACTGATTCCACGAATCCCATCGTTAACCGAGAAGTCTTTTTGGTCAGCGGCAATAGACAGCATCCAACGGCCGGACTTTAGCCTCCAATTGTTGAATACCAAATTTATCGGGTAAAACGTCGACGATATAGGCGGCTCGTGTGGCGTGCTGGCGACACGTGTCCCGATAACGGACGCGAGGACCACGCCGCAAACTCATTACGGAAACGAATCGGCCGATCTGGGTCGTTCGATTCCCTTAACGACGCCGTTCGCTTATAAAGAATTCAGCGTTAACGTTACCCGCTCGGGCCCTACGTGCGCGCACGTACTGGAAACATTATGCTTAATTATGTAGCTAAATATCTGGTCACGTGGTGGCGATTAATGATGCTAATGCTCTAGTTCGAGCACGCGACTCACTTGCGATTGGCCCTCGTCTGTAAAACGATTACATGTACTGCTGAGCATCATAAATATCGTCTTTGTCCTGGCTATTCCGAAATAAACCCGTGTGAAGCTGGCCCCCCAATATTAAAAAATCGATTTTTTTCTTTATGCATTCGTTTGCTCATCGTTTGCTCACGAATGCTCAGTTGGAATTTTCGTTTGCTCACCCTTAGTTCAAAAGATTTGTGAGCAAACGAATGTATGAAGAAAAAAATCGATCTTTTAATATTGGGGGGCTAGTGTGAAGTTGGCCCCCCAAAACATAATTTTCGTATATCTTTTGAACTAAGGGTGAGCAAACGAAAATTCCAACTGAGCATTCGTGAGCAAACGATGAGCAAACGAATGCATGAAGAAAAAAAAATCGATATTTTAATATTGGGGCGCCAGCTTCACACGGGTCCGAAATAAAGTAAGGGAATATGGTCTTCTAACTTGTACTTATTAATTTTGGAATTCTTACATGTATTCTGTGATTGTATAACTATAAAAGATGTTGATCCATTTAACATTACAAACGCTTTAAAAAATTCTTTGATTAGTCAATTCGTAAAATTCTTTTCTCTTATTGGGCAACAAAGTATTTGCAATATTAATAAGAGAAGGTTGCATATTAAATTATATATTTTTCTATTATTTATTATGTTATATATTTACAAGAGATAGTTTCGATGCAAAGTAATTCTGTCAGATTTGTTTCAGTTTGGTCAACGTGATTTTATCAAATTTAGATATAAATTTTGTCTCTTAATAAAGGTTTAGAACGATCGCAAAACTAGATCTTTAATGCTTACATAATTCAATGTAAACTTACATTAAATTATATAAGTATTAAAGACCCAGCTTCGATCGTTATGAGCCTTTATTTCCTATTTCTTATTGATTATGTTTTTTACATGACAGTCCAATAAAATTCTTAATATTCTTATTGCTTAAATGTTAAGTTATTAAGGATTTTCGGCGGAATTCATAAAAGAAGTGTTCTTTGATATTTTGAAAGCTGTGAAGAACGACGTAGTAAAACGAAAAGCATTGTTAACCGAGATTTTGTAAGTATAGATAAATAAAAGGTCATGGGATTTAGCAAAATTTACGGCAGACGGCAATTCTTACGGCTAAAGCATTGAAAGACGGCACAACGATTGGCGAGAGAAAAGGTAAAAAATCATGAGATATATCCCGGCGACAAATAACTGCTGCTGTTGACCCTGACCGGACCGATCATGGATCTAGCTTGTCTTTTAGGAAGCTTTCTTCGAATAACGGCATCCATTCCTAATGCCATTGGTACGGAGAGAAGACAAAGCATTTTTCATTACACAATAAGAAAACTATATCTTCATAAGATAAGACATAATGTGTTGTATAGATAATATAACTTTTTTACCTTTTGTTTTTTTTTAAACAAAGATGACAGTCAATAGTATATTGTTTTACTGAATAGGAATAGGTATATTGTTTTATTGAATAGATTACACAAAAATTTCACGAAAACTTAAATTGGGAAATGCAAGTATATTCAAGTACTGCAATAAGAAGACATTGTAGTAAATTAGTTTGCATGATAAAAGTTATTGAAGTGTTATTTTTTTAATTGAAATAGATTTTATTAAAAATTTTAAAAATTAGTATTATACAAGATTATGTTAACATATTTAATAACAAAAATTGAAATTTATGACTTATTTCGAAAAACTTGCAATTCAATTTTATAAATAATAATATAATATATCGATTTAAAATTTTTGAAGAATGCATATCGTTTCGTAAGATATTTCGATATGTGCGTTCGAATTTTATTAGTTATTACTTTGACGAACGCTTTGTAGAAATCTTAGAATTAAATAGTAAATTGCTTTCATACTGAATAAAAAGAATATTGTTAATCAAATTGATGAGACAACGTATATAACATTTCAAAAATCTTAACTTCCATACTACTTCAATATTATGTATTAATTTATCAGTTTTTTTTCCTATTTCTGCCCACATTTTTTCTATGTGTACATTCTATGTGCGTGTGTTTGTGTGCAGCAGAGAGAATGATTTAAAAAAAATTCTATTTACTTTCTTGGTCTCTTCATTTCTCAGTTCGTTATACCGAGTAATTCCGCGTTGATAGTGCCTTTCATATGCACCGTCCCAGTTTGAAAAATACGGGAAGAAATCCGTTTGCGAGAAATAACTACGAGTTGCACTGACAGAACCAATCATCGTTCCGGATGGTTTCGGCTTTTCTGGTATCGAGAGAAACCAAAACGATTCGTTCTGCGAATAAGTCCAGACTGGATAACGTTACATGTATATTGCATGTGTAGATGCGATTGCGTAACTGAAATTTTTGTATAGGCACACATAACGTATTTAAAATAATCTTCTCGGGAAATTTTTTGGGAATATATACAAAAATACCACACTACCTTTTGTATATCTTTTATTATACATAAAAATGATTATCCTCTCATTCCTATATATAGATAATGCAAGAACGTTATTATCAAAATTAAATTAATTTTATCTATTCTTATTTTAAAGATGTTGCCTACTTTAAATTAGAACATCTTAATACTCAATCTAAATAAAAAACGAAGTTGAAGCCTAATAGTTGAACTTCCGAAGTTTAATCCGTAATTTTATTCTAAAATATTTTATAGCTTTTATCTTCTTAGAAAATTTGTTATTAAATTGAGATTTAATTTTTTGAGTATATGATGTACGTTTTAAAACCTTCCTGTTAAAAATTAAAAAAAATTGATCTCAATTTTATTAAAACAAAGAAAAAAGACGTTTAAAATTATTTGACACGCGCATAATATAATCTCAATAATCAATAAGGCACGAAATTTCTTCGAATCTTATGGCGTACACCTGTTGCTTAAACGTCACACTAAGCGAAGTAAGGCGATATCATCAGCGATATCTTTTTACAAAAACGGTGGAAACATACCATTGAAGTTTACTCACGATACGCAAGAAACGTTAATCGGCAACCATGTTAGAAAAACAGTTTTAAAATATACAACGACGGTCGGCATTTTAGACGGATATTGCAAGGATAGAACACATGTAACATCGAAACGTTTTGCGACTGGATATACCAGGCGAGTGGTTCGTGGAAAGGATAGGTTTGGTGAATCGTAAAGGGTAAGGTGGGAACGGGGGTGTGTGACACACACCCCCGAGATGGACTTGCCATTATGCCCAAACTAAAGCTGGGTATTCAGCTATCCGCAAGCTTATTAGCATGCAAGCGAGCTCGTTGCCTTAGGTGGCTTGAAAGCCCCGTATGTCACATTCACGACGTGTTACCCTAGACGCGCAACATACTGCACCATGGCACGATATACTGGCAGCAACATCCCCTCCGACCCTCTTCCTTCTCATGTTCCTTTCAACCGGCGACTGCTTCGCCTCCCGTCGTCTCGGAGTACATCATTGAATGATGCGCGAACCTGCCTAAATTATACGCCTCTTTCGTCCGACAATTCAAAGCTAATTCCTCTAATTGGCTCGCTCACGTATTTGCCCTTTTAGATGCGTTACTCAGGACAGCTATGCTATGACGACGTCATGCGCGGTAGCATAGTGTAGGATAATGTACCTACCCAGCACTTCTCAGTGTAAACTATGAGCTCGCATAAATAGATATCTTCTGTTATACGAGCAAGAGTTTGCTGCGTAACTTTAACAAAAGATTGACAAAGTAAATGATAATTAATGCAAGTATAACATTTAATATTATGAAAAGCTCTCTGTTTTTTTCAAATATTTTATTTATAGTTTTATTTTAATATTTCTACGTTATTTCGCACACATATGTAAAATATTGTAATTATATTTATAAAATTAATATTTTAATAACAAGTACATATGTATAGTGCGTTTATACAATATAAAGTGCACATAATTAAAGTTAACATATTACAATAAATTTATTTACAAATATTATAATATATAACAACAAAATTTCAACTAATTTAATGATACTTTTTTTAAATTTCGAGAATTTTAAGTAAATTATTAAATTTTAATTATATTACAAAGGATTAAAATTAGGAATATTAAATAGAAATATAAATAGATTCTATCTTTAATCAGTCTAATAAATACAAAGCGTATTTGTACGTGACATGTAGCCTTTAGTAGAATTTCTTTATCATGAGATACATTCTCTTCAGAATTTTAAGACACAAAAGACGATTGTAAAATAAAGCTAGCGATAAATATCCCCTTGTGTTGACTAATGATCTGCTCGTATAATTAAAGCCAACGTATGATGACCAATGTAATGTCATTAGATAGCATTAGCTTTGCCAGAATGTCTTCCTTCAGCATAAGCACATGTCGGAAAATTACTATAGAACGTGACCAAGATTACCAATGCGTCATTACTTGGTATTCTAGACTGTTAATTAACTGGATGACCGCCTCTAAGTGAATGCGACGCTTTTTGGCACGGGACATTGCATGGTGTTCAATGCCTGTTGACATTGATAAAGCACATTGATACGATTGCCAACAACAGCATCGCTTCAATTAGTATTTCAATTTTATTGATGTTTTTTTGAATTTTAAGACTTTAATCTTTTTCCATAAAAAATTTTATAGATACAAAGTTCGTATAACAAAATTTTACTATAATATAAGATTTTTAACCATAAAGTGCTATTTGTAAAAAGAAAGAAAATTTTTTTTAAACGAGGTTCAATTAAAAAAAAATGAGTTAAAGTATTTAATAAACTTTAAAAATTTATAAATGTTATTAGTGTTTTTAAAAATATCTGTAATGAATCTAACATATATTTACATATATAACATATACCATGTATATACTTACTTTATTTTTGTTATTTTTTTACAATAAAGATTAAATACTATATTTAATCTTTATGGTTAAAATATTTAAAAAATTTAAATTTGTTTTCAATTAAAAAAGGTGTAATTTAATCGTAATTATGATTAAAGAGAATTGATGGAATTTACAAAACAAGTCTTATACTTTTTAAAGCGTTGATTATTATATATGCAACATTAGGCTGAGAAGGTTATATCATTGTTTTAAATTATAAATATTCGATTATGAAAATCAGATATTTCAGATAAAATATATTGCGGTTTTTTTGCTACTTTACGTCGCAGTAAAATGGTATTTTTATTGTGCAAAAATCGTATGTGGCATCTCCAACAACCTGAGTAGCTGAGCATATTTACTTACTCGAGGGTAAAGAGAGATTATTTTTAGATCTTCTGTATCAGGTTTATGCTATTTAGGATAGGATAGAAGCAGCTTCAGTTAACCCTTGCCACGAATTTTTGTCAAGTTTACTTTGTTCGAAATTTGATGTTTCTTTGACAATATTTTCATTATACGGTTCACTGTTTTCTCGGTCATGTAACAAGGGATATACATATTTGCAACATTTCCCACATGCCATGAGATACAATTTATGTAAAATACGAACTAGTAATATTTACATACTCGAGGATGATAACTATTTTTGAACTATTTTGTATAACATTTTTGCACAATGTTTGATAATGTTTATAATTATATCTTACTTAAATTAATATTTCTTTGTAAATATATATATATATATATACTATATTTGCAGATTTCGAGAAGTATAAATGTAGCAAACTTTTAATAAGACACAGCAGATACAAACAGTAGATACATAAAATAATAAACAAATAAAAACATTTGCAAAAGAAAATTAGAAATAATTTTATTTTAAAAAAAGAAAAAATATACGGAAAGTGCATAAAAAAGGTATTGAATTCTTCTTAATAAAAAACGGACATGAAATAAATATATGTAATTATCCAAGTATTTCATTACGCAAGACACATAAGATGGACTAAAAGTTGCTAAAATTGTCAACTGGATTATGATAAAGAAAAAATTTGGCGTGCTCGGGTCGCATTAAAACGCAATATTCTAGAACGCCCCGGAACGTCTAACAACCTTGTTCTTTACAAGGAACAGACGAATTGTAAACTAATGATTAATAACTCAGGCAAGAATTAAAACATATTCCAACAAACTGTTTTTGTATCACAAATGATATCAAGATTTACCAATTATTTAAATTCATAGAATTTATACGTCAAACAATTATAACATTAACTTGCGTAATAACATTATAAAATTATTACATTTTAGATAATTATAAGGGCTAATGTGTGTGGGCAGTGTGTGGCATATGCTTGACCTTTTATTTTGTTTATTTTTAATCCACTTAAGTTTATATATTATTTATTAAATTAATTAATTAATTTTTTATTTAATTAATTTTATTAGTTCGTTTAATTTTTTACTTAATTTTATTTAATTTTTAATTTATTTTTTGAATGTCGACATTGTGAACAGCAGCTTAATGAATGCTTTACATGTATGTGTCACACGTAAGACTGAGAAAATCTTGAACCCGTCTTTTTTTTCGGGATTCGGTCTCTAGATGCCGTCTCGGTACCGACTGCACTAATGTTATTCGGACTGATCGCAATCGAAAGATACCGATAACATTATATAATTAAAGTGCTTTTAGATTTTTTATTGGGCTTTCAATTTCTGAGTAATATTAATCTAAAGTTTGTAGATGTGTTAACACTTCAGATAAAGCTAGCGGTATCGTCGCGAATTTGACAGCGATATGAACATATACACGATGATGTTCACGCGTCAAGCGATCACGTCAAGTTATATTTTTATTTCATGCACTTGGCGTCGCGACGCTACCGCATCGCTTGATTTATAGAAGAGAATGTTTTTGAAAAAAAATTGAATTCATATATGATAAATAATTATGATTTTAATAAATGATGATAATTAAAAATACTGTAGCTATAATGTATAAATTGTTGTGCATTTTTATATAATCTAATAATTCATATTTGCATTTATATACAGTATATATATATTGTTTTTGCGATCAGAAATGCTTATGAATAATAGAGTATGATGTAAGAGTAAAAGTATTGTAAAACTTTTTTTGAACATTTCCCGGTGATAACATGTAGGTAATACTAAACTGCTAGTTGTATACTAACGAGTGCATGTATAACCCTTACAGCAACGAAACGACGTAACTTTAGTTAATCTCACTCGCCTAGTACCCTTTCCCATAACAGTTATGATGTACGTTACCGTTTACCGTCTATGCTTACGGACGTGCAAGCGCGGCGTAATCCGACTAATGTCATTATGGAGCACTACATAGGATTAAATCGTTGCTGCTACTCAGAAACAGGTCACGTCATAAACTTCACATTTACCATGTGCGAAACCGGACATCTTTTTCTCGTCATATGTTTTATGTGGATGTTAGGTGACGTAGCGTTTTCTTGATATTTAGTTTTTTTATCAGATGAGAGCGAGAGGAACTGTTTAATTAAGTTTTGCATCGAATTAATTTTGTGGTTCAACTGTAAGATGCACAGTTTCTATTCGATTATAGAGTAATTTAATTTTTTAGTATACACAATTTTTAGTACGTGATAATACTACGTATACTTTTGAAATGCGTACATTAAGTAGTACACATACATAATTGAGTCATTTATATCATGTGCGTTTTTTTAAATAAATTAATAACAAAATAACACTAAATTTTTTACTATTTTATATGATATATGTACTCCTAACTCGATTTACGATGGTGAGGGATCCAGATTAATAGGGGTTTTCTTTTTTTTTTTAAATACTAGGAACATCAAGTACCTAACTAATTATGTACAATTTTTTAAGTATACAATTTTACAAATAATTTCTAAATATGTTAAAATATATGTAGCAATCACATAATAATTTTTGTATACTTGTAAAAGTTAAAAATTAATCTGAGACACAAATGATCTACCGTATGTATAGTAAAAGATCGTATGAAATCATTATATATATTAATAACATTAAATTATATTGATCTAGAATTATTTATAAACACAAAAATACACAATTACAAAATGCACAATCATGTTATTATAAATATATATATATATATATATTACTATTATATTATAAATAATTCTAGATTAATATAAAATAATTTAATAATATTTGCTTATGCAATCGATTACTTATAATTGCAAAATACACACGCACAAATATCTTGTTATTATAATAAATACGTATGTATATTTTGCTACTATAAATAATTCTAGATTAATATAATTTCAATAATTCAATGATATTTGCTTTTATAATCAAAACGCGCGCCAGACATGATCACAGTATTAAAGAATTTGAAATACGATCTGATATACCATAAAGGTTTCAGCAACTTTATACATATATAGCTATTTTGTAACGTGTAAATCAATTTGGGAGAGGACACTAGTAAAATGTAAAACGATTTACATTAAAACTGACCATTTAAACGTCATTTTGATGCTCTCGCACTTTGAACTTTTAAACAGATTCTTCGATCACAATAAAATATACCGGCGATGACGATGAAATGTATCTAATTGACTTGAAGACGACGTTACCATTTTATCGTAAAAGCAGCTACATTTTCGTGAAAATGTAATCAAGAGACGTATTTTCGCTCGCTTTTTACAAGACTAACCGAAAATACGAGGTAATACAACTTTTTGTTAGATCATGCTGGAGTAATAATTCTCATTTACTTTGTAATTGATTTAAAAAAGAAAAAAGAAAAAGACAATTCTTTTCTTACATAATAATTCTCATTTATTTATAAAGTAAAAAAAACCTTTAAGAAAAATAATAATAAGCGTATAAAAACTAAATTATTTTTTTACATTACTAATTTTGAATGAGTAAAATAATTTTAGCTATTAGAAATAGAAAATTTTTAATTATGTTTTGCGATTAAAATTATATTTTAACAGAATTATAATCTAATATATATATATATATATGTTTGTAAAAAAGGTTCTATATATATATGTATTATATATATAACTCTTTTTCAAGAGAATGTATAACTTTTGAAACTACAAAGTGATTTTTACACACTCTTCGAATTGATCATTATATTTATACTGCGTAAATGCATGCAAATGATTACATATTCATAATTTTAGTATGACATTAAGACAGAGGATTGGTCAAAATGATGTAGCAAACGACACGAAAAACTTTGGCTATCTCGCAATATCCGTGAGGGACAATCGCATCGTACGAGATCGAAATTGTTCGACCGGCGTGGGCGCTGCAATTTGTTTCACTGCCGGTCATAAAATGCAGACGGTGTTTGGTGCATCGGTTGATGCTTGTGTCTGCCATAGTGTTTCGCGTCACACTCTATTTCTAAAATCGTCTCCATCGTTTGCTCACTTCCTAAGTCACTATCCGAACCTTTCGTATCTACATTCGCTGAAATAGTCGTACAATATAAAGCGGACGACAAACGCTTTAAAAACATGTACCCTCGTAAAACTTCTTCAATTTGACCCTTTCGAGAGAAATAGCTTCATTTGTAATGGCATATATATCTCGTCTTCTCTCTTTTTCTTTTCTAGGAATGCAGGTTATATATTTATATATAGAAAAAAAATAAGTCAAAGTATGCTAATTAAATATATTATCTTAAATTTTAAATTGTAATAAGGCTCAATGAATTTAAAACTAATAAGAGAACAGGGCTACGAGCCATAGATTCATTAAAATCTTTAATTTTATTTATTCTAATATATTATCTTAAGATATTGTTAGTTATATATATATCTTATCATGTATAACATTTATTATTTCTAAAAGTAATCAATTTTCTTAGCTAATTTCCTTTGCTTTGTAATGAAATATTTATTTATAATTTTTGTATTAAATTATTTTTTGTTCTATTTGATAAGAAGCTAATTAATCACGTAAATAAAAATACTATTGTATAAAAAGTCAAAATTATAAAATAATATGTAAAACGTATAATATTATCATATAATTAAGTTATTTATTTAAAATTTTCTTATAAACGAACAAAATGCTCGGAAATGTATATGATAACATTTTATGGTTCATGTTTATTACAATATTGGCATGTATTTAGCATGTTATTCATGTTATTCTATAGAATTTCAGAAATAAAATTATGTATTTAATATCGATAAAATATTTAATTATCTATTTATAATTATAAAACTTATTTAGCTATATATAAAGCAAATAACCACGATCAAAAAGATATCGTTAATAAATTTCTCAATTATTTTTCTCAATTGCAAAAGAATATTTCAATTACTAGCACGTAGATATTACGCTCTGCCAGATAATGCTTATCGACATTACGTTCTGCGAGATTTTCAAAGGAAATACTTTACACACACAAAGAGGAAGTAAAGCTTTAGAATAAGCCAGTAATCAAATGATAAGATAAAATTACGATCTAAAATTATATTAGCGAACGCGACGAGTAAATCGATCGGTAATATTCTATCTGTGATTCTATTGCGATACATGAAATTTCTATAACGTGTACAATGCAATACTTATTTCCTTCATAATTATATTATTATTTTAGACGATAATAAATACTCGACAGACTTTGAATGTTCTCTGTAATTGCGTTTGCGCGTACTACTTTAATAATATAACAAATCAAGTAATATAAGATTTAATGTCCGTTTTATTTTTAATAATAAGATAGGTGTTCTAAGTTCATGTTATTATTAAAAGTCACAAGTGAAGATCGTATTTAAAAGAGAACAAATAGGACAAAAATTTCTTTCATTCAATTCTATTACTGATTCATTCTAATTACTAACAGATAAATGTATAAAAACTTTACGTTCATTTGTAAGATACATGAATCACAAACGCCTCGTAAATGGACTATCAAATTATTTAATTGACTACATGTATACAAAATTAAAAACGTCTATAAACATCGATTAAAATATTAATTAATTTTGCGTTATATTAATTAACATTACGTATATTACTAATATAATTTGTTAATAATATAATTGAATTATAGTTATAATAATTAAATTAAATTATATTGTATATACATAATGCAATTTTGTTTCATAGACATTTGTTACCTCAGTATAAAATATTATATTAATAAACTTTCTTACTTTATTATTCACCAACTTACGAGCGATAGCATAGTAATACTATGTCCATTACATTGATTCTGCTACACACAATGATATAAGATCTAAATTAATACTTTGCGATCAATGTAGCTATTTATTATTATACTAGTTGCACCATCTGGCTGAAACAAACTACGGCCATGAACAAACTAAGCCGCATATTTTTTTACGATACCGTAAATTTGTGCCAATATAAAAGCATCTATTAAAGTTAAAGTATTTTGTCTTCTGTTATTAGTTTTTATCTGTAATAACTACATAATAATTGAATAATTGTATGTATGTGCTAATAAAATTGATGTTTTTACACAATGATACTAGGCCGGTCAGTAGATTGAAACGTCGAAATTTGCACGAAAGTACTGTGCCGTCGGCAGATCGCAAAGGAAAACTCATTGTGAGATTAAAGCAATTCTTAAAAAAGATCAATATTTAAAAATAATTATTGTTTGTACAAAAAGAACAAATTTTATATCTGTTCTTTGAGTAACTATTTAATGAAATAATTATGTAACTCTCTCTTTCAAGAAAAATTAACTATTTTAAAATTTCATATATAAACTTTTTCTAACTAATTTTTATTTAAGTCATTTAAATAAATAATTATATAAGTAATTAATATATAATTAATAATACTCACATGATAAATTATTTGTCTCAGGTTGCTCCGTTGGCGCAAGATGCATTTTCCTAAGCCTCCTTCTAATTGTAAGAGTGCACTCGTGAGAAACACTTGAGGATAATTACGTAGACTAATGATCAATAATAGTCTTTTACCCGACACTAAACAGCACTTACGTTTATAAAGCTTACAATAAAATATTAAGTTCATCAAATAGGTATAATTTGAGCTCGAGGGATATTAATTAAAACAGCTTTAAAAAAGCTTTTTAGTCCGATTACTTGCGGCATTTTTAAATGCAATGATGGACAATGCGAAAAAATGATTGAGTTAGTTTAAAAAAATTTTTATTTTATTTACTTTATTTTAAAAAACGTGAGAGTAAGGACATATGGAAGAACATTTCAGAATGGTCCTGTCGTAGGTCAACGCGTAGCGAGTCGAGCGTACTTGCGTAAAGGTCCAGATGCAGGTCAACATGCTATATGAATGCTATGACTTTGTATAAAACAGTATACTTGTTGGTTCTTTAAATTTAGGTCAAGAAACTAAATCTATATGACCAGGAACGAAGCTTGTGCAGTTTTATGAGAAGCTATGAATGAGATATTACGATATTTTAAATTATGATAGAAATTTATTTGCTAAAATCTAATTTATTCTTAAAATTAAACTACGTATATGACTATAGGTTTAATTTTTATATGAATATAAAAATATAAAAAAATATGTATGTAATATTTATATTTGTAAGATGTGAAAAGATTTGCAGGATTGCGGTGATCGTATATATACATATGAGTTTTTTATGAATGTTACATTATGCGGTAATATAATTGAATTATAACGAATGTGTTTTGTATAATGTGTGCGGATGAAGATGAGAGGAAAACCTAGAAAATTTTGAGTAAAATTAAAAAGCGTTATAAGAACATTTCATGAAATTCAGATGGGGATTAAAAAAGAGATTGCTGGAGATCTGATATATTATAATAATATCTACATATATAGACTGGAATGAGATTGTTCTGTCAATTATTAGTAATTTCTTGTCTCAATTTATTGAAATCTATTGTGAGTATTTATTGAAATCTATATATTTCGAAGATGGGGTAAGTAGTATTTAATAAATTTTGAAAATTGAAAAATTAATTTTTATATAGGTATATTAGTTTTCGTCTTGTATAAGGAATCTTTTTATAATATTTTAGAATATTTATCCTGTATATATATATGGATGTCTAACAAAAAAATTGAAATAAACCAGTGCGTATTAAAAATAAATACATTTGACTATTAGGAGGGTAGGGGCGAATATGTTATTTACATATATGTTATTTACATATTTTACATAAGTATTTACAGAACACAAAACGCAGAAAACTAGTTTTTGTTGTACGTTAATACTACATCTACTCTTTTCGTAAAATGATAGTCTCTTTTTTTTATTAAATTAGTATTTAGTTGTGGTACTTATATATAAAATAAAATAGATAAATTTAAATCTACCTATATATTTGATTTTTTTGGTACAGCTGAGTATAACGATAATAGGTCTATGTATAGTATTTTGGAAATTTAACGTGAGCGCACGATACATGAAAGAAAGAACAATGTGCGTTTTTTTGCTTGTAATTTAACAGGTACGCTAACAGGTTATCAAAAAAGGTGCGAAAACATGTGTAGCACGTGTGCTCTGAAATATGATACGCTGCTATCGAGTGAAGTACAAGCGAGCGCTAATCGACTTCTTAATTGATCGAGATCAATTGAGATCGATATACTCACCAATATTTTCATACAGAAAAATCGCAGCGAGATTTTATTTCAAAAAGCTGAAACTATTGCGCTTCAACTAGCGTAGAGATGTTTATCTCAATAGATTAGTTTACGGGAAATTAATTTAATTACGGAAATAAAATTGATTTCACCGTTTATTCAAACATTAGCATTTTTATAAAAATTGCAGATTAAAAGAATCGCCAATATTTTTGTATAGAAAATAGTACATTAAAATGTATATATTTATTTGAAGAGAGTAAAACACATTTTTTAAATTAAATATATGCTTGTATAAATTAGTTTCCTATTATTATCTTTATAATAAATTTTATTCAATTCGAATATAATTTCACTCAAATTTTTACTTTTTATGAGAGATAAAATTTTGATTTTAATATGAATTATAAAAATAAAATTTAATCGTTAATTGAATTATCACATGGGTTAATCATTAAAATACGCAAGATAATATATAATAAAATACAAAACTTTATATGGTATTCCTGATATTAATTTGATTTTTTATTATACATTTAAATTTTTAATTACTTCACTAGAAAAATATAACGTTGCAAAATAAATTTAAAGGAAATTTAAAAATATATGTATATATTAAAATATACAAAGAAAACAATACAATTAGTTAAGAGGAAGAAAAATTTAATATATTGTTTATAATAAAAATTAAAATATTTATAACTAAAACATATTGAACTATCTGTATATAAATAAAATATTTTATACGTATATATAATGTGTTTTTAAGCAAATGTACATTTGCAGCTTTCTTTATTGTTAACGTTCTGTATAAGCGATAAGAACCAGATTTAGCTAAAATTACTTTCATTTCACATACACATACAAGCTCTGAAGACTCAGTATTCATGTATAGCAACGCGCCGGAATGTTGGAGACACGTTGCGCCTCTTTATTGCTAAACACCTGAAACCGCACAATATCGGCCGAACATTACATGTCCCGCAGGCGGCTGTGATCGCGTGTGATGTGGCAAACCATTGGCGCTTTGTTGCACGCCGATATTTGCATCGTTGATTTCTCCGATCGGATACACTCGGCCGCGAATAACCGCGCCTCTTTACGCGTATGAAGAGCAAAGGGACATTGTTATTTTCGCTCTTAAATACGCGATTGTGTGAAAGATAAAAAAAAAGAGAAAGATGAAGAAAGAGAGGATATTTGTTTATTTAAGATTTTATCTCATTATAATCAGTCTTTCAGAGCTTTCAGAATCCACTGTCAGAGTCATTAGAAATCGTTAAATGAAAAAGTAAAGAAAAAAAAATTTTTTTTTAAACTTATCGAACCTAATTACTCTTATTTTTATAAGCCTCAAAGACAAATGTCATTTAACATATACTGGTTAAATTTTGACTTTGAATTATTTTATATAAAAAATTGTATGATATTTAATCAGTTGTAATCATTAATTATCACTATTGACTATTTTAAAATAACAACTTGGAATATTGTAAAGTTATTACAGAAACGGAATACGATGGCTATTGCCTTTTTCTTGCCTCCAGCGTATCAATGAAGTACATCGAATTAGCTCTTCGTCGAAATAAGATTTCCCAACGGCGGCGTCAACGTCCAAGCTACTCTCGAGGCCATGGCGCTCATGACGGGGTACGGGGTGTCCAAGTCGCGGGGGGGGGGAACATTGGCAATATCCTGTTTTTCCAGGACTGCGGAATTAAATATTTGCTGCGGCGAAACAAGAGTTACGTCGCAGTTCGTAGCCATCTCGGGGGGAATCGTTGGATACCCGAGAGCCAACGATACTGTCGCCTTGCTCTCTTCGAGCACCCTCAGGCGAGAAGCAATATACGAGGAAACGTCCGATATCGACGTTTTTTTCCCTGGGACTTTCGAGTAATAATTTCTACGTCTGAGACTTGAGGTCGGATGTGTAACGTGCGTGTAATTTACGACAGTGATGTCGTAACAGTTTGTCGCAGTTATTTGAACAATTTTTAGGCACGAATAACAAATTATTTTAAAGGATTTATTATTAAATCTAAAGAAATATATGAAAAACACTTTATTAAATTATTACTCAATCCTTATTTGAGATAATAAACAACATAATATATGTATACATTACAATAAATGATAATAATACATAATAAATAAACAAAAGAATATTGAACATTACAAAAAAATAGATAAGTCGCAAAAGTAAAATATACAATACAGTTTGAATAATCTTTTTATTTCTATATATATATATATATATATGTGTGTGTGTATCAATATCTTTTGTACTTAATAATAAATATACTAAATAATCAATATCTTTTATAAATAATAAATAATATAACTAATATAAATAAAATGAAGATTATTGTTATTTGCATCTAAAAACAGTATTTAAAT
This sequence comes from Cyphomyrmex costatus, assembly GCF_001594065.2. NCBI lineage: Eukaryota > Metazoa > Arthropoda > Insecta > Hymenoptera > Formicidae > Cyphomyrmex > Cyphomyrmex costatus. Next base: position 1,746,261 of record NW_017275207.1, read on the forward strand.
AACTGCGAGAACTACAACAAATTATTATTACATGTTCCATATAAATTGTGTATTTTATATAATATTAAAAAAACAAGATTTTATAATATTGTATTATTAAAAGACTCATAAAAATTCTAAGATTTGTAAATTAAAATTATCTCTCCTTTTCTAGATTTTCATTTTTTTTCATATATTCGTAATGTACTGTACTTGAAACAATATATCTTGGAAATTAAATTTGCGCAAATGTGTGTGAAATAATTTTTACGCGCTATAATCGAGAAGTTTGATCGAGATGTATATTAAAAAGGGTTGCTGTGTAAAGCGCGCTGAACTGGCGCACGATATGAATTATTACGTTGTTTTCACATGGACTTCGATGGTGAATATTTGGGGAGTGTGGTGCTCGACCGTGTAAAAATTCACTGAATTATTGGCTTTTCTGTACAACGAGCGGCGGTGGCGGCGGCGCCCGATATCCAGCGCGACGCCAGCAACGAATTCACTATCGAAATGCACGGCATACTTTCCGTGATTGTTCGAGCTGTGCGAAAGCCGGGTAGAAACGGAGAGATCAAACGTATACTTGATTTCTCCATTAAAATTTTATTCAGCAGGAATTCTAGACATGCTTGCGCTTTTCACAATGCTCGTGTTGCGATCCAGCGTTTCAGCTTTTTCGACACAATTCTATATATATGCGAATACAATATATAAAAGTACCATCTCGTGCGGTACAGTTTGATAATAGTTAAAGATATAATTTAATTATGCTTCTATGATTGACGAAAATTCTAGATTATTAGCTTATTTTGCTGATGTTGACTAAATATCTTTGTTTTCCTGTTCGTGGTGGCATGCACCATTTTTACGTAAAACTTTTTCGAATATTACAGAAGAGTTTTAAACCTACACACAGTTTTTATTTTTAAATATTTTATTTTTAATAAAATATCTTGTGTTTTCATTCAAAACGGTTTTATTAAATGTCTTGCTTTATTTCAATAAAAAAGTTAATGATACTTGTAGTTTTATGATTATATTACATATTGAAAATAAATGCGCACGTAAATTTATTTTTTTTGCTTTCGTTTTGTATGAGATGCATTCATTCTTGTAGAAATATATTTGTTAAAAAAAAAAATAGAAGGCATTACATAATATTTAAAAAAATGTTTCTTTTTTGAATATTTTTTATCTTTGAACATATATTATAAAAGAACATAGACCGAGCTTGTTTAAACGATGTATACAATATCGTTCAATCGATTTTTTACATTTATATTTTATATTTATAAAATTTTATATTATTTTAAAGTCTACTATACATATACATATCGAGAAATCAAAAATTTTTCAAAGTGCAAAATATTAAATCGTAAAATCGTCTATGTTAAAAATGACATCAACTTTTTGAATACGATGAACCAATATGCGCAAGTTCTTTTCCACATGGCGGCCGTGATTGAACTCCGCGGAACTATGCGATTCCGATTGTTGTTGGCTGAGCACAGAGAGTACCAGAGTTCGTCGTATCACGACTAATTGCAACAAAGCGTTTCGTCGGACGCATCGAGGAAAATGGTGCGCGAACATTGTACACGAAGCTTTCATCTGGGATCATATGATATCTCTCTTCTCGTATAATCGAGAGTCTCGCCGATTTGTGCGTGTTGACTGACACGAATAATATTCCTGGTTTTATAGACATTGTAAAGGTAAATTAAATTTTTCGTTGATTGAGTTTCGCAGTCGGATCTGCCGCTTCGGCGAATAATATTGCACATACACGCACACATATACACATTTGTGTAGCATATAGGCAATATATAGGTACATACGCGACATAGTTCTTTTATTTTATCGAGAATAAAGGCCTTGGCATATAAAAAACTTAAAACTTACAATTTAAGCATTAAGGAATTCAACATGTTTCTACTGTGATTGATCAATTCGCCTATTGCTCAAGTCTTATGTCTTAAGTTCTTATATGTACCATGTGGCCTTAACTTTTTATATGTATACATAACACATTATTACATTTTCTTTTATTATATCATACAAAAATGTATAAATATTAATTATGAGTAAAAGCAAATGTATTATTTGAACGAAGTGCAAGTCTTGCGAAATGCGTTATACGAAAGCGGAAAAAGTCGACATGATTTTCATCAATGGTGATCTATATATTTCGCAAGACACGTACTTCGATCGATAGATAAATTCAAACTGATCAGTAAATATGTATAATGCTATGTGCGATTCAATGTTTATTTACATACCGTGATACATTTAAATGATTAGCGATATTAGAACAAGCAGAGAAAACACGAAATTATTCGAAGAGTGCCTTGAAACAATTTATTTTCCATTATTGACCTTGTGTAATCTTGAATAACTTTCAATTATAGGTCACTGTATTCGTCTTAAAATGCTCTATCAGAATGTAAATAAAAAAACATTATTCCATTAAATTATGTGTCCCTTGAAACCAAACAACTTTTGTTTGATACTTTTCCTTCTATTGTTAAAAACAAGCGAGTTATTCACGTGACCTGTTTTAAATGCCTCACCCTGTATATAATTTTATCCACGTTTCTTAAGAAATACTTAAAAGATACGGTAACATAATTTTCTCAATTTTCAACTAAAAATTTTCAAAAATATGTTTTTTATATAATAATTATTTAAAATAACACTTTTTTGTTCTTGTTTATTGTATTGCATATTAGGCTCTTAAGTTTTAATTAATATTACTTTAAATTAAAACGATTTCGAATAAATTGTTTATACATATATTGCCTCGATGTAAAGTCAGACGGCAATACTTTCGTTGGCGCGAACAAAAGTTCGTTTTGTTCTGCATAAACGAATGACACGCTCCGACGAAGAGCGCTCTTTCGTGTCCGCCGAAATGTAAAACTATCCGTGGGACAAGCAGATTTCGCGGACCGCTTTTATTGCGAGCTTTGCCCTCGAAACGACACTAATTGAAATCGTCGAATTTCGCGTTGATGATGTTCGCTTTGATGTACCGCCTTTATACAAACTGCTAACAATAAGCGAAACATTGGGATGAGTGCGAACAAACTAAGCAAAGAACGTGATAATAAAAAGCATCAAATTAAAATGCGAAGTTACTCAATACGTTTCAGTATATCATAAATGTTTGTCTGAGTTGAAATCAAATACTTTTGTATCGTACCATTTCAAAAAAAACATCGAAAAATTATTACAATTTAAAATAAAAATTATTTTGTACAACAGAACGTAACACAAATATATTTTTATATATACATAAATATATTTAATTTTATTTTAAAAATCTATTTAAGAATAATAACGTATGGTAAAAGATAAACATAAAAAATGATAAAAAATTAAATTTAATTAAATAGAATGCAAAAATTAAAAAAATATTAATTTTGCTAAATATATGCATTATTCTTTTATTTTTTAACTCTTTTTAAATTTGTACGTCAATAAATAATTAAATTAATTATTCAAAAGTATAACATAAAAATGAGAAAAGCTGCTTACATTAAAGAATTACTGATTTAAGAGCGGCGCGCTGAAGTGTACGTTCTACAAGAAATTTAAGGCTTCATAAATGCCATAGCTTTCACTGATGCAACAGGTCGCGAATTCGTCGGTAAGAATCCCTCGAAGTCGTTAAGCTATCATATTTCAGAGAAATTTATATGCATGCGCGATTAGCCACATTGACAGAATAATATGCAATTTTGTTTTTTTTTTAAATTCGCATTTTTGTATTTTTTGTATTATGTTACATGCGTTAATATACATATGTATATTACATTAATCATATGATATTTTTGTTATTTTAACTTTGTGTTATAACGTATTGTTGTAAATTATGTAATTATTTTAGGCATTATTATCGATAAAACATTTTAAATCATACAATTAAAATGTACAGTTAATTGTAAGATAATTTCGTCTGTTATTCGTTGTCTACTCTAGTAATTTATATAATTTTTCTTAAATCTTATAAAACAAGTAACATATCGTATATAAAGTAGTTGTAAGATTCGGTAGTTTCGACAAGGTGCAACAGGTCACGAACTTCATTGTAAGAGAATGCCACTGCCTCATTAAAACTATTATCCATGGCCTTAATTCATATGCATGGAAAATGCGAGCGCCAAGAATTGGAGCAATCGAAGTGAAGTTGAAATTCATTTAACGCGCATTGCTCCGGGCGAAACGAAGATTGTGAGGAACTCCGGTATATTGCCGCATATACTACGCGTGTAAATATTATCGAGCTTTTAAGCCCGAGCGTAGAGTGTTATTGCGAAATAGTTTGCAAATAAATTGCATGGAATTTGTTGGAAAAACCATAAGACAAGATTATAGAGTGAGCGTTTAACTTTTCATCGCGGTAAACAAGTATCCATTGAACATATTGATGATCGGTAAAGTGTTAGCTTGAAATAGTTACTTGACTTCAAAATTAAAATTCCTTGAGAACATTACTGAAAGTTCAGATATGAAACTCGATTTATTTAAAAACTTTAATTTTATATACTTTTTTATATTACTATAGTTTTTTATATTTCTTTCTTCCTTTAAATATTTTCTTTTATTTATCCTATCTATTTCAATACTCATTTGATGGAGAATTTTGTTAAATCTAATATTATATTCAGCAAAATATTTCTGTCAAGATAAATTGTAAGAAAATATTAAATATTATAAGAATTTAAAATAAATAATTAAGAATGTACAAGCTATTAAGAAATAATTCATCTGACTGATGTCGAAACTATATGATGATTTCTTAATAATTAACGATGTCTATAATTGACGATTATTTCTCGTAGGTAATACATGTGCTTAACAGTAACTTCATTCAAACTACACATTTAATGTTTGCTTTAAAAAAAAAAATAAATAAAAATTATTAACAAAGACATTATGCTCTTTTTACTTACTTTGATAAAACTATCTATTATCACATTCGACTAATTTTTATACTAATTCTATATTTGATATCAAACTTTATAATTATCATAATTTATAAAATCCTATTACATAATTTAATATTGCAATTTGCATAATAATATAAGTGTTCAATTTCATTTAACAATTAATTCGCTCTAATTGATTTTAAACGTCCCTCATAATTATTACAACTGACTTTACTCATTCATTGTTCGTATTTCAAAAATTACAGTTATTAAAAATTGGAAAAAGCATTAAGCTTTACTTGCTTTTACTTAATTATTTTGTTAATCTGATAGCTGAATCTGTAATCGAACTGAACTTTATAAATGTACATAATCTTACAGATTATTGAGATGTTTCGATGCGGTATAGAATGAAATCGAGATATTTAGAGTGGAATATGATATTATGGCGTTTAACGAGCAACAGGTCACCTGAGTTGGTCAGAAACAAGTTGATAAGTATTGTATGACCTCGTTAAACTATTAAATACTATCTGCATTTGTATGCAAGATGAGATACGAGAATACAAGCTTGAACTACAGATGTGGTTGCATGTGTGTGACGGAGTAGAATTTCCATTATTTTACTCAGACGTATGGAGGCGCGTCGACGCGAGATATTCTCTCCATCGTCTTCCTTTTCGAGTTTGCAACCGGCTGCGCTACGATACGAAAGCTCCATAGAAAACTCAGCAACCATGTCACCTCTCACATAGGATATATACGAGGTGGATAGCAACTCGTTCGCATTCTACGATATGGTATCGAGGTGGTCCAGTTGGGATTGTTATTCGACGCTAGAAAGATTGAATCTCGAGGATAGGGAGAAATGACGTAACGAAGTGTGCGAAAATATTGAGAGACATCGATCGGGTTTTTGCGTGGGAGATATATTGGAAAACAAATTGTCGACTATCGCAGAATGATAGGAATTTGTATCGGTTTTTATGAGAGAGATTGATATACAAAAAAAATGAAGTGGGATATTACTTTTTCTTGTAGATATTGTCACGTATAATAATTTGAGATATAAAGATTTAAATTGTAAAGTGTTAATACAAATGAATTAAAATGAAAGATAATGTAGTTTGGTTTAGAATTACAATTAATTTATAATTCTACAATGATTAATTCAAAAGAGATTTTATAATATTTTAACAATTTTTTTATACCACTGACTTTTAAATTATTTACCTGTGTGTATATGCTTCGTTATATACATTTCTCCATTATTTCCTACAATCGAATTGTGTCACATAAAGTATAGTATACTCGAGTAGATATTTTAGTTTGGCGTGACCTAGCGAGTTGTTCGCTTTTCGCTCTGATTCATCGCATTCAACTCAGAGAAACGCATGATAAAGGTGCAATCGGATCGGCTATTCGCGCACTGACAAAAGCCAGAGAAAAGAATGACATAGATTGTTCCGCAACTGTTGCATCACTGTTAGATCCACTGACATGTTATTCGACCATATACTTGATATTATGCATAGGAATGCCGAGAAAAGACAAACTTCTCTAACAAAATACTCAAATTAATTCGACATTTTTTTTTTAAAGCTTGGTTGATCGCGTTTAATCATTATAATATTTAAATCTCAAAACTCTTTAATTAATTTTCTTTCTGTAAAATTTTTATTTATTGTTCAATGATTTAAAAATGTATAAAATTACAAATATTGTATAATATTATATTAGAACAAATTATTGTATTCTCTCTAAACAAATAATAAAGGTTTGTACGTTAAAAATACTATCATAAATGGTATTTTAAAATCTAATGATGTCTTTAAAATTTATTGTAGCGTTGTTAATCTCGGTGCATCAAAAACAATTAATAAATATAATATAACGTATTAGTTGCGTTCAACACAAAAAGCAGTTTTACAACTGTTGTAATTTCTTTGATACAATTGATTATTGATCTTAGCTCACTGGATCTAAATACATATATAAGCCAATTATGTTAAAATTTTACAACAGTTGCAAAGCTGTTTCTACTACACGCAGTCAATTTGTTATTAATTTTTCAATGCATATTGAGCCTTATCACAAACATTTAATTTACGCGGGCGAAATCAATGCGTTTAAAATTACAAGTAAATTAAGGGGACGTTATTTCAGATTATTAGAGTTACGTTTCAAGATCGAAGATAGTTCGGCGCTCAAGTTGGGGGGGGGGTGGGAGGGGAATACATATATTACTTTAAATAAATATTGCGAAGAATATTACTACGTCGACCCGCCATCAGAGGTCTATAGATATTCGTAAAAATTCTCGCAAGTGCTTTGATACGCGTATATCTGTATATATAGAATCTCGATTTAATAATTTAAACAGGCGTCTAAGGTAGGCTTCCACTACAATGCCTTACTGATGAGTCCAGTAGTGGAAGTTGGGACGAAACGCCATAATTACGTGATATTTTTCGCAATATATTAGATTGATTTAAAGATTTTAAAGAAAATTGGCTCATTGCCCTTATCTCTTTATATTAGTTGTTTAATACATATTGAGCCTTATCACAAACATTTAATTTTTCAAATTTAAATTTTATTTGAATTTGAAATTTAAATATAAATGTACACGATTACAATATTTGAAACAAATAAAAAAATGTATTGTACATAATTGCAATATTTGAAACAATAAAAAAATGTATATTGTAGTTTTTATTTCTAACGATATCTTTTATTAAACACCGCGATCGTCTCATAATAACGTTCGTGATACCTTACATTCACGCTAGACGACAAAGCACATTGAACAAAGATCGCTGAGATCCTTCGTCCTTTCAATCGTCGTCGAGGAAGGCAGTGGCGAATGGGAAACGTGAGGGAGGTGGTCGCGCGAACGAGAGCGCGAGGATTCGCTTCGTCGACCGCAACTAAAACGTGGCCCCGCGACAGAGAGAGTTCAGCTGCCAACCGGTAATGGGATTCCTCTGTTTCCCGGAACAATGATACGCTACGTCGCGGTATGAATTACGCATAATATAACGCCGGCTGGCTTGGTCTGCGGGGGTTGTATACGGCGCGAAAGCAGAGGAAAGGGTAGGTTCAGGGTGAGCACTCCGTGGAATATGAAATTCAAAAATCCCCAGATTGAAGGGAGATGTATGCCGTATAGTCTCGAGAGGCAACGAGAGTCACGCGTTGTCTGCGAGCTTTTGCTGGTAGCAATCGTCAACGGGGCGATGCAAATTGCACCGGTAAAACCGACGATTGGGTTGCTTTGAGATGCGTTTGAAATTGAGATATTTTACTATAAACTTTGAAAACTGTCTGAGCAAATTTAGAATTATATTATAATAATATTATGTTTTAGTAATATGAAATATTATATGAATATAAAAAAGATATATATTATCATTTATAAAAATATAATTTTTCAATTTTTAACGATCTTATCTTTTATATGTACTTGATATAATTTCCCTTTCTTAGACATATTTACGTTTATAAAAAGAAAAGTTATATACATACACATGTTTTACTATGATTTTACTATAATTTTAAAACTGAAAAAGCAAATTAAAAACATAATTATATCGTAATGATATAAAAATATAAAAATATAAAAATATAATAAAAAACAAAATAAATAAATCATATGTATGATATATTGTTATATACAGATATCTGATTAAGGATTGAACAAGTAAAACGTGTTTTTTAAATATATTTGAATATATTATTTCATTGAAATATGTCTATCTTATATCAATATACTATGATCTTATTATATGTATCAACTTTTGAACAAATACAATTTAAAGCAAAAGAGTTTAAATCATAATACCTAAATAATTATATTATAATTAATTATGACATATTTGACGATTATTTCTAAAAATTTCGTAATCATTTTCCATAAAATTATTAATATATAGACTGTACAATTATAAATGGAATTTAAATTTTACATACACATATAACATCTGAATATATACTTAATTATCCAAATAATTTAAACGCTTGAATTTGACTAATAATAATATTGGATAATAATTATTTTGAACAATTCCAATACTATAGTATCGAGATAAGATTTACAATTCCAATATAATACATATGTGGATAACTATAATACAATTGCATGCTATACATACAAAATGTTATAAAAATATTATATATAAATGAACTGACACGTGATATAATGGAAAAGCATAGCAATAGTAAATTAATTAGTAAGTAATTAATAAAGCTAATAGAGTAAATTATAAATTTATGCAAAATTGATTTAATTGTAAAACTGATTTTTCATATTACGTAACAACTCGAAGCGAGTAGTTGCTCGCCAATTGCATCTACTTATGTATGTATATGTAATATCCAAGCTAACATTGTTGTTGTTACTAATGTTACATACAATATGGCCTCGAGATTCTATCAAGGGATGTGTATCCTTGTTAGTTCTGTAATTTGATCTGTATGTATACATAGAGTAATTAAGGAACCAAAATATTATCAATGTAATAAAATTGACAAGATTGCATTGCAATATTATGTATATTACAGAATAAAAACTAGAACTATTTACACGATCCTTTTTTTTCCTGCTGCATTGCTAACTGAATTCAAATACTTGCTACCGTATTATAGTTGTGGCTAGCAGTGTCAGTATCGCAACAGTACGGTAGCAAATACGCAAATCCAGCAAAGAAAAAGTATCGTGTACTGCTAGCTTTATTCATATTTGTGGTCTCTTAAGACAATTTAAACACTACAGCATTATTTAATTTGTATACTTCATCTGAGATCTTTTTAGCAAAGTTTCAATTTACTTTTGAAAATTGGTGCATTTTCTTTTTGTGAAACATACTATGAATTGTTTAAATTAATATAACTGAAAATACACACACACACATACGTACGTGCGCTTATCCACACACTTTTTTCCCCAAAATTAATCAAACAGAAACTTATTGCTATAGTATCATAAATTTTGCAGCTCAAACAAATTTTTCGCTTACATTTGAGCTTAAATCTGAATCATTTGCGATTTAGCAATCCACAATAGTATCAGTCAACCGTGTGCGTTCAAGATAATATGCGGAAGCAAGATAAGCCGCGTATGTATCGATTTCGTGGCTAACGCGCGTGTGTAACTTTCGGGTTCATAATAAAGCTTAGCCGATTCGTGGGCACGCGTGAGTGCACGGATAAGATAATAACGCAATGAGGAAGTCTTCGCACGCATCGGCGCGGTGACTCCCTCAGAAATTTTCCTCTTGAAAGCTTATATACGTACATACGCACACCGGAGGTGAGGACCTGTGACATGGAGATAAGTTCGATGGGCTGGCAATATTGACCTTTCGACCCTCCACTGTGTAAACTTGCGCACGTTATCAGCATCTCCTCTTATCGAGACTTGCTCGTCCTCGAAGTGTGCGAGCGGAGAACTTTATTATTCCGCTGAGTTATTATAATACATCATCAAGGTGGCATTCGTCTCATTAAATACGTGGAATGATAAAAATAATAGTATAATGAATGATTGAAGAGAGAGAGAGAGAGAGAGAGAGAGAGAGAGAGAGAGAGAGAGAGAGAGAGAGAGAGAGAAAAGAGCTCG
>NW_017275207.1:1756828-1767888 GCF_001594065.2 Cyphomyrmex costatus
CACATTAGAGATTTCATGAACAAATTGGGGATTTCTTAAATTTTTATTTTATTTACATTTTAACCAATTTTAATTAACTATATTAATTTTAATTAAATTATATTTCTATCTTTAACTTTAAAATTCCATTGTTTAATTATTTAATTATATATTATATATATATATATATATATATGACAAAGATCGTTTCATTATAATAGTTATATATTTCAATGTATTTAATTTAGCAATAAAATGTATTAATATTTAATCTTTAAGTACAAATTAATCTGACTTAAGAATCATAATTTATTTAAATGTGTGCTAAATTTTTTTTAACCGACGCTTTCTTTTACATTTGATCTATTTGAAAGGTATATTCTTTATAATTTAATTGTTGCATACCGATTGTTAAATAAGTGTATTTGGTCATACTTGCTTTGACAATTCCGAGGTACTCAGAATGCCATGCGATCACTAGTGAATCAAGATGATCGACACAAGATCTACTGCACTTGATATTCATGGACTATTCATAGAGTGACACCTGGACTGATCGTTGGAAGAGGCTCTTCGTTATGGATGATATAATGGATAGTTAAGTGCATTAGATCCATCCCGTAAAAGATTTAGTTTAATGCAGAATTAAAATAAAATATCTATTGTTTCATAAATATTAGAATTTTAAACTATAAATGTAAGATTAAAGGATAAATAGTTATAAAATTCTAAATTTTAATTTCCTTATGATAGAGAGTATTGTATTTACTATCTGGATTGGTATTTCTTTGTATGTGGGCAGAGAAAATAATCTCTATTTTCTGTAGAGAAAACACATAGAATGTTCTGCAATTATTTATTATCAATTTTCGAAAATAAATAAAATAAAAGAATTGGTATATAAAATATAAATGTGCTTATTAAACATATATAATTTATTATTATAAATTTTATTGTTATTGTGAGTTGTAAGTTAGACATTTTAAATTAAAAGATGTTTTAAATTGAGTTTTTTTAAACCTCTTAATTCATCATCTCAAATAATTTCAGATTTTTCGTGTGTAGCTTAGAATATTTATAAAATGCTTATTATCAATTTTATCTACAATCGTGTAAATGTTTAATTTAATTTGAGAACCTTTTTAATTCTTTTTTATTATTTTTGAATATTTATACATATTCGTATGATATAGTAAAAGTAATGTATCGAAATACTGCGCATAACTCGCTTATTACGAATGCAGTTGATTCCGTTAATACATTATTGAACCCCGAAATCCAATATTTACCAAATGGATTCTCTTGCCAAATATACGCGCTATCTGGATTCTATAATCGCGTTTTTCATCATGTTGCAAGCCTCTAAACCAGCGAGGAGGCTGTCCGCATCAGCAAATATACGAGTCGGCCGAAGCGTACGTAATTTTTTATGATACATCACGCACCGTTGGTAGATGACAGGCAAAACGAAACTCGTTAGAAATATTGAGTCGCAGACGATTGTTCAGGTCGTCAATAAAATTCTCGCATAATATATATTTTCGTGACACGTTACAACAGAATTAATATAAATATTTGTTTCATAAGATCTGATGCTTTGATGAGTTGTTGCATGTTATTATAATTAATAGCATGAAAACGTTCATGCTCTGATTTATGTCAAATAATTACACAGGTACACACGAAACAAAATTTTATGTTTAATTCAAAATTAGATATCTATAATATTTTTATATATCTTGACGCAGTCAAACTGAATTCGCAATGTCCAAATTGTACCATTATACTACAACTTTCTTTATCAAAGAAAAACAGCTTCATTTTTTAGTATTTTTGGAGTATTTTTATCAATAATCTAGTTTTTAATATACAATCCGAGGGAAAACAGAAAAAGTACAATAGCAAATTTATAAATAAAATATAAGTTGGTAAATTAAAAATACTAGGGAATCGAACTATTTTCTGTCGATAAAAAAATTGCCACGCGAAAGAGCAATTTGGACATTGAATTCGGAGCATCAAAATATATGAGATTACCGTAGTCTAATCTCTGGATCAAACAATTTTTTATGTACTTGTGTTATTATACGCCTACGTTATGCGTCAAGCAATATTTAAATGTTATATTATATTTTTATTAAATAGTTTTACTATACGTGATATAATATCTTTCACTATAAACAATTTTGCATGTAGATTTATAGAATTTTATTATTAAACATTTTGTTTTTTTTTAAAGCATTCAAAATTGTTTAAGTTTTTCGGTATGTATATTATATTTTTTAACATGTATTACATAATTTTAGACATGATCATTATTCATCATCATCATCATGGAAATTGTGGAAATAATTTTAGTATCATATTATATATTATTTATTTTTTTAATAAATTCAATTATAGAAATTATTTAATATACATAAAAATGTCCAATTTTAGAAAGAGAGGGACATATCGTTCTCATTTTCTAAATCCATATTTTAACGCGGACTTTACATTGCCGAGCCACAAAGAGTTAATCTGTCCAGGCGAGATACACCCACTTTGAATTTCGTGGAAGCTGCGTACGACCCATTTAATACACAAGTGGAATACCATGCGCCGTGCATGAGCGGAACTACGAACATAGATGGGCACCAACGGCATTATCCTTGGCAATTAGCGAAATTGCATTTGGCGTAGCGTATGTATCGCATATCCCGTCACTGCAAGGCGGCCTAAGGGATGTCTGCAGGCGTTTCTCCGTATCACATTCTCTTTCACCGTCTCTCGCTTTCGCTCTGTACGATTACTCTCCGATATAGGGTTTCTCTCTTTCTGACAATCCCTCTATTCTTCCATCGCTCTCGTCTCTCTGACCATCATCATTTTCAGAGCAAATTGGCTATTGCAGACAGATACAGCGCAACAAACGATTTTCCGGAAAATCCGTCTTAAACCATTGGACTTATGAGCGGTCTTGTCTAAATCCTTTGATGGCCTCTGGCTAGTTTAATAATTATAATTGTTCATTAACAAAAGCAGCTTTATAAATTAAGCTTTAATAAATCAAGTAGTTGACAGGTAACTAATTACAGATAAAAAGTGATATGTTTATATTTTGCAACAATTACATTAAGTATGTACAAAAATCTGTCAACGATTTTTAACAAAATTAATAGTTATACGTTGAAGCAGCATTTATCTTGCGACTCAACGGGTTTTCGCTAATTAATTTTTCGTCCAAATTCAGAACGCTTGATTTTTGACGATATCATTATGACGATAATATATATCAAAATCAATTATTCTCAGTAGAGAAATTACGGATTTAATTAATTTGTTTAACAGCGGAAGGATCTCCATCTCAACAGGGGTGTTCACCAGAAGACCGTTAAAAGGATAAGAAAATTTTATTGTCAGACTACATTGGCCTGGCGGGCTTCAGCGGAAAACTGGAGATCAATGTACCCGGAGCGTTTACAGAATGTGTTTGGAAGTAAACGACTGGGGCGAGAGCGGATAAGATAACCTTCTCGAGATTCGTGCTTGCGAAGTGAATTACCGACCGACTCCGACCCTCTCTCGCGCGATTCGCGCAATGAAATTCTCACGAAAGATTTTCCTGGTCGACGATGTAAATTTAGGATATCGGTAGCGAGGAGTTCCGCCGGTATCTCGAGGCTAAGTGCGGAGGTACGGTAATTTATCGTTTCCCCTTCTGCCTCTCTGTGCCATCTTCCGCTGTCCCCTTCTACCGCCTCTCTGTATTATTAATCCCGCAAGATATCGAGCGAAACATGGAATCCTTGCAGAATTCTTTACACGTAAAAGGAATAGTGTCATTAATAATCGGAATTACCTTTTATCTCGGTAAATTGCGCCGTGCGCTTTCCGTCGCACTTCCTCATCAATTCTTTCTACCATCTTCGAAGAATTTCTCAAGAAATATGCAGAAACAAGTTTAGCATACGACTTTTGTAATATGTCTGTATAAGAAATTATAATATTGAATAAAATGTATATCCATTTTATTTGAAAACAATGTTATAAATAAGGGTATTTTATTATGGAAAAACATTTAATATCTTAATATTTTGTGTTTTCTTGGAAAATGTAAATCTGTTGAAAATGCAGAAATATTAAAACATAAAATAATATAATCTAACATACTGTTACATTCATCCGTTATGTCAAATTACATTACCGGAATATCAGTCTTCTGTCCGAGACAGCGATCGCTTTGAATGCTGCGAAAGATCATGCGAAGCGGAATGGTGCGCTTCATCTATTTTCCAGATTGTCTTCTACGGTGATACGGTAAATCCCGTCGGTCTCATTGCGGTAGATTCAGTTTCAGTCTCACGAATAAATTTAACCGACGCCCAGTGATGGTACAGAGAAAAGGAAAAGGGCTGCATATACAAAGGGAAAGGCGGTAGAAGTGGAACGAGCAAGAGAGACGTTCGCACGTTGCTCACTTCAGGAATACCTTAGCGGCTCAATCCCAGCCTGAAGGCACGTGGTCTGTCGAAAGAATGGCACTAAGCGACGTTGGAGTTGCTTGAAAAAGAGAGAAAGAGAGAAAAAGACCCGCGGGAGCGATTTCGCCCTACCCTCGAAGAATTTCAATAACCACTTTTATTTCTATTACGTTTGCTGAAAATTTCTCGTTACTACGGGTCTCCAACTGTCATTGTGGCGGAAAGAATAAATGTGAAGTGATACAAGACGGTTATTGGACAATAACAGTAAAAAAAACTATTTTTTATTTCTGGGGAATCTGAGATTGATTATAATTTTTGGGATTTTTTATGTTTAGGATGCAGTTTTTACTTTAATGAAAATAGGATTTTTGAGAATTATTTGTTTAATGTTATTACTTTAAATACTTTTATGAAATTTTAAAAAGAAATTTTTATCATTTTTTACATTTTGTAAAAAAAAAATATTTTAAGTAATCTATGAGAAAATCTGATCAATAATCCAGCTGAATAAAGAATGTAAAACTTTAATTATGATCTGTTACATATCAATTGTATGTCACTGATATGTAATATCTATGTAACAGATGTCTTAATTGAAGTTTTACATCCTTTATTTAGCTCGATTATTGACCAGACTTTTTTGTAGATTGCTTTGCATAACACGAGCGAATTTTTAATATTTTAAGTGTCTAATATCAAGTTAGTTAAATATACTTACATAATTCAAAGGTTAAGCAAATATTTTTATGTATACGCGCAAAGTTATTCTGCGCTCTGACCTTAATTACATCGGTCTATCGTAAATATTTCGTTGATATTCCTTTCCTTATATTTCTATGCAACATTTAAGACGATATTTATAGTCATAACATGACTTTTATATAAAAAAAAATTTATATTGAAGAACTCAGTAAAATATTTAGAATAATGATTTGTATTTTTAAATACAGACAGTTTAGTAGTAATATTTTGTTTAGAGATCAACAAAGTGCACTTAGCTATTATGAGAAATAGATTATTCTCGTAAAAGTTGATGCCATTAAAATACTGTATATTGATATAAAACACTAATATAGATTCCTCAATATTTACAAAAATGTTTATCAAAGCAATATATACAATAAAATATCATATTATTATTAATAAATAAGAATAAAATTAAAATAAAGAAGTAGAACAAAACTTGTTATAAGCATAATTATGATTAATAATCAAGTGGCGATATATCATTCTTTATTAAATAAATTAGGTATAGTTGAAATATGTCATCTGACTGAGAAATATATTCTATCTGTTTGTTATTTATGTCTGTGAAATTCATATCGAAAAAATTCTAAATATTGCTTTTCTGTAAGCTTATATAATATTTAATCCTGGATGCATACATAGAAAGATTAAATAGATCTCATATCTTTTCAAAATGATATTTGGAAAGAAGGAGATAAAACGATATGACTAAATTAATAATGTTTCTTTTTGTGTGTGTTCTATGAATAATTTATTTTAATTTTGTATACTAAATAGAAAGTACGTAAGTATTTTATTCTAGTCATTATCATCCATGAAATACGAACACCATGAAGAAATGCAAATTATAATTTTATATTTTAAAAATTCAATATTTTACTTATCTTACAGCTTTTTTCCTTATTTTTAATGAATTATATTGAATAATAAAATCTAAAATTAACTTTATTCTTTTTATTTGATATAATACTTTATTACCCGTGTGAAGCTGGCCCCCCAATATTAAAAAATCGATTTCTTTCTTCATGCATTCGTTTGCTCATCGTTTGCTCATCGTTTGCTCACGAATGCTCAGTTGGAATTTTCTTTTGCTCACCTTTAGTTCAAAAGATATATGAAAATTATGTTTTTGGGGGCCAACTTCACACTAGCTCCACAATACTAAAAAATCGATTTTTTAATATTGGGGAGCCAGCTTCGCACGAGTTACTTTATTTAGCTTAACCGTTCTAAAATAAAAAATCTCTATAAAATTCACATTTACTCTCTTCATGATAATTCCATCATTGTTCTCATTTCTCCTTTACAACAATATAATACAAAGCTGCACACATTGCTGCTGACTCGAGTCTCGCCGCGCAAATAATAACATGGAGCTCGGCGACCTTGTGTATACTGTAACGTTTTGTGTTTATCTATAAAATGTAGTACAAAAGAATTGTTAATCCTTACTTGTGTTATCTTATTTTCGTACTTTCAAATATTTTTCAAGTAAAATAAAAAATATTTTCATTTTGTTTTTCTACACGCTTTCTAGTATTAAATATTACACATACTTATTTGCATAAGTTTATAAAAAAGTTTATAAGATTATATTTTATTTAAACTTAACTTTATATACTGTATTAATAATCTCTAACTTTACATCGTTTAAAATAAAAATATTTGACTATAAAATCTTATAATTTATGAATAATTTATTTTATTCGTCTATATAATATTATTATGTGTTTTTCAACAGTTAGTTTTAACAGTCAATATATTAATAAGTCAGAAGTATCATAAGAATAATTGTTTCTCATATTCAAAGTACTATTAAATAATATCTAATTTAAATATTATTTTCATCTATATGTTTTTTAAATATGAACCGTACTGAATATTTTATCTGCTATTCTTTCTAATATACAATTCATGCATTGATTAATATAAACACATAATTAAAAAATTTTAGTAATTAAGCATTAAATACTATTAATAAGTCGATAATTGTAACTTTTAACGTCTTATCCAGTCACGATTGACATTGATGTTATTGACATTGATGTATTTTCGTAGAAAATATTTCATACTTGCATCATACGTATCAATTTTTCGTTACTGATTTCCAAACGAACCTTGAGCGAGATATCAATTCTTGACAAGAGAAATATCAATTCTGTGAAAGGCAGAATATCAATTCTAAACAAGAATGCCAATCCATTGCTATCAATATAGAAAGTAACATAAAATCGATAAGCTACCAAACCAGTTTTACATGTATCATGATTATATACATATATCTCTGTCATTCCATCAAAGAAATATTTACGACTACATTTAACGGAGTACATTTACTCCCAAATATAAATATTATATTTTTACTGCAATAAAATTATTTTTAGAACAAGTAAAGAAAGAATTTTATGAGATAATAATTTTAATAAACTGTATAATTATCTAATAAATTATAAAGTATGTATGTAAGTATTTAATATTTATCTCATTTTTCATACAATGTTTTCGAGAATTATCTAAATATAATATAAAAGTAATAACTAAAGTATACATAAATGTGTTATATTCTTGATTAACTCACAAATTCATGTAAAAATTCTTAGATTTCATTGCATAGAGAGAGTACGAAATATGATTATATTATCGTTAAATAAATACATATGTTTATTATTTTTCTTTTATTACAGTATTTTTCGTTTATATTGTATATATTTTTTGTTTATTATAGTTGTACTTAAGTTTCGAGTGTGTTTCAAATACTTGGATACTCAAACACCTAAAATATTTTAAAGGAATAAGGTTTGTATTTTGTTTATTATACGTGAGACGGTTCCTTTTGTCCACAAATTGATTGCCTGCAACATCGTTTGCCTACATCACTTTTGCTGACAGTTCTGCGTACAAAAATTATTGCCTACAGCTCGAGTGTCTACATGCATTTTTGCACACAAATAAATATTTCAGAAACAAAGTTACATTTGTCAAATTAATCTACATGTATTATTGCCCATATGTACAATATTATTACCTACAGATCGATTGCATATACAAGTACTTTTATATTATATAAAATATATATTAAGGTTAAGTAAGATTAAGTAAATAATTTGTATTTTTAAGACAGAGAATTGTGTTTTAGAACAGAAAATAGTATGTACATGTCGGCAATTGAGCTATAGGCAATAATACATGTAAGCAAATATGACTTTATTTCTAAAATTTTTATATTTTAATATATGTAAGAAATATAAATATAGATATTGTTTAATAAATATAATTGTATCGCGTATATGGAGAAGATCGCTCTACGTATTAATTTGGAATAAATTTATTTTACCTATATCAAACAATCGTGAGAGGCCTTGTACAAAAAATAGAGATAATTCGGTCTCGACTACTTCGCTACTATATGATCGGTATACGATTAAAATCTAAGCACAAGTCTTTCGAAGATGCGCTTTATATAGGAGGAAAAATTATCGGTAATAATTGTCACGATATCGCCCAGGAATTGATTAGAGATTTTCTTGCACGAGACAAGAGATACAAAAGAGGCTTTGGCGAAACTAAGTATGTATGGTATGTGTGTGTAAGCCCACTAATATATGTATACGCACCAATAATACTATCTATGGAGTAATTTAATTTTGTAATTGCTACTTCTCTCTCTTAATTTTACATTAAATAAGAATTTGAAAAGAGTTTAACAGTAAAATAATACATATTTAGAGAAGTTGCTTTGTATTTTCATTTGAATCTATTCTTATCGTACCAACGGCATATGCAAATTACTATTCTTATCGGATTGAATGAGAATAGATTATACGGAACGAATTAGATTATATGCGCGCGGCACGAATAAAAGTGATTTTCTCTCAGGCTTCCTTCGTCGATTCCGATACGAACGCGAAGTTCGTCGGTGATTTGTGCCAATCAAATAGCACGCCAATTTGGTGCATTCAATCCACCGCACGCACGCGCGACTAAACTTTCTCGATGCAACTCGTGCGAACGTGCGAAGAAAGAAAATGCAGCCTGGCAGGCCGTCGCTCACGCGGGCATTGAAAGATTATCGTGTGAAATTTATTTGAGGGGGCGGCGAATTCGCTGGCATGTGTCAATCTTCGAAGCTTACCCCTTTTACATTACAAAATTTTATTTGTTCATTAATTGCGGCATTGTATAGGAGAGCGTAAAAGCGGATTAAATGATAGATCGCGTCAAAAGCTCGTATTATTTGTAATTTTATTTTAAGAGCGCGATGATGTTGCTATAACGCTTACAAAAAGCACTTACATGCGATAAAACTATTGACGAATTTTTTTCTCGCACGAATGTTCTCAGTTTCTCACGTGCGACATATCTTCACGTAATGAAAAAGTTCTCGTCAATCTATTACTATCATCGAGCGAGAGCGAAATGTGTCTCAATTTGCACTATTCACTGTACGTTCTATCAAGCTTTTCTAACGTGTCTGCGAAGAAGGACGTCGTTGAGAGAGAGGGGGAGAAAGAGAGAGAGAGCGAGAGAGAGAGAGAGATGCACGAATGCAATGAAGGATTATCGTGCGAAATGTATTCGATCGAGCAAGATTGCCGGGGACGAAGCTTTCCTTCGTGCGCCCCTGTTTAGTGTCCATATATATATATATATGATATATGCGGAAGTTCATGCACAGTGACAAATCAATCGAACTGTAACAACTGTCACGTTCTCGCAACGTAGAAAATGCATTTATAATGCATCGCGAAACGTGCGCGCGATTTCAATCGGCAGGCGCGAATTTATGGCGGATCGAGATCGCATTCGGTTGTTCCAAATTGATTTTCACAAGAACAACAGAGTTAAACGGGCGCTATGGTTAACTTTGCAAACCAGGTCACTTTGATGCCACGTGGACATGCTATTGTTCTAAATTTTCTAGTATACATAGAATATTTGCATATGTACATATCTACGTTATCTGCATGCGCAGTATGTTATTAATATCTTTTATGTAATATTATCATGGTACAATTATTAAAAAGTTGTACAAAAGTTCGATAAAAATACTAAAATCACATAAATTCAAGCGAAATGTAACTTCGTGTAATTATTAATTTTAATCTTAATAAATTAAGTCCAAAAAAAAAAAGTAACTTTTAAAAATACATTATACAAATAGTAGGTATTTTATTGATATCTTTTATGTAAAATTTTTAAATACCTTGCAAATTCTTAGATCAAAACTAAATAATCAAAAGTTTTACCGTGCGACTCTTTATTTTTTATTGAGATTCTTTTCGATGTCATGACTTTTGTAACGCGCTACCATCTCTCATCTGTTCCAGGCGTTCTTCTCAAAATGAGATTTAATAAACTTGAGCGCGCGATACTTCTACCACGGCAATAACTGATCATACGAAATCTAATCTATGAGAATCATGCAAAAGACTTTGTTACGGGTATTAAGATGCAATCACGACAATCTCTGAACCGGCAATACTATCGATAAATGCATCTATGAGTTTTATCGACGAGGCTGTATGTGCGCATACATGTTTTCTTACTATACGTCGCTTGTATGTATACCTCCTGAATATGATGTCCCTGTACGATAACCATGCCACGAAGCATTTCCTTTGAAGTACATGCTCCGATCTCATTTTATGAGAAAACATGTGGCAAGGGATCTAATATTATCGAGGCAATAAGTATAATATATATCCGAGATTGCTCGCGGTACATGCTAGTTTTCCCTCTCGATGATCAGCGGTGGGCGTCGTAATAAGTATGTAGTAATTTCAAATTTTTCGAATAACCCGACGAAATTCTCGAAAAATCACTTGTTTCCGATATGTGCGGCCGTGTATGTACCCCCCCCCCCCCCCC
>NW_017275207.1:1768060-1798006 GCF_001594065.2 Cyphomyrmex costatus
CCCCCCCCCCCCCCCGTGGTGCAAGCCACGAACGCAATTTCCACGTTCCATCCGTTTTATTTCCGCAATAACCTCCGGGCTGTTATAATTTTTCGTCGTACCGTTTTTAACGAAATTTTGTAGATTTATCTATGCTGATTGAAACATCGAAAAACTTCCTGGATTTTCCCATTTTCTGGATTTTTATGTACATATGGATACACGTGTACATTGGTCTCAGATATGTTCTGTCTGTTTTTATAAGTAGAATAATTTATGAAACTTTTTGATATATTTACGTTACATATTTGTAAACTTATTTCTTATCTTTTCCCTTCTTAAGATTGTGTTAAAATTACTTCAATAATCTAATCGCAGAGCAACCGACAAAGAGAAAAACATAGTAATAATTTGTTTTAATATTTGTCTTTATTGAAGAATAGTAAAATTATCACAATAATTTTAACTATTATTTGAAGTAATATACAAGAGAGTTAAATATACATAATTAAAGCCATAATGAGAAACTCCGTGCAAATCAAGACTTGTGGTGGATCGTGCTATACCTATTGCTAGAATTTCCTATCTGCGGTTCGGATTACTCGCCAATTAATGACAATGGTTTCTCCGAAATGAATTAGCGAAAACTATTAACCGACTTTTGTCGTGTACTGAATAATTCCTTAACGTTGGTCAGTTATTTAGCTAACAATACTCGGCAATCGTATAATATAATTACAATTAGCGCGTCCGTCTAATTGTGTTTGTGGAGTTTAATATGTCATGTATAGAAGAGAATGGGGAAATTGTGATCACGGAATAAATATAAACGATATTATTATAGTATAGTGTATATTAGAATAACAATAATCTCTCATGAACGTAATCACAAAATGCACACGTTTAAGATGAATATCATTCATGTTTTCTTTGATTTTGATAAGAGAAGAATAGGGGAATTGAGAATACTTAAGGGAAAAATTAAATAAATCCAACGATTATTTTTTTTCTCCTGCACTCTTCTCTAATAGGTCTGTATATGTATAGAAATCATACGTAATCAGTTATTTTTAGATATTCTTTGAAAAATATTATGAAGGTAAATAATAAGGGCTAAAGTAGACTTAACAGTCAATATAGACGCCAATAGATAAAAGATGTGCGAAGGAGAAAAGATGTAAGCAACGGATAGCAGGAAAAAGCCGAATACAGAAAGAAGACGCGTATTGTTTCTTCTACAGAAAGGAGGATAATGGAGCTCGCCTGTCAGATCGAGTTATGTCCTCCGCACAGATATAGAATGCCTTATATTTTTTTTCTTTATCGCGCCAACCAACAATAAGAGCACAAGTAAAAAGATCGATAGCGAAGTTATTCTATAGAGCGATTGCGATTATAGGGTATCGATTATTTCTATACTTTGACATTTTATATTTCAATGTGTTTAATTGAAAGGGAAAGCTCTTAAAAATTATAACAGAATTGCGAAGCGACGATTATACAAAATATACAGACGTATAAATGATAATAAGACGTTAAAAATTAACTAAAGGTTGAAATGTTCAAGCACTTTGGCACTACAGGTAGTCAAGTTTTCAGAAAATAAATTCTTACGATTTTTCACGATAGTGGATTAATTCGAAGTTGTTTCGTAGCAAACGAAGCGGTTGAGTTGAAATAAGAGCGAAAGGAGAAAGGCCAGGTGTTATACTGTGAAATGCACGAGACCCGCTACGGGACCAAATTGCCGACGGCAACGCCTGCGGTCAGCGGCCTGAAGGCCGTTCTCGTCGTGTCGCATGCGAAGATCGTGCAAAAATAGAACGAGAACAAAGTGGCGCTCTTTATGCGTGTCCAGCCGTTAAACACGCCGCGTACAACTGCATTGCGGAAGCGACGACTTCCGTGCCTTGCGGGAGCACGAATAAATTCCATTTATCATTGCGCCGCGTATCTTTTTCTATCTTGTTTTATTAAAAATTCTGTTATTCCGTGAGAAATAAGATACGGATAAATCATAACTTGCATCTTTGTGTAATTTGGAGCTGTCTATATAACTATCTTTATATTTTATTAAATTTTTCCATACTTTTTTATTGGTTCGAACACTTAAATCTAGTAAAAGCGTACGACACTTCTGACCAACATATAGGGTTATATATACATATATAAACAAATCACCTTTAATTATAAAAAAAATTTATGTTTTCCTATGCTATAAAATTTCCCAGACAATACAAAATCCAAAATTGAGACATGAGATAAATTTATGACCGAAACGTCTAAATTTTATTAAATTTTATGTAAATAAATGATTCTTCGCTACCCCAAGACTTAACGTGTGATATATGCTCTAAATATTTATTGTTTATTCTTTAAGCTACTTACATTTACTTAATTTTAATTAAGTAATAATTGTCTTAATAATTTTCAAATTAATAATTATTTAGAATAATTGTATAATGTCATAAAATGCACAGATTCTAAATTTCATAATGCACGCAATGTTTTCATTGCTGAGAAATGTGTCACGAATGATTAACGATAGACGCCGAGATATATCTTCAAAATATTGTTATTTATAAACAATTTTAACATTTATTCTCTTTACAATATTCGTAATATTTTTTCAAATTTTTTTATCCGTAATACTTTTATTATCGCAAAAAGTGTGAATAATATGAAAAAAAGATAAATTAATGTGGAAAATAGGTAATTAATGTCAAAATCCATAATTATGTTATTATTTTATATTCGCTGGTGTTGGTTGCAAACAAAAAGTAATTCTTTAAAAAGAAGCCATTTGCACTTCTTGCAAAATATTCGCTCTCGCAATTTGTTAGCATAAGTTATCCGACAGATACTTTTCACTCTGAGCCTTCCATCGTGGTAAACGCAAAACTTCCGACGGTCTTGTTCGCCTCATATCGAAGCGTGCATGTCGGTATATCGAGAATGACATGCCACCCTTGTCTTATTCGGCGGACATTTCTGACGTGTTTCTCGTGAGTTTCGTATCAATGATGGAGCACGGCTGTCAATTCCACGATAGGGGAGCGCCGTGGAGAAGTGGCGGTAGCTGCCCTATCGAGTTTCCATTTTCCGGACAGTGTGCCTTACTACGTATGCTGTCGTTTACTTATTTAACCGTTATTTCACCTTCTCACTTACCGGCCACCGACACCGCCGCGTGTCGGTCCTCTACAGCACTTGCAACCGACCGACTTTTCCTTCCCTTTGGCAGATCAAGATGATACTCTTACTCAAGTCATAAAATATTTAATGACTCACCTTTTCGGTTGCCCGGTGTTCTACTCTCTTTGGTATTTCTTTCGTCGTTTCCAACTGTCTTGTTTGGTGCAAATTACATTGTCGTTGACCTCCATCAAAATTCTGGTTAAATATAAACATTAATTCTTTCTTCACATATATTTGTCATATGCTCTCTTCTATTGGCCGTCACAGCATCTACATCAATCTCTCTTATATGTATATTATCTCAATTTGTCTCTTAAACTTTAAATATACACTTGTATAATTTTATTGGATACCGTATATCATAAAAATTAGTTAAGAAAGACATTATAACAATTAATTATGAACTACAATTAGTAATCTGAACTAAAATCGAAGTCAAATTGTAATGAAATTCTCAGTAATATCTATTTCTCAGTAATATCTTACACGTAGTGTAATATCGCTCAGTTAATTACGCTTAATGTTTCTATTTGTGAACCTATGCTGCCATGAGTATCCTAGCGTGACACATAGTTCAGTGGTTAACATTAATGCCTCTTCAATTAACGGCATCTATTCCAGATATGTTGTATTCATTGAGCAACGCTTTGAGTCAACCGATAGTCCCGGGTGTAACCAGAAATTCCGTGTAATATCGCCAAGGGCCACGCATGCCGCTATAACGTAACCATCCTCAAACGCCACCATCGATAACCCAATGAACATGTTGACGATAGAACGCATCTGTGGTACACAATTCAATCATTGCGCATAACTAATGAAGATAATACAATCCATTGCAAAAGAATGATGTAGATCAGGTGCAATTCAATACTTGCGTATATTCTGATAACCCATTCGGATATTTAATTGTTCTATTTCAAAATGCAATTAATATTTCAATTTTAAATACATTATTTGAATTTTAAAAGGTTTTGAAATATATATATTATTTGAAACATATTATTATTCTTTTTTATTTAATTATTAAAAATTGCACAATTAGTTGGATGTGAATGCTATATTAAATATACAGAAACATTACAATATTTGGAAGTGTTAATGTTAAAAATTAATAATAATATAATATCTATAAGTTCTCTCCCCCTATCTCTTTCTTTCTTTAATTGCAAATTTTAATTGATTATATTATTAGAAACGTATTTATTAATTATATTATAATTGACAATTTGTTATAAATCAATATTGTCTTGTGCTTTTTAGTATTATACCTAATTTTATTAAATAAATTAATATTAATACAAAATAAGAGAATTAATGAGGCAGTGAAATTAGGGATAATTATCAGGAATGATTAAAAGATTACGGAATGAGAGATGTAATTATATTTGTTATTTGCAAGATGGATCTGTTTGTCATTCGTAGTATTTCTCGAAACACGACTTTACACAATTTCTTGAGCGTGACTGTAATTCTTAGGTTATATACAGCGCAAGCTCTATTAGCTTGCAACACATGCGCGTACGTTGGGTGCATTTGGGCAAAATCCGTTAGTTCAACATTCCAGGTAGTCACGTGGCGCATTTACGGCGTAACTTTCCAGATTAGATCTGGCGCGCTACATACGTCTATATCCACATGTGGATTCAAGTCGAGAGCGCGTAGATAGAGGTCGAAGTAAAGTAAAAGGCCGCGAAAGGGTATAACGGTGGGCGCGTAAAGCCGCTTTTGGAGGGAATATTCGTTGGTAAAGTTTGCCGGCGAAATGAAGTTGGTAAGTTTTTAAATTTCGCCATGCCAACCCCGGAATATAGATCCTTGGGTAATTTTGCGCGAATGTCCTTACGCCCACAATGCTCCAGACCCTTCGAATTTGCAGCGTTGCTCGAAACTTTTATTCCCACACGTAATAAATCTCCAAATTTATTACATATAATAAGCACATCATTCGAGTGAGCGCGTAAATTTTCAGTTGCGCTCAATTCTCCAGATAATAATGATATCAGTTTATGTCATATATCAAACAGTATATGGTATCTTGCAAAATATATATTGCTTAACAGGATTTTTCTTATGTATGTTTCATATTTTAGGAATTCATTTTTGAGGTAATTTTTCGGTTAGCTTTTATATACTATTCCGTCGCCTGAAAAAAAATGTTTCCCTTAATATTTAATTAGTTATTGCGAAAAATATTATCACGTGTCTCAGAGATCGAACTGGTAAAATATCCATGACGGAATGTAATCAGGTTTGAATTCAGACTGTAGTGATATTTCATGCAATAAATTTTTGACTGTATTTTAAGATATTTATTAACATAGATGTTATTAAATTGTTTGTCAATTTAATTTGTAATATTATATATTCCAGCTTTAGTTTAGAACTATTTCAAAACTGCGCGATGTAAATCAGCCCGCAGTTTACTTAAACTATAGAAATAATAAAATTTACGCAAAAATATTGTTAGATCAAATCAAGATTTGACGAACATGGTTTTCATTTATTTGAGAGCTCGGTTAAAAAAAAATATAATTATTTAATACAAAGTTATTTAAAATATATATTTTAAATAAAAAAAACAAAAAGAATTATTTAGTATTTATCATTTCGTAAATATCATCTTTCGATTTATTTCTTATTTTATATTTTAAATAAGTTTTCGGAACTTATTTTATATTTTATAATTTAAATAAGTTTCTGGAACTTACTTTATATATTTTATTTCAAATAGATCACACTAATTATTTATCAAGCTTTGCTGATTTATATTGATCCGTTTCGCGGTCAATTTTTAATATGCGATTACGTTTCGCACATGTTAGACGCATTTTTTAAACTGAATCACTCTTCAGTCGAAGAGCAAAATTTTCTTTAGTTAAATGCACGAAAATAGTGCGCGTTTGACTCTATCCTGTTGGCAGCAGTTTTTTTGAATCGATCATTGCGCTACCTATCGGACAAGTGCAACGCGCGTTGGCTGCCGTTACCTGCGACTGATTTTGAACGGTGAGTTATCTTTCAAGATGTTAGAATACTTTTAATATTCGATGCGATATTGTCGCCGACGGTCAGTATATTACGCGTGAACGACTTATACGAATGTAAATGTCTTTAAAGAGGACCGCAGGGCAACCTCCTTGTGCGAGGGGAGGACCGCTCTCCGAACTCATTTCGCATTCGGCCCGTCGCCGCGTCGTCGCCACTCTTGCTCGCACCAGCGCGTTTACATTCGCGTATTTGTTAATAATTCCCAGAAGATAGTTTGGTGCGGTAACGCGCGCGCGGACATTCGGACACAGCCCGAGGGGCTGTCTCCATCGTAGCGACGCAGCATCGCCCGACCTTCGCCGCCCCCCCCCCCTTCCTTCCCCCGCACTCTCTCCAAGAATGGAAGGGTTTGCGCTTAGTTGCGGCTTAATGTGCGCTCTCCTCGCAAGGCGCACGTCGTCGCGTTTCGAAGTTCGCTTATGCGATGGTGCGGGGCGGTTAGCGAACTTAAAGTCAATCTTGGGTTATGCAAACGCTTATGCCTGGTAAAACGCTTGCTGCGGGCGAGATTCCGGTAACTCTCGCCGAAGAGTAGGAGAGGAAGACGGGGGGAGAGAGAGAGAGAGAGAGAGAGAGCAGAGTGTGTATATGTAGGAAGAAGAGAGAGGGAAAGGGAGTGAGAGGGAGAGCGAGAGAGAGAGAGAGAGATAGAGCGAAGAAATTGGCTCTGATATAGCGCGTTTTCGAAAGTTAAAGGGCCCCATCTGCCAGTGATTTCGCAGACTGACCGTTCCAACCTAATCTGACCATAGCTCCGGGGTTATTGATGGATTTGCATAGCGAGGGGAGGAAAGAAACATCGAATAGACGGCGTACACGGTGGTCTTAATTGGATCGAATTGCGCTCTGGTTGCGGTTCACTTGCTTGTCACGTATTGTGCGCGTGTTACGCCGGCGCATATCATTGTTATAGGCGATCGTTACATGCTCCGTGGTACGTGTAAGCCACGATTTTTACGAGCGCATCGAATCCGCGTAAAATACGCCACGGGGAAAATGTCAGAGTGAGTATATGGAGGAACGAAAGCCTGTTTTGATATTTATGACAATGTTTTGGGATATTTTTTGTTTTATGCACGTATATTGAAACAAATCCTTCATAAGTGTGATTTTTTTATAACGCTTTATTATTTTCTTTTTTTTTTTTCTTTCAATTAAAACTTATCTTCATTCATGTTAGGCATTAATAATCAAATAGTCTTTTTATTCATTTTAACAAAGTATATAAGAATTCATTAAATGCTTTTTGGTATTTTTCAAATTAATTTAAATAAATTGGATTAATTAAACATTTGCGATTCCTATAAATTTTTATTTTTACTGCAATTATTACTAAAAAGATTCGCAATCTGTCTACATCTATCTTTTATACCTACTATTAATTATAGAATACTATCTCTTCTAACATTATTGGTAAACATTATAATGAAAGCTTTTCTAACATTAAGTAAACAGATTCTTGTACTTTTAGATTAATAATAGATAAAAAGAATTACTGAATAAAGAATTATATGATTGATATGTCTAAATTTCAATAAAGGTTTATATATAAGTATAATGTGTGTACAATGTATGCAATTCTTATTATATTATATTTAAATATAATAATGATTTCTCTCTCTCTCTCTTTTTCAATTTTGCGCGTGCGCATTCACGTTTTCCCTAAAATCCATGGATTATTGATACTAGATTCAATTACACACAAGGCACGCTATAAATGATGCTATAATTTGCGCGATCAATACGTCGAATCGTTCTTTTCCAGACAATTCGTTCAACGTAGGAAATGAGATTCGGTCGAAAAGCGCAGTAACTCGTTTGAAGGGTTTCCACACGTAGCAATAATTAAATCGATTTTACAGCATTTTGCTTCTCCGAGCTCGATTCCAATCTCATCGCCATCGATGTTACATTACATTATGCATATATTGCATATACGACAAATTTTATCGTAATAAAAGACTTTTATACGAAGTATCCTAACGAAGCAAATCTCGCAAACGCGCGCTAAGGTGTTCTCATTATGTATTCTTATTCCGTTAAGTTGAATAACATGATTGTCAAAGATAAAATGCGATTATTACTTTCTCTTTATCTTTATTAACATTTGTTGTCATTTAACAATTTGACATTCAAAAATGTTTCCAAATCTTTCCTTATTCAGTGATCTATTCTTAGATTTTATGCGCAAATTTGTTATTTTAAATAATTTTACGAATCATGTTAGAGCTATATTTTGCTATCATTTCATGGTAATGTTCTATTTGACGTTTACTAACAATAATGCACGTTCTAGTAGACTCAGTTTAGATTTAGTTATGCAAGAAAGCTTTACTTATACAAATATATTTTATGTAAATTTAATGTAAAAATTTAGTTTTCATCAATTTAGTTTCAAAAATGACGGACGAGTAAAGTACGTGAAAACAACTCAAAAGTTAGTATAATTGTAAATTATGATAATTTAAAACTGGAAAAATTATGAATTGTGAAAACGAAAAGTTGCGAAAGTTATAAGTTGAAATGATTAGGAATTAAGGAAACTGAAGATTGTGGAAAAGTTGATAGTTAAAACTTCGAATTTTTTGTTCTTTGAAATTGACTCTCGAGTAATTTTGCTTTTTTTAAATATCTCTCTCTCTCTCTCTCTCTCTCTCTCTCTCTCTCTCTCTCTCTGTCTCAAAGTTTTTCTCAAAGTTTCACTTTTCCAAAGCAATATCAAAATTATAAACGTGCTAAATTAAAAATACTATTTTAATCATAATGAATTTTTTGTAAATGGAATAGAAGTTTGTGATTTTTTTTTATCACATGTTCCACTCTAAATATGTGACTCTCTCTAAATCTATTTTCAAATTAGAGTAGTATCTGAAGAGTAGTATCTACATATTAAAAAAAAAATTCTCAACCACAATCAGATATGGTTTTAATATTTGAAAGTAAATATCTAGGTTAAATACAATGCAAATTACGTCATTCATTGTGTTTAATAATCAAATATAATTATGAGACTATTTCGACTTTTATTCAATCGAGTAGCGCCAATTTCGTGATGGTTTGTGGTCGATAGACTATCCGTTACCATGGGACACGAGTGGTAAATATCGTTCGACATTAATAGGTCAAGCCATGTGACAAAATCAATTCAAGTGATATTTTATTTTATGTTTTTTGTATGTTTTAGTCTTTATATATTTTTTTGATCGAAGGTCTCGGCACAATTTCAAAATTTCTCTCGAGTTACGTATATTCGCTACATCGGTCTGTGGGGAGAAGCGCGTACTTCGCATCATCGCTTCTGCATCGAAAAGCAGAAAAGGCTGTGGTTGTTTGTGACAAGGTATGTCCAACAAGAAACGTGATTCCAATTGAAATCTTTGGCTAAACTTCTCGCAGTCATTCGTCATTGTCTTGGAAAGCGCGAGTCATACGTAAATCGAAAAAACATCGCATTTTTCTCACTTGATTTTCGACAATCCAATATTTGCAATACGTGTTTAAGGGTTTCGTTTCCATGAGAAAATACCATTTTCACTTTACTAACGTATTTTAATTATTACTGGAAAACGTCACATTGCCAACTCAATCCATTAAATCTAAAATTATATATATTTCCTCGACGTATATAATTTTAATTATTAAATCTCTTTCTAAATTATAATTCTATAAGTTCACTTTTTCATTTCTGTAAGTAAATATTATAAAATGAATATTAAAGGCAGCAGCTCTCTCTCTCTCTCTCTCTCTCTCTCTCTCTCTCTCTCTCTCTCTCTCTCTCTCATTATTGCGTTTTTTAAACAAAATTAAAAAGTAGATTTAATGAAACAAGAGAGAAATAAAGAGCATAATGACATATAATGTCAACTTAATTCATTTCTATTGCGGTAATTAATGAATTTTGCTATTATACGTATGCGCTATTATTAATAGTTCAAAGACCGAAATACATATTACAAAGTTACTATTTCAATAGATTAAATGCGCGTTTATCGATTTCGACATTATGCACAGTTGGTTCGCAAAATGATGCCGATTCTACGCGTCACCGAGCGTTAATCACTTCAACCTGAATAAAATTACGGGTCGTTTTGTGTGGAGCGTCCGTGCGCTGAATTGTGCACCACTAATTACCGTTGCGTTCTCGCCGTTGTTATCCAACCATGCGGCGAACGAATACGTGCATTTATCTCCCCGGTTTTAGCTTTGCGAATCTCTTACGAATAATAGCCGGGAAAGACCGTTAAAATATAAAACAAATGACATTGAACGAGTAAAAAGAAACATAAATTCCTATTAAAGATGTTAACAGATTTCAATCTTAATCGCTTTAAGCGCAAGTTGTAATATTTTATAACACTAAATATATGCATGATATATAACATTTTAATTATTTTCTTTATATTATTAGTGAACTATGATAATAAATATTTATATTACATTAATAAATATGTATTATCATTAACATTACTTAGCATTTAATTTTAACAAACTTTTTAATAATAAATTATAATTAGTGAAGAGATTGATTTTGTGTGCAATATCAACGACGAAATATATTGTCTTAATTGTCATAACGTAAGATGTTTTAAATATAACTTTTATGCATATATGTATGTTATATATATAATATATATATAATTAGATAGCCATACTGATTCACGTGTTATAATATAGCCACATATTTCAGCTTATACGACGATAATATTCGTTTCGCACTGAAATGTTGGCAGCTCAATAATTCTAGCATTCGCGTTATTTCTAGCATCTAATTAGCGGATCATTTAAATCAAGCTTCGCGGCTGCAGTCAACAATGCGTCGCGCGTCTTAAGCTTTTAACGCTTTGATGCACGATTCCAATTTGGTGAATCTTCCGCTCTCACTGAATGGTATGCCTCGATGAATTTCGCGGCAATCAAGCTAATTCCTCTTTCGCGAATGCAATATTCTAGTATGAAGCGTTAATGAGGCCTTTGCAATCTCTAATTATTTCAATCAAGCAGTCAGAACATGTTGCAAACAAATTTATTTCATGAATCTTCCGCATTTAGCTAATAACATATTAACATGTTTACTTTATTTGTTTATTTTAGCTCTTTATATCCATTATATGTATATTTAACATTTTATATTTGAACATACATCAATTATTCTTTTTATTTTTATTAATCTCATAGTCTCTCGTATGAATTTAAATAACATTTTATAATAGCTTTAATTATAAATATGCCTCAAACTTGCATATCAAAAGATTCAAAAACAACATTTTACAAAGACGATAAAATGTTAACATTGTTAATATTCCAAATTATTTAAAAATTGCATTTTGAGATAAGAGACAAAGAAAAGATTGTAAAAAATAAATTTTAATTACAAAAAATAAACTTTAAATCAGAACAAATAAGTTTATACTTTATAATTTTATTTAAATATATTGTTAAATAAAAATTTTTAATGTAAATATATAAATTAAAATATTGTTTTTTTGGAAAATGAAATATAATAAGAGATTATTAGATTTGATACAGTTTCTAAGTATTATTTCAAATTTAGAAAAATGTCTGATATTACTCGCAAGACGTAATTAATAAATTTTAAATTAATACTACCAAATGAGTTATTATATAATAATAAAATAACTGAATTTTTAACGTATACTCTCTCTCTCTGCACAAACCATTAGAAACATAGAGTATTATTGACTGTTCAGCGGGATGGTCTAAATACTCTAAATTAGTTCCAGACTAATTGCGTTCGAAATCCGCTTAATTTCTCTCTACTTCGAGTCAAGAGGTTCTCAAGCCAATTGATTTTTATTTTCATCAATCAACCTCGTACCTCCATCCATCGTTCTGGTTCACCGCTATCATCGTAAAAGTCGGGTTAGTTTAATTAGTCTAGAGACTTGCACACAGGCACTTTGCAAAGTGAGTGTGTGCCCCACTTATATAACTTTTAATAATGAAAATAAAATTGGAACTTTTTAATATACTCTCTACATTATCTCCACTTCGCTCGTCTTCTGTTTTTATTCGTTTATATAGGATGTTTCAGGATTTAACGGACAAACTAAGAGATCACATTCTATGTACAAATGTTAAAACGAAACATGCATGAAACAATATATTTTCTTCTATTACGCAGGGTATAAAAATGTACATGTTTGTACTAAAAGTTGAACTCGTTTATCTCATGTACATACATTTATTATCTTATCATATTTACTATCTTTAAACGATTCACTATCATTTCGACCTATGTGTAAATATGGTATTCATTCAACCTTGAGACAACGGCTACACTTGTAAAGAATAGCTGTTAGATATTTATCGTCGTAAAAGAACTGCCATCAAAGTAAAACCAAAATGTCCTGTTTCAATATTTATTTATAATTTTATACAATACAGCATTCCCAGCCAAACATGAGATGTTTTTTCTTTATTTTCATTTATGGAATGCTCCCACAAATGTGAGGCACCCTGTCTTACTAGATTATATTCAATTTCTAACATTCTTATAAATTATTTAAGAAATTTTTGCGAGATCAAATGTTCTTTTTAAAAATTTATTTTTCTTGATTATAAAGAATTTGATGGCGCGGGCGTGACTATCAATCATCAAATATAATCCAAAATTCACCTCTGTAAACGATTAATGATTGGTCGGCACTATTGATGTCGCGCTTGATCGACGTGAATTAGCTTCTTCCTAGCGAGCTTGTCATTAAATATTTGCGTATAATTGGCGAACAGCATTGCGTTACAGAGCGAGCTAATACAAAATCTCAAAATCTCCAGAGACTACAGGTTAGCCGGCTTACTAGTTCGATATCGCAATATTAGTAGGATCTCTGAATAATTCATTTGGTGTTACTGTGCCATTAGTATCGTACTATACAGAATTTGACGTAGACAGTTAATTTGACGCATAACGACTGAGATATTTAGCTGCACTGGGCATACGATTATATCATTCTGGCTTTCGTTTCTCTCTGTTGCGTAAACATCAATCACATAAATGCAAATAAATGCTGTCAGTATGCAAAATGTAAGTTAAATTCTGATAAGAGTCTAGACGTTCTAATGTAATAATTGGTAATGGTTTAAAAAAAAACTGTGATTTGAGTCGATAATGCTAAATCATTCCATGCTTAAATCAAAACTATAATTTAAGTAGAATTTGAATTGATACTATCGATTTAATCGTTGCAGACAATTCGGTATAAATAAAAAATAAAGTATGTAAGAAATGATATTCTTTCAAATATTATTTATATAAATATAATTTTTTTGAAAAAAATTGGATTGAAATAATTATGTTAAAATACTTTGTATTACTTGAAGTGTGTTAAGAAATAATAAAAAGTTGATTTTTTGTATATATATGTATATATATATTTACTAAAAAGTTTTTTTTATAACTTATAACTTTTATAATTTATTTAAAAAGTTAAAATAAATATAAAAATTAAACAATAGTAACTGGTAAAATAAATACTAAATTCTATTTATATTTTTTTTTTTAATAAAGTAAAAAATTTTAAATATAGAATATTAGAAATATCGGAAAAGAGCTAGGTAAATGCTAATGTAGATAAGTCTAGATATTTTAGATATAGGGCAACGAGTTTATTTTAATTTCACTAATTTAATAATTTGTTTAAATTACATATTTTATTACATATTCAATATATTTTATAAAATATTAATTAATATCATATTTAATTATCATTTCTTTGTTCTCATCTTTTAACATTTATCGAATATGTAATGAGTAATTTAAAGCTAAATAAAATGTAACAAAACGATTGATAAATTTATAGAAAGTAATCCGGAAGATAATTTAAAATTCGATCACTCTAAAATAATGCTTTTCTATCAACAATACCATTGACTTGTTCACAATTTAATATGTGATAATGCCATTTTTTGTAAGACCTACCCTCTGGTAGGTCACCCTCTTGTAGCCGTTACGTAATCCTATAAAATAATTCCCCAAAAGAGCAGCCATTCTTGCGATGTTCTTCAACACGTTCTACGTGCATTCACTATCAGACACGGCCGATCGATTTGATTGAATCGCGACTCGGACGTGTCCTTGGTGCGTTTGCGGGAACACGCACAGTGGAGGCAAATGAAATTCCCAGCCTGTCGAAAACAAGTTTTATTTCGTGGCACTTCGGTCCGATTGGGGGCCACGAAGGAGCGTTGCGGATTGTTGCGCTAGGCGAAGGGTTGCGGTTGGGTGTACGATGGGAATGGAGTCGAGAGAAGAAGAGGGTTGTGGTAGAGCCCCGTTCGACGATGGGCGAGGAGAGTTTCCATTCTTCGATGAAACTTCTTGGCAACTCGTTTGAACGCCACGACCAGCCTCTCCACTTTCTTCCGGATCTTATTTTGCTCACCGCCGCCGCTGCCGCTCGCGAAACTTTTCCCGATTCCTCGGAGGTGTAACATAATATTTTCGCGGCTCGGCTGGGGACCGCAAGAACCGCGCGTTGGAATAACGTGGTTATCGAGTTCCGGGATTTTAACGTTATCAAATTCGTTATCGTACTCAGGTTCGTTATCGTACTCAGAACGATTACAAGGTTAGCATCGTGACGTTTTGCCTCGTAAGCTTCCTTGAGAAAAGTCAATTAATATATTGATTGCTACAAAGATCTTCTCTCTGTTAGTTAATATGTGCTTATTGCTTTTCCAGAGCATTTTTGTTTTGCTACTAAAAAAGTTGTAAGCATTATATAATTTTTATTAAAAAAAATAAAATTATTGTAATACTTGCTATTATTTATTCGTATATACCTTTTTTAAACGAAAAAATTATTATTATATGAATTGGTCATTTCAGAAACCCTGTAAGTCAATATTTGTCAAAATTGAGATATTAGGAAATTCAGGATCAAAGGGGAGGTATATAAGGTACAATTTCTTTCAAAAATCACATTAGTCAAGTCATTCGCATGAGAAACAGTGACTTATGATGGCTTATGTTTTGCTT
Source organism: Cyphomyrmex costatus (assembly GCF_001594065.2). Classification (NCBI taxonomy): domain Eukaryota; kingdom Metazoa; phylum Arthropoda; class Insecta; order Hymenoptera; family Formicidae; genus Cyphomyrmex; species Cyphomyrmex costatus. The sequence continues at coordinate 1,783,287 of NW_017275207.1, forward strand.
ACATTATAGTCTGCAAGAATGTACTCAATAATGAATCACTTTAGCTTTAATGGAATTCAATATTACGAGGTTGTTTTTTTATGAATTGCATGTATGTTTCAATAGTAAAATTTATTTTTCTTAGAATACAATCTATTATTTTATAACATCCTTATAAGTCTGTCATTATATTTACAAATTTTTTTAATTAAAGATTTTATGTGTACCTTGTTTTATATGTACAAAAATGTGCTTGTTTTCTTTAGAAAGAAAAATAACGTAAGTTAATATTTTCAAAATTAGTTTCTTTTTAGAAACAAGTATTAAAAATAACATAATCCACTCACTTAATGTAGATAATAAAGCACATTTTTTACGCTTTTAATTATTTTTATATTTTTACATTTTTAATTATTTTTATTTTTGTTATTATATATAATTGTAAAAACTAAAAAGTTATAATTTTTTACTTATGGAGCGATTCATATTACGTAAACTTTTTTCTGTCGAGAAAGGAATTGCGTTTTTGTAGCCGATAAAATAAAGGATAAAGACTTTGTTTGCCAAGAGAATTCATTATCATTTAACGAAATTGTTACGCGATTGGGCCTGCTTGGCCGGAAAAGTCCGCGTCGGAATGGCGAAAGTGTGAAAACACGTTGTCGGCGGACTAATTAAATTTCTGCATTATTACGAGGACGGCCGTTTCTGCCACTTGGCGAGTTTTAATCTGGCAGAGTAATATCTTAGGCTACATTAGGTCTTACCCTCCATACCTTAAGACTGGTAGGGTGGCAGTCGGGAAGATAGGGGATTGGTAGAGGTGGTGGTGTGGCAGAGGCCCGGCATAAGCCGTCTGCCTGCCAACTAATCAATGATTCAACTCGCCAATTACGGAGGCGCCTCGAAAAATATCCTCTCTCCACCCGTTCTCCTGCGTCTTCCTAGCACGCCTGAAATATTCACAAATCCTATCTCCCTCCAATTCTATCCTTCCGCTTTTGCCGTTTCGCTCGTTCTTTGACGTATTTTTGAGCTTTTCGTTTCAACCCTTTTTAAACACCCGTTTGTGCCATGTCTGTAATGTGCCATACATCGATGTTATTTATTTAGATGTACGGAACTGAAATAATCCAAACGGTTTATACAATTTTTTTTATTATATGCTATAATTTTAGAGTTGTTAATTTATTGAAGACAATAATTTCACAGATTATTGTAGCAAATATTTCTTACTTTTACGACAATAATACATTTATTACCTCAAGATTTGTATAAAAATTCATTTAAGGTAAAACTGTGTATAGTAAAAGAACCTTAAACTGTACAAAAAGTTCTATTAAAACTTAAAATAAATTTAATGGAATCTTGTTATCTCAAATTATCCGTGCAACATTTATCGCGAGAACGAAATCAATTCCTTTCTCTTGAAAATGTATTATACTTTTATTATTCTGTGTATTTATTATCGCGAAATTTTATCACGTTTAGGAATGTTAAAGTGTTTCGATTACGAAGAGTTTATCCGACACGAAACGAAGCAGGAAAGCTCGTTTAGAAAAGTTCCGTCGATCTGTGAACGGCCGCGTGCCGCCTGCGACGTTCGCGCTGAAGACTATTCACTGCCATTCTATCTTGAATTATTCTTTCGCAATTTAATCAACCGGTTATAAAAGAACTTGGCTTGACCTTACAACTTTATTTTTGCATCTCTACGATTCTCACTGGTTCTCCTCCGTTTTTCCTCGGGCGCTCTAAATTAAATTTCCTTTACCTTCGATGCGCGTCCAAGTTTCGTGAGCAAGAGGAAGACGGTAAAGGACAGCCAAGATCATAGCTAAAAGGAGAGGGTCCGGAAGGAGGATGAGAAAGGACGGTGAAAGTAAAGGGGTGGAAAACGGAAGGTAGTAGAATGATGTAGAAGTCGGAGGGTATGGAAGGGAGGGGAGAAGAAAGCAAAAATAGAATGTACATAAAAAATACACGGCTGCGAGCAGTAGCTGCTTCTTGCTGTAGCCTCGGCTCGCCGGCATGAAAAATTCACTAGTTGCCCCGGCTCTTATTGCAATCTTCGTTCGTGGAATTCTCGCGAAATTTAGCCACCTGCAACAGGACAGAGGGCGGACGACCCTCTTCGATGTATACAAGTCCTTTCTTTCTTCCGCCGTGTTTCATCTCAAGAAGACGTCCCTCTCCGAATGCTGCGAGTAGTATCACAGAGACACAGAAGCTCTGGTATGGCCTTTTTCCTCCCTCCATCTGCCTGGAATGATTTTATTAAATTTGCTCTTATCATTCTGCTCGGCGGTAGCGTATTGGCCGAGACGACAGCGCTGTTGCTTGGTAACGGAGCGGGGTACGCAGCATTGTTCCTTTTATCATAGAAACGTACGACAACGGTATCGAGTCAAACACTATATACTAGATCAAATCAAGCTTTGTATCAGATCGAATTATTATGTCGCGTTTCACTCTGAAAGTATTTTTATATTTTTACTAATAATCTATAATTCTGAAATAATAAAAAACATTATACATATGTACATGAAATCATTATTTATGTCAAATTGTAAAAGAGAACAGAGAGAGAGAGAGAGAGAGTGTGTGTGTTTACGTTAGAATTTAAAGACGATGTATAATAATTTTGGTTTATTTTAAATAACATTAGGGACATGAGAAACAAATATATTTTGTTAGCTCTAGTTAATCTAATTGTAAGTTGGTTTAAGGAAAGCTTGCTAGTATAGATTAATGAAATTATTTAAACTTACATAACTAGGAGTTGTTTAAAATTAAACTATGTTATAGTAAGAAAGTAATCTTTTGTCTTTTACTTCTATATTCTTAGCTAATCAATGGTTTATTTTTCTGTTACAGTGCCCGACCGTTACTGTTCGTTTGGTTATTTATGTTGTCATTCGCGTCTAAGCCTTATCGTCCTTCAATCAAAGTGAGTGCGCGCATCGAATTCGTAATTCTTCTCATCGCGATTTCTTCGTTCGCGTACGAATTCGGGATCGCGATCGCGTGTGTAGTGTATCCAGTGTATGTTCAGTGCATCGGACTGCGCAGCGAGGCACGTAACTACTGGATTCGGACCAAGGCTTCTTCGTTCCTTTCGCCGTCCCGCAACGCTAGGTAAGCATCACGGAAATGAGCTCGAGAGCTAGAATATATTTCGCGCGGGCAATGTGCGTGAAACGACTCGCGGCGTTCCGCGGAGGAAGAGGAGGGTTGACGCCGACGCGGCGACGGATAGTTTGCAAAAACTTGGTTAAGTCGCTTACAAAGAGGCAAAGTGACTGAGTCGGAGTAAAGCGAAACGCCGCGCTAACTTCGGAGCACTTCGTTATAAAGTTGGGAGTTGAATAATGTATTTTTATTATTTACCCGAAGCATGCCGCGGTGCCGTGGTGATATATCGGATAAAGTCGCTTGTAATTTCCGGTGAACGTTAACTTCCCGCCGAAAGAAATCACACCGGATCACGCCACAACTTTCTTTAAGGCGGGGGGGGGGGATATTTATACGCCTGTACGCGAAGAGTAGTTCGTGCCACACGCAGAACGTGTTTATTTGCAAAGTTTTACCCTCTTGTTCATTAAGATTTTTTTAACAATGTATATAATTAAAATTAATTAAATATCTGCATTATGAAACTATAGAGATCAAATTTAAATCCAATTGTGAGTTTATATTCGTAAATACACAATTTCGTCTAAATCTTTTTTTTTTTTTAAAAAAGTAATTTTAATGCATTTCTTAATGTCCTACTTAAGCGTTTAGCAAATTTATTTTTTAACACATACAAATAATCTAATATAAAATTAAGTTAGCTATTTAATAAAAAATTAAAAAATATCAAACTGAGAACGTTTAATGATCTTCTTCTTGTTGATATTAAATTATGCAAAAGAAATTTAAAATTATTATTGATTATAGATGAAAGAGATCTCTAAAATCGTTTTTATCATAAACCATGCGTGCATAGTATCTTCCTTTTTTATTATTCAAAGCTTTGAATTAAAACTACTGACATCGATTAGTACTAATCATATGCAATACAGTCAGCAACGAGTTTATTTTAGTCGCTTCTGCATTCTGAAATAGTCTTTGATTATTGCTAATTTCATTATTTACATTTTTTATTATAAATATGGTAGATAAAAAATAAATCTGTCGCAGTTTATAAGATATTTTTTATTTTTAATTCTATGATCCAAATTTCAATAATAGAATACAATAAATTATTCAATATTTAATATTAATTTGATTTTTATAAATGACTTATAAATAACACACTAGTAAAGATATAATTTATATATAGTATGTATAATTTAGTACTACAAAAGAATTATAAAGTACGTACAAAATTTACTATTATGTATTTATTATTTCTGTATTAAAAAAAAAAAAAATACAACGAAAGCTAAAATTTTTAATTACAACCTTTTGTAATCACGTGTATAAATGCCTACTCTCTAAATTTTTATCATAAACATTTTTATCTGTTTCCACGATTTAAATTTAAATTCTAAAAGTGTATTACACAAGTAGTTATAGAAGTAAATAATTCAAACTTTTCCAATTTAAATATTAATTGAAGCAAACTTAAAATCTTAGAATATCTCATATTTTATTTATTCTGCATGTCTTTATTTAAATTGTTCAAACTGTCGAATCTCTAAGCGATTTTGAAAGCTTCCTTCGTGAAAGTATGATGTGATAATTAATTTACGTATCTTGATGCAAAGGTACGTTTCGCCATGTGCTAACATGAAACACGCATGAAAGATCGAGCTCAAACGACGTTCTACCATTAAGTAGTCGAAGCGGAGAAAACGCCGTCCGCTCGATAATGCATCATCGCGTTGCACTATTTCACAGGAAAATGCGCCGGCACGTTTGTCGACGAGCGATTAGCTCGCTCGTGCGACGTACACGCAAGGCGTAAATCTTGAGGCAGGACGCAGATTTAAGAGGCCCGTTTGCCAAGTGCGTTGTAGAAGAATGAGGTTGAGTTGTGGTCTCTAATTTATAGAATAGCCGAGTCAGTCATTAGGGAGTAGTTTTTTTTTTTACCAATAAAAATTCCTAGAATTTAAGCCCGATTGTAATTGACGCCCGGTCCTGTCCTCACATTTTTGTCCTTTGTTCTTGTAACGACTTTAGTTAGTAATTCACCTAGGTCTAGAATAGTCAACGTGGTCACCAAGTTAATTTGCTTCGCTTCGTTGCATTTGCGGTTAGAAGTAATGAAAGAGAAAGACAGATAGAGAGAGAGAGAGAGAGAGAATGGAGCGAAGGAGAGGAGTAAGGAAAAAAGAGAAAAATATGAGAGAAAAAAATTTCTTGCGTAAACGGTCAATGCAACTTTCGCGCACCTGCGAGTATTATAAAAGCATTGCGCGTTCTGAAATTACCAAGAAAAAAACTAACGCGTTGTTATTGGCACTTATAAAATGTTATTAATAATTTAATTGATTTATTGAGCAAATAGAACACCACACACACACACACACATACACACGTGTTAAACATTAGATATAGTGTTCTGACTTTAAAATCTTATTTAATCAACGTGATTTAATAACATTACGATTTAATATCGCTAATTGATACGAATCGCATGCTTCAGAATGTTACATACTGTATAATTGATGGAAGATAGAACGCGCAAGCAATAATGTACATGCAATTGGAAGTACATATGACTGTAGAAATATTCAGCCTTTGAGCGGCGCATTACTTTTTTTTTCCTCAAGCCTTTTGCACTTTCGCAGCACACTCACGCGCGCACATTCATACCTGTATACACACATATGCATCTATAGCAAACGAAATGGAATTTTAAAAATTGAATCGCCGAGACTTGCGCTTTACGCTACCGGCGCGTATTACAAAAGCGCGAGGGCAATTTCATTCATACGTAATAAGATGGGCGCATCTGGCGCCACGCACGTAACGGATGCCTTGTCATCGCTTTTTCGGAAAAGCCGAGCTGTTTTCGATATTAAGGCACTTCGCGTTATTTATAAACTATTCTCATCGTTGTCTCACCTTTTTGTCGCCCCCTCTCTTCCTCACTTTTCCTCTCTTTCTCTCTCATCCTCTTCCGGTGTTCAGGTTGGGAACAAGCGTATTAGATATTCTGTTATAAAGAGGCGGCGTAATATCGTATGGCCACTACACGAGGCACGGATGGGCAAAACAGCGCGGAGGACCATGGCGAGGGAAACGGGGAGGGGGGGGGGGGGGGGAGTTGTGAGGTCTGCAACGAAAATTAGCATTTTTTCCATGCGACCGACCTGCGTAGCTAATATCGCAGATGTAAAGAGGCAAGCGAGTGGTGGCTGGAGGGGATCTGCAGCAAGGAGGGAAGGGGATGGCTTGAAAAAAGCAGGCGTATTTACTGCGGAAAGATTAACGTGTAACGAGCTACCGTGAACAAGCTGACGTTAAAGCTTTTTACATAAACGCACGCTCAGTTTTTGATCGTGCTTACGCTTCGCCAGTGTCCATAGACACGGCTCTGTGATCGTTTCATTGTGCCTCCTACGATACGATAGTACATACGCGATTGCAGAAAGAGAGGAAAAAGGGCGTTATATCGATTTTCGCCGGAAACTACGTGGCACGTTGGTCGAACGTTCGCGTGTTTGCATCTCGCAATTTTGAAATTGCCAACGCATCTCTATGTAAAAGCAAGGAAATATAATTAACTCGCATGTTACTCTTAGAACTGCAAGAACGGAATCTATATAAAAGATCTGTTACGAACGATAAAATCGAATGAATGTAATTGTTCCTGGAATTGAGTTGTTTATTTTATCTTTTATTAAAATTTTATTCGTTTTATATATATTTGAATAATTTTAATAACAAGATAATCTCAATGATATTATTATAATAACGCGTATATATTTGTTTATGCGTCACATGCTTTTAGATCGTACCTTATTTCAGTTGCTACAAGCTTTGGAATCTAATGCATTATTTGCATAAAAACATCGACAAACTTTTGATATATTTTTCAATTTCCGTACTTTAAGATAGCTCGTCGCCTGAGAAAGCATATGCGGATCTGTAGGTTATACTTGTTTTCTTTTATCTCTAGAAATCTCCGAGCTTTCCGGGACCTCAACGTTTCGCGCTATATTTGAAACCATCTCTCAAGTATAATACAAGAATGTGTATGTAGATCGTGCGCATACATATATGCAATTTTTTAATACATCTTCTGTATTAATTGCTAGATATAAATATTGTAAGCTTGGATTTTTTTTGTTAAAATTCCAAGTTGCTTCTTATATACGTAGTTAAAAACAATATTTTATTTGAAAATACAATGTATAATACATTTTTTGTCACTTAACATTCTTTTGAAGAACTATTTTAGTGCTAAAATTATACTACGGGGACCGACACATTTAGTTTTATACTAAAAATTAATAAAAACTTATTTTATTTTACTGATTTTTAACATGAAACTGTATATGTATCGATCTTCGTGATAGCAGAATTTTAGCTCACGTATCTCGTATGAAATTAATCAAACGAACAATCGCGCATTTGTATTATACCATTTTACATCAGTCACTTGTCGGTCAATTATCGTACAGCAATGAACGCATGTATTTCCTTAAACGAACAGCTGGTACTAGTTTATTGCCAGTAATCAGCAGAATCGGAAGTAGTCTGACATGTACTCAAAATCATGTCGGCGGATTCGCGGGCTATTTGTCAGATTAACGTAATTTACTCTTTAACGCTTGAAATTCGATGGGTTTCATCGATATCTCGCGATGACGGTGAAATATTAACGTAGCGGCATGGGCGATGTATCATGCTCATTTCGCGAAAACCATCTCATACGCCAAAATGGCGTGTCGAGTGACGAATTGCAAAACTAGATAAACGCTTCGCGCGACATCGAACGCATGGACGTGCTCCCTCGTGAATACGCGGCCGCAACATTTACTATCGGCTAGCATTTAATAATTGATTAATCGGATGATTACGAGACGGATCGAATGATAATGCTGCATTATTTAGAGTAATCAACCTACATTATTGAGTGTCTGGCGAAATACGGTTAACGCCATGCATGTTTCAAAGGTGCGATGTAGATTCAGTTGGCATAAAATACGATTACACCTCTCCTGTATGCTGATAGAGTTCTGATTAAGATTTGCATTTACACCAGTTAACTTTTATTCTCAAACAGACATTCAATATATAGTTACATCTTATTGTTAGTATTGCTTACGCCTATACTCGTATACTTGTGATAAAATATTTTAGACACTCAAAAATTAAAAAATGTTAATGATAAAGTAACTATATATTAAAATTTTTTATTTTATCGGTTTTTTAAATCTGCAAAATACGCAATTTCTTCGAGATAATTTTTAACTTGCCAGCTGAATGACAAATGATGCGACAAATTACATTATTTTAGTTCCTGCTGACCACTACTACCTCACGTTAGAACTAAAAAAATGCACGATAAAAATTTTTGTGAAATATACTAAAATGAAAATATATATTCTAATAAGAAACACAACATTTACAATTGATAAATTTCAATAACATAAAAGTTACACAACTGATTTGTAAAATATATCAAAAACTCTTTCTTTTTAATTAATAAATAACATATATTTGAAAATGAATTATGCATCAAACAAAATAAACCGTGTTCACAGCTCTATGTTAACTATTAAATTAATATATTATATTATAATAAATATATGATTTATATTTTTTTCTAAAAACAATTTAGTTTTTGGTATATTTTATAAGTTTAGCCTTTCGATTTTTATTTGATTGTATTTTGCAAGTCACTATCATACTCAATTTTTTGTTATGTATTTTCTCATTTCGTCATAATTTGAGATAGTAATAATGAGTAAAAGAGAATCTTAATATCAATTTTAAAAATTGAAACTACATTGCAATTGCGATGATGAAAAACAATATACGCGACGGTCTAAAGCACAATGAGCCTTTTCGCGAGTTTGTTAATATTCTTTACTGACACTTTACGTTTCAGAATTTTCGCACTTTAGCGTGCTAGAATTATCGCTCGGCCGCTCGCTCGGTCTATACCTCTGACTTAACTAAAAAATTCCATTTTTTGACCGTGAACAAACTCGTTTCGGCTTAACACGGAAAATTTCGCCGTTGACGCGGGATAAAGTTCGCGACACCTCTTAGTCCGACAACCACCCCTCAGTACCTTAGTAAGCCTGTTATGTGCGGTTTAAAAGCGACCGCTGAACCGAATCGCCGTTCGTAAATGCATTGTACGGCGAATGGGTGCACGTACGACGGACGTACGTGGATCATACGGTTCCTATTGTCCCGGTCCCTTGTCACTCCGCGGTATATCCCTTGATACCTGTGGGAAAGCACAAATGCTTTCGAAGAACACCTTGATCTATGTAACCGTCAGCACAACGCTATACGTGCCCACGTAGAAGACGTCCATCAAGCACCCTCGCAAAACGTACAGCAGCCTACTCTTTTGTCGGCAAGTCCTCCTTTTCATCAAGCTGCTATATGAATTGAAAGGATATCGAAAGTATCTGTCGTTTGTACATATCGCGTTAATGACACTCTCTAAATATATGCGCTCGATGCTGTTTCGATGAATTATTTTCAGCTTAAAATTCTTATGGAAATTATTATTTCAATAAAAATTTTAAACTCAAAATGATTTAATGCTCCAATAAATTATCGAATTTGGGTTGAGAAAATAAACACGAGTAAACATGGATGAACAACTAGTTTCAGTCAATGTAAATAACACCGCCAATATGGTGGTTTCTTTACACTATCGCAAAATGTTTATTTGTGTTTGCTCGCGTTTGTTTGCTTGGTTTGAATTTGTGGCTTCACATGTAAAATTCATTATTATCGAATAAAGAAAATTAGCCGAAAGCGCTATGGATGTAGTATAGATTATCCAGAGAATATCTAGAAAGTTTATTTCAAATGTAAAGTATAATTTGTGCTGCAACCGAAATGTTTTGTTTTATATTTGTTTCATTAAATTCACCGGACTTTCTATGGCGTGTATACAATTTTTTATTTATTTTCGAAAGTATATAATGTTTGTATATACTTATACGTTTGAAATAATGAAAGTAATTCGTAAATGACAAATTAAGGATCAGATTAATAATAAATTTTTATCTCAATTATTGCAATATATTTTAAAAGTAATTTTAAATTATTTTATAAACTCTGTAATATTTTACTACCAAAGCTAGCACATTTCTAAAATCGATGCTATCGATTCTCTCGAATGATCGTTTGTTCAAAACTTGCCGTTTCGCTCGGTCGCCCTTGGGCGTTGCAACCATTTTACGGCAAATCGCGACAATCTTTCATCCTGCCGCTTGTAAAAAATGGCTGAAATAAACTAGACAATACATCATCGGTCGGGTCACACAATTTTAGATTCTCCACTTGAATGGTAACTTAATTTAGTTGAAATGTATTATAAACTTTATTACGCACACAACTGTGTTATAAATTTTATTATATAAAACAAAAGTTATGAAAAATTTATATAAAATTTTTAGTTAAAGATGATCGTAAATTAAAATTATTACAAATATAAATTTAATTTGTTTTAAGATACACTAAATGTGTCTTTTTCAATTCATTTTTAAAATTATACACATATTTTTAATATACATCTTTTTATGTAGCTATATTTTATAATAGAAGCATATACCATTTCAAATCTATTAAATATTAAATTAAACGTAAAAATAAATATTTCTAAATTTATTGAAATATTTGGCAAATATATTGTTAATATACTCTCAGGTAGTAATTCAGATATAATACATAGATTCAGGGGAACAAAATTGGCTCAATAAATAAACGTAAGAGTGGACGAAGCCAAATTTCAACTCGTTAGAAATATGATCATAATTTTTGATTTCATAATTTTGCCTGCTAATTTTCAACCCTTACAGCGAATTAATTAGCAAAGTTAATTCAGCTTTTTTTTTCTAAATTAACCTCTTTCCGAGCAATATCTGTTTCTTTTTTAAGCTTCTTTTTCGGAGTTTCTTTTTCGAGTTCATAGATGCGTCGTTTGGTTAGACTGTATATCGATTGTAACAGCCGATGGCGGTTGCGATTTGTATCGGCAAGTGTGATAAAGTCGGCACGCGTGCCCAGACTTTGTTGTGTATGAGTGTGATAAATTAGTCGGGCCTTCATAAACATTTCACAGCTGTTGCCGACACATCCAGAGTCCACCCCCAAACCCCTATCGGTACACCTCTATGTTGCAACCATCGTTCCCTTTCCTCGCCTATCTCGTGTATTGTCCTGCATCCTTGTATCGGACAGAGAGGAGGAATGTGACACCATTCGATACTTTATAGCCGCGGTTTGACTGGTGCCAGTGAATTTTTTCCGGTCGGCTCGCACAACGGGCGCGAATGGAATCCTCACGGTATGATCAACGGATGTGTAATTTATCGACTGGAAGATTGGAAGCCCACCGCAATAGATATCGACCATTCTGTTGGAGAACGCATCGTATTCAATAGCTTTGGTTCATAAGGCTTCTTCAAAGAACTTCATTCTCTTTGCTATACGAACGCGGGATTTCCAGAAGTTCTGCAAATGTCAGTGTTTGCAGACTATTGCAGCTCATTAAAGCATGGTTCAATATACCTAAGTCCGGTTCTGTATGAACCGAAGTTGAAATGAATCACAGCAATCGGCTTAGTTAATTAATTCTGGTTAGCGTTCCGATCTATATCGTAACTTCAATTATAAATGAAAGGGAAGAGGATTTAGTCAATTAGGAGGAGATCTAACTGATATTAATGTAACCCTTAATTAACTGACACCGATATCACCAACTTTTATCTCTGAATTATATCTTTCGTTGTAATGTAGAGAATAGAAAATTAAATTTCAGTTATATACTTGCGATTAATATCAATTAAATTTAATCGAAATATGTCTTATGAATTTAATTTTGCTCTATCGTGATAAAGTAAATTTCAAAGTGCCGTTTGGATAACGTCCTATGAGACAAAAATTATCGATTCTCGACATTACATACGTAAAATTAAGTACCATCTGCCATGTTGCAAGAGAGGACAATGCCAATTAGCGGCATACTGGTAGAAGAAAATTGCGCTGGGAATTAGTTAATCGCGAATGGAGAACGTTTTAAAAACATTTTCATCCCTGGGGTTCCGTAACGGTCGACATCGAGATACGCTACTGGCCAGTTGGCTGGGATTAAGTCCGTTTTCCTCGGTTGTTAATGGAAGGAAAAGGATGGAGTTGTGAAGGAAGAAAGGATACGTGAAGGAGTTGGAACAACGAGTAGTTTGGAAAAGAGAAAGAGAAAGACAGATACTTTGTCGTTCGAATTGGAGGCGAAAGTTCTGTTAGAACCAGGTCGTAATTCTCGCCGGGCGTTTGCAAAGGGACCAAAGAAAACGACTAGCTCGCAAACGGGAAAGAACGGAGGGCGATGGTAACCTAACTCTCTAACACGTTTCACGTAACGAGCTGTAAATCGTGTTTATGCTCTACGATTTATTTTCTGGATAGTAATTATGAGGATATAATGAAAACATAAAAATATATGCAAAGATAGAGTCAGGTCAAATTTTATAGAATTAGAATTTTCCGTGTTTTGAATGAGTATTTAAAAAATTTTAAACTTTTATTTGTATCTAAAAAGTATTGGTTAGTATTTATATATCCTAAATATATTATTTTAAACAATATTTTAAATAATAATAGGAAAAAGAGGGCTACGAGCGACAAATTCATTATTAACTAATATACGTAGTCCCCCAAAAATATTTTAAATATTTTTATAACGTTTAAAATAATATTATATACCATAATTGAATTCTTAAAATACATAAAATAAAATGAGGTTATTTGCTACATAACTTTTAAATGAAAAAATACATTTGAACATTTCTCTTTGAGAGTAATTAAAAATATCCGCATTCTTCTGTCCATTTTATAAAAATTGACTGTGAAAAAGCATTTAGCTAATTAAAGCGTATTGTTGGTATACGCAACATGAGAATACGCATTCGCTGCTATATATTATGTGATTAAGTTTTGGAAAGAAGAATACAGTGTGGAAAATGTGAAATGTCTGTGTGCATCCGTTGCTTTATAATACGTAATTACCGAATGATGCTACAAAAGTTGAGCAAACTCACGGTGTAACGTTCATGCTTTTCGGCCGGTCTTATTTGGAAGGGAATAATTAGTAAAACGAAAATCGACGCAATGGGGTATAACGAGGGCAACCAAAACAATGTTCTTAACCGCCCTTCCGGACCGGAATTCTGGCCACATCCGCTGCCCTGGGTCCGATGTGTAACACAGACCTTTGCGCGTACGCATACACGCTTAAATTTGCATGCAGTTCCCGTATCTATGAGGCGCCATCCACATACCAAAATATAATCCGGTAGATTGTAATAGGCACGATATTAAATTTAGTTTGTCCGGAAACTCGGCAGTAAGCACACAGTCCGGGCATTAACTTAAACGCCACTGTTAAGCCGCGTAATTAATTATCGTTGGTTTGCTTATATACATACTCTCGGGTCCAAACGCGCGTTTCTACTTCACTAATTACAATACAATAATCAGACACCGCGATTTCCTCGAAAGGAAATGCGAATAGTACTTAACTCTTCGTGAACTAATGTGTCTTTAAAGTCATATTGACGTATTTGTGTGTGTGACATTATCAATTTATATCTATTCTCAAAAAACAATTAGCACAGATACGCAAGGAATCTCATTTGATAATTTTTCTCATTTTTTCAACCAATTAATTTTTGTTTTATTATGTTTGTAGTTTTATATATGGATCAAATTAATTATAAAAATAAAATAGCGCAGATTGCTCTGATTTAATATCAGGATGAAAAATTCACTATAGCTGTGACCCCATTTTTTAAACTTTTAAAGAATTTGACCATAATTATGTCATGTTTTACATACATATATACATATATTGGATAACACAATTTTGTTATAAGGCTTGATATTATACACTTGACAAAATTTTTACGGTTACTTAAAGCACAAGAGGGGCGATCTTTTAGTGAAACGAACGATGAAAGGGGGAGTAAGATGCATTTGTCGTAGACTACTTTATCAAATCATTCCGGTGGCAGACATAGGTCGCCTTGGCAAGTAATTCAGGAATCCGTTCGTCCTCGTTCACTCGTTTCCTTTCGACGGAGTTGTTACTTCCGCCCTTGTCCACCTCATCCCCTTGTTCATCCCGTCCCCATGTGCGTCCTTGTGCGAATCTTAGAGTGTCAAAGTCACCGACCCTGCAGATGCTGCCGAAGCGGCAACCTTGCTTTCGCTATATTCCGGTAAGTTCCTTACCTTAACTATACAAGTTTGCATCAGAGTTCGGCTACCAGCAGACGGGTCGTCGATGCTTTTAGAAGATTAATTTGTACACTGCTGTTTCATTTTAAAGCATCGATAAGAATAGGTGTCTATCAGCCAAGAAGTTCTCTAAAAGCGTTTTATTCGAGAAAACCAGTGAATCTTCATTTACTTTATGAAATTTAGAGTATTTTCTTCACCCGAAAGCTCTTTCTTTTTACCTTTAGACGAATCGTCTTTGTTTCAATTTTTATAGTTAGTCTGTGTAGGAAATTATATATATATATATATATATATATATAATATTA
>NW_017275207.1:1798173-1831003 GCF_001594065.2 Cyphomyrmex costatus
AAATTATATATATATATATATATATATATATACTATTAATAGTTGTCGATTCACAAGACCTTTATATAGCTCACCTTTTGATTGTTATGATTTGCTTTGACAGATCATATTTATTATCCATATATATGGAAAATTACAAAACGCAAAGTTCAGAATAGATTTTTTTAGGAAGAAATCTTTTCGAGAAAGAAATTTAACTTTCCATCGAAATTCTCTTAAATTTTTTCGAAATATAATAGGCAATTTATGAATAAACGTTTGAACGATTTTACAACGTTTCTAACGTAGTACCATTATTTTCACATCTTACGGGAATTCATGCTGGTGAGAGAATTAGGGATGGCGTTACAATGCTTTTACAACGTGTTACTATCTGCGAACTGACAGGGGACGCGTTTCCATGGATTTTGGGTCGCTTCTAAGATGTCTCGTAAATGGTACCTTGGAGGCCAGTAGTACTAACCTGTTCTTGTCCTCTTTCGGAGTGCCCTAAAGTGACTTAACTTATGCTGATCCACAGAAAGCTTCGTTTCCGAAACGAACCATTCTCTACAATCATAGTGTTAACGACAATTACCGTGCACTTCTGACAAGCTGTATGCATCTGTAGATATTATATGAATACTTAGATTGTATGTTAAAGACTGTTACATTTTATTATAGTATAGGTTGATAATAATAAAACTTTTTAACAATTTGTCATAAAATCTGCTTATTGCGATCGACTTATATATACATTTAGGTAATTCAAGACAATGATTTATTCTTAAAAGCATCTGCATCAGCTTTTAACTAATTTATTATAAAATGCGTTAATTACTTTTACTGAAAAGCTTCTTAATTCCCTTTAAATTTAGAAAGCAACTACCGGTCTCCTCCTTTTACATTGATAGTAATTAATCGATCGAAAATTTGGCATAAGCTTCTTAACGTACGAAATGGGTCTGCTTTCAATCAGCTTCAACGAAGCTAGATCAAGCTTTTAAAGACTTAACTTTAGGAAATTAATATTTTAGCAACAATTTTATTATATATTTTGCTATATTTTAAATTTAAATATTATTTAGGAATAATTATTTACGTTTTATATTTTATTATTTATCGTTTTCATATTACAGTTTTGTATTTATCATTATATTTTTTATTTTTATACCTTATCTATATTTATTTATTTAAATTATATAAAATAAATTCTCATAAGATAAATATATATAAATGGATCTAACTTCTCAAAGAAAGTGATGGGTTATTTTTGTGAAATTCGGTCCATCTTCTGCGTGTTGGCTAGGACTGTGTTACAGAATTTTATCGCAATGTCTAATTCTGGTACGACCATTAAAACTCACTGGCATGGAATCCAGCAAAACGCGGTTTTCCGCGGACGGAGATCGCAAACGACCTACTTCGTGTCGTTTCGACGGTTATTTATGACTTCGGCCTGAGGCAAGAGCAATCACACGTTAATCGAGTTTATGTACGTTCGCCCACATTACTCGCGTCAATTCAGTTTTGAATACGACTAACATGTATGGTAAATGCATCTTTCAACCTTTGAAATACTTTATGATAGTTGTAAAAAAATATGAACGTATATTAAATACTTATTTAGACAAATATTCTCTTGTAATAATTATTATTAGTGGCAATAAATAATTGCCGTATATTAAAACTGTTATGATTGCAGTACGACATGAAACAGTAATTCTAAACTTTTTATTCTCTCCGTTTTATAAACTCATCTTCAGTGAATTTTTACTTTTTTTTTTTAATATTTAATAATTATCAAGAAATGTATGACAACTGTCGGGAGAAATAATGGAAAAATAAAATTGCTAAAATTGCTGAAATTTTTTATTTGATAAAAACTAACAACGCAATAAAATATCACGGGTCCTGATTTGAGAATTTTAGCTTTACTGTTGTGTTAAATGTATCGTTTATTCATACTATTTTCTGGATAAACAATACATTAACTACAAAAAATGCAATGATAGAATACATTTTATCAATGTAATTTAATTGGCAAAGACACATAAATTTTGATATTAAGTGAAAATTGACTGATGAATTGTTAAACATAAATGAGTGTAAAATGGTACATTTGGTCAACGCGGATCTTCGTGTTCATAAATAATATTTTTGTGAACATATACAATTTTTAGTTCAAGCAAACTATGAATCTTTTATCATTTGACCATTGAGACATGCGATAATATTAATCAGATTTGTTGAAGTTGGCTGTAAAGTTTAAACATATGTTGAAAATAGTAGCTACATTTTATACAACCTAGAAGGAAACTATGAGATATGTAGAAAAATAGAATTGTTTATGATGTAAAAAGTTATTATGTCGCGATGTGGACAAAACTAGTCCGTTTGCGACTATCGTGATCGTAGCGCAGAGTCGCCCCGCATTCGCTTTAATCTCACTGAAAATCCAATTAAACTACTTTGCGATTGCGGCGCGTCCCAGCAGCGTGCCGGTTTCCGACATACACGAAATTCGTAACTCGCGCTCTGTAACTTGTTTGCCTCGGCTTTTGGTCGCCTATACGCGCTCTATTACGTCGAAATATACCGCCGTCCGAACGTCAAGCTCCTCTACAAATTGATACCGGACAACGTTTGTATCCTAACAACGACGTTGACGTTGTCGATACGTTCCACCATTGCTGGGGCCTTCGTCAAATCGGTCAATACGGTGCTTGATAAATTGTGCGATAAAAAGCGTCACTGCCTCGTGTTGATTACTTCTTCGACATTTTTGCAATAGAATTTTCACAGACATGGTCGTCAATTAAAAGCATCCTTGCGTGTAACTAATAAAATGAGAAAGAATATTTAATGTATGTGTGTGTGTGTATTGTTGAATATAATTAAATCTACATTATATTATCATTATTCGGAATATCAGAATATCTTTTATGAAAAAATTTTTAATATTATAACGTTTTAAAAGTAATCCATTAAAAGATAACTGTTAAAAAATAATATTTCAGAATAATTTGTATGGCCATAATACTCTAGTTTACCCTATATAATATATAATTTTAGTTTGTATGTAACAGCATTAATTTGAAGCAATATTTTGTAGATTTCTAATTATTTTATAATAATATATTAACTGTAACTGAGAATGACCCGATGTCAAAATTATTACATCTTTATTACATAACTGGTTCTTAGCCCTTCAATCGTTTTATTTTGATAATCATACATTTATTATTTGTATTTATTTTAATTAATTATTTTGTATATATATTGATTGTGCTGTTTTATTCGGATTTATTTGATCTAACATGTAATTCATTTTTTTTACTAATACTTTTTTTAATTTTCTTTTTTCCGATATTTGATAACTTTATTAATGTATCGAGATCTTTATATATATATATTCTGCAAAAATGTTTTATTTTTTATTTCTTAGAACTGTTTGATCATATTGACCCAAACGATGGTATAGCAAAATAGAACAGCAAAATTTTAAGTCTAGTTTTCTCTTTCTTAATTTAATAACAGTATTTTATACTTAATTATTAAAAATATTTTTGAATTTAGCAAAAAGGTATAGAGTCTCTTTTATGTATATATAAGTAAAATATTTCATTTATAACTTTACCTAAAGATTCACGCATATATAAATCGAACATGTATGATATATTTTGTTTTTACTTGTGTCCTTTCATATACACTTATAACGCAGTGTAGATTCACCCCCGTAAAAGGGACAAGGATTAGTCCGTTTTGCGAAAACACGTACGGCGCGGCGTTTCGTTCAACGAAGAAGAACGTACGTAATCCGTGAGAAGCTTCTATTCGATTTCGAACGAGAGCCTCGGGCAAGTCCATCTTGAAATCTCGTCTATATGCGCATCCCTCTCGAGTACTTTTCTTTCAAGATTTGTTTTTATAATGCCGTAAAGTACGATTTTCCTTCTACTTTCTTTCGTATGTTTTATTCTCACATTGATCCGTCTTGTCCTTCTAATTATAAAGAGAGCGAAAAGAAATGTAAAAATTTCACGCGGCAGGCAGCAAGCTCGGCAGCAAGAAAAGTGAATTGAGAAGAATGGCGTATCGGAAAAGATGTGGAGTGGCGTAGCAGCTCGTAGCTCTCGAAATTTTAAATGTTACCTTCTCCTCTTACGGCCTCTTAAACCGCCAAGTACCGGTTTACTTTGCACCTTCCGGCTCTTTAAAGCAAGCCGGGATACCTTTTTACAGAAAGCACGTGAAAATAGGAGCCGTCGAGACCAACGAAAAGAGACTTTAGAAAGAGACAGAAACAAAAATATCCGATAGTCTACACAATGAAAAACTTGTGGCACACTCTTATCTTCACGCGCGGTTACGCATTAAAGTTTTTTTCGTCTTTGTGAGAATCGACTATCGTCATAAAAGTCATTCGTAATTGTATTAATCCAAATTTAAAAATTATTATGTTTTCTTAATTAGTAAAAATTATTACATGGTTTATATATTAATAAGCGTTTGTCGTTATTTATACTGTGTATATATATATCTATATATCATAAAATTAATTTTATTAACGATTTATTTCAACTAGTATGAAGAGTAAACAAATGCAAATTAACCGATAAAATCTTTTATTTTTATGTGTATATACACGATTTTATATTGAAAGAACCGAATAATTGGAGAAATCATGCAGCAAAATATAAAAGCTTGCGAAAGTTTAATCAATTGATAGACAATGCACTTTTCATGTTAATGTAAGATTTATATGCTCTGTAAAGTGTATGACAAGAGTGATTGAAAGGTCTCATTTTTTATAAATCCTAAAACAAGCACACATAATTCAATAGGATTAAATTTTAATAGTCTTATGCAATTACTTTTAACTTTGCACATACTGGAACATATTAAAACAATAAAGAGGAAATTTGGTTTATTTTTAATTCATTGTGCGTTAGAGAAACGTTATAAAACTTGTTCGAATTTGTTAATGCCCGTACCATCAATGTATGAAAGTTTAATGCTATCGAAGCACCAGTGGAGCTCCAGCAATTTCGGTATCTTTAGCTCCTTCCCGCCTCGGAGAACCCTCTTGGAAAACTGGCCGGTGCTTCTCCAACCATCGGAAATCGTGGATTACTGTCCTCTTTTCGTTGTGTAAGAATACCACGTGAACTTCCGCCGCGGCGAAAGAAAAATAGATCTCGTCGGATACGATCCCCAGAGAGATAACTTTTATATTTATCAAAAAAGGACTTCTCTCTCTCTTTCTCTCTCTCCCTTTCTCTATTTATCTATCTATCTGTTTATCTAGCTATGTATCTATCTATCTACCTATCTATCTATCTATCCGTCTATCTATACATGCGCTACCTTCAGCTATTCTCTTGTATTTTTTTATATTTTTAGGAATACTTTGGAAACCGCATGATGCCACAGATATTGGTTTTTTTTTTTTTTTCATTTTCTCTGGATGTTCAATCATGAAATTCATTTAATTCTAGAATGCTATCACCATTGAGTAATATAGTATTGCTATCAATACATACATTTTAAATACAAGAATATAGGCGACTATTAGTTATTGTAACACAATTTTTTATTTATTTTATTCTTTTAATGATAAAATATTTGTAATCCGACCTCACTCACTTATACGCAAAATTTACATACTATTTTATATTACAAATATAAAAACTATTTGACGTTACAGAATAAATACTTATAAAATACACATAGTATGTGTCAAGTAATCTCATCCTTTGTTCTAGATTGGATAAAAAATATTTAACGCATTATTATTAACACACTCTTTTAATTCCATACTCGATTCCATATTTATATATTCTTTAAAATGCATTTTATAAAATAAATATACCTACATTCTAATCTCTCAAATATGATTTACCTACATTCAAATATATCTACGTTCTAATTCATATTGGAACTAATCTGTTGAAATTAATTTCAAATAAAGATAATAAATAAAATTTTAATGTCATTTGATTAATATTGTGCTTTTGAAACTTTTAAATTCGTCGAGCTGTTCGTTGTGTATCGCAATAATTAAAAAAAAAAAAAAACAAGAAACTCGTAAAATTGAATTGTCTTGAGAGCGGTGTTGCATCGCGACGGTATGAATTTACGGAGGTGTTACAGTTATACCGCAACAAAGAAAAGTGCACAGGAAGAAGACTCGATTATTCGGTCTCACGATCTCTCTCGCGCGTCATCGTTCCGCCCGATTTTTCTCTCCACCGTTCGCAGAATGCAGGTGAGCGCTGTAAACAACAGCGGGCTATGCATTTACATATTTGCATTAACAAAACGGATAGTCTGATTTGCATGTTGAGCGCTTTCATCTTTTTTATTTAAACGAGGCTGGGATATATAAACCCTCTCAAAACGCGCTTCACTCGTTCCCACCCGGGGTTTCATGTGCTTCGAACAGTGACAGCTTTATCCTATCTCGTCGCCCCGTAATTAAAATCCATTAAACATAAAAATAATATCCCATTTACTGACGAGCAAATGGATTTTTGTACTTCATAATTATTGCACAGTTAGATACATACAATTATACAAAGTGTCGGAGGATGCAAATTACTTGACGCTGTGGCGTTATTCTACGATCGTTTAAACACGCTTGAACGCGTACAGGAACATTCGCAAGCATGCGATCTCGTAAATCTGTCCATCTCACATTCGTTGCGAACGTTATGCATCCCGGAAGTTTTCGAGCCGTCGTACCTGCGGGGCTTCGGCTGAATGGACGCATCGATCACGTATTCCGAATGCGCTTCCCTCCTGCGACCCTCTCTCGACGGGCTCTTCCCGCGCTACGACCGATCGCAAATCGATCCATCAACCCCTCGCGAGTCACGAATACTGACGCGAAAGATACTTCGTCGAGCAGCTATTGGCTCGCTTGGCAACCAAAATGGACACCACGCGTTACGCGTATAACCCACGTCACGATAACTTTTGAAATAGATCGAAAATGTGATCGCGTTGAACTTTCCTCTTTACCTTGGGGCGGGAATAAAATAAAATTGCACAGTTCAAGTTCATAATGAGACTATTCATGATTTGTAAGGAGTTGTGTCATTATGTATTAAGTATCTTTCAATTAAGATACAGAGAAAGAGAGAAGATAAGAAGAGTGAGTGAGTGAGTGAGTGAATGGAGAGAGAGAGAGAGAGAGAGAGAGAAGAAAGAGAGAAATTAAATGGATAATAAACATACATATATTTTTTTATTTCCATTGCTCTCTGACTTCATTTTCTGTTATTATTTCTTGTTTTTTTATGTATTTAATTTTTTAACTTTGTCCAATTTTCATTTTATAATTGAACACACAAAAGCCGAAAATTTAAGTATAAAGAAAAATAATGGATTAATAATTATAAATGTGTGATTAATTTTTGTTAATATGTATCACATCTTTCATATTCATACGTAGCACAAAAAAAAGTTTGATCAAAGCAGATAATATATTCGCAACATATTACGTACTCCATTCGCATACTTCATTGCGCTTTATGTTCCATTGGCGTTCACATTAAAGTTATTCGATATCAGTCACGCAAAGTTCTGCGAACATTTATTGCAATTTTATACATTTTTAATTTAATGAATAAATTCATGAAACTTTTTAAAACATTTTAAATTCAGAATCGATTGAAAGCGTTGATTATCTTTTAATTAAAAGATTAATTATAGCTTAAGACGCAGTAATTAATTATTACTAACGATTAATTTACGATTATGTAAAAAGTTACTTGCCAATTTATGTATATCTTTTAAAAATATTTTTAGTTGCTACAAAATTTGGATGCAAGAAAAGGAATAATTCTATATATTATTTCAGTTCAAAATAATTTAATATTTATATATTATTTGTCAGTTGTTTAAATAAAACATTCTCGTTTTTTAAATGAAACTATACGTATAAATTATAAAATACACTTTCAGAGATTGAAAAATATTCAAATAGTTAAAAAAAGATATAATAAATAGAGTTAAAGGATAATATGAATAAACTGAAAATATGTGTAACTATATATGGTATAATAATAATAAATAATCTATTCACTTATTATGTAACTACATATTCAAGATTACTATTAGCGCTATTTAAAAGTATCATTCATAATAAAATACATTTTTAATTATAATAGATTAACATAATTTCAACGTTAATTTTAATTAATAATATATATATTATTTTTTCGAGAAATGAATTAGTAGCATAGATGACTGTAAAATTTATATATCGAAATAGAACTAATTTGTCAGTACTTAAAAACCAAAAGCCACAGATTTTATATTGAATGAAAAAGAAAGATATAATTATTAGATAGATTTTAGAAAAGTTATAATACATTACGAACTTGTATGAATTCTGTCAATACAAATCCGAATCATATTTTAACTTGCTTTTAACGTACAGGGAGAGACAAATCAAAGGGCGCGAAAGATAAAATCCCCGCAAATCTTCGACCCTTGTCGAAATGAGGCAGAAATCCTTTGAAGGATTTTGAAGGTAACGATCCACGTTATCCTTCCCTTTTATTTTTTCTCTGAAGACATTCAACGTACATCATTATTTTACGATGCTTTCTGAAACATAAGATCATGTACGATGACAGTCGGAACGGGAATTTGCCGGTGCTATAATGGGAAAGAGGAGTATATCACGACGATTGACGCAAAACGCCAATCTGGTATTCTTCTATGACAAACAAGTCAGCAGTCGGCATATTTCGCTTTCGTCGGTAATGCTGAAATAACAAACCCACATCATGGGAGACAGTTTGTTTTATCTTGCCGTTCCTTTGAAGTGTCGCCCCTCGTTTGTACTTATCAAATCAAACATGGAAGAAAGATGGGCTCAGAGGGCGGCTGTGAAGCGGGGGATTCAAAGGTGCTGCAGAATGCGGATTCTCTGATTAGATTCAGATCGCTATAAGGAATCCCTGCTCTATTAAATCGAGTCTTGTGGATTCGAAATCTTGTCTCAGCAATGCGCGAAAGAATCGTAGTTCTGCCTCGAGACATCTGCAACAAGCGTTACAAAGTTTGTTGATCTTTCTCGTCGCTATTAAATATTAAATCAAGGTTCCTCAAAGTGAAATCTTGAGAGAGAAATGTTTTTTATGTATATAGCACAATATTTTATTTATTACGCATGCTTTCAAGTATTGATATATTACAGTTATTTTAAATTAAATAATTATATATAATTAAATAAATATGTAGTGTTATTTTTGATTATTATATAATTTTCTACAGAAAATGCAATTTAATAACAATCTCTTTTAAATTTTATTTTTATGTATCACACATTTTGATCTGATACGTTATTATGTAAAATATTTGCTTTTTAAGAATTGTAAAATTAAGTTATGTTGAGTCAAATTGTAATTAAAAATTTTAACAATGTGAACTAAAATTTTGTTTTTGTTACATTAAAATGCTTACAGAAGTATAGTGTAACTATTTGAAAGATCAAATATGAGCCAAAATTTATATTATAATTACAAAAAAGCAATTTAGTTTTCGGAATTAAATTAGTTTCCAAACGAAATATTCTTTTAATTTAAATACTTCGATATCAGAGATTTACTATTTTATTTTGTTTCAAATTTGAAACATCCGGCGATACAATAAACTCTATTCTCTTTAAAATGTTAACAAACATATTGTGCAATTACGTGAAAATATGTGCTTCCCGTCACAATCCACTAGTATGACCAAAAAAACCATGATCTTGTATATATGGAAGCCATCGAACGACTTCGAATCGACAACCATTGCAGCTTTGGAAACTGCTTCCGAATTATTAGTTTCTTCTTTTCTCTACCTTCGTTTCTTTCCTTTGTGTACCCCTATTCTATCCCTCCGTTACGGCCTGCGAGCGTTCGTGCAAGAAGCCCGTGTAGAAGGACTTGCGGCCTACCTATCGCAGCCTTGATAAACAGCCGACCCTTGCTGCGGCAGAGCCATTATTGGAAAAATTAAGAGGACTATCCATCCTCGAAGGTACACTTCTTCTCGTCTGAAGCTGGACTTCGTCCCACCGTTTTCTTTCTTGCCATCTGACGAATGTAGTGACCGCGCTTTAATGATAGAAGTTTAACTCATTGGCAAAAGACAGATAAGTCGATTTAAACATCTATACAAAGGACAATCGTGAAATTATATTTCTAATAACTTTATTTTATGTAACAACTTCATGTGGTTTTAATGTGCATAATTAATTGATTTTAACATTAGTAAAATAATAATTATGTTTTATCTTGGGCCAAAAAATTAAAGAATTACTTATGCTGTTCTGAAAAAATAGATAATTTTCAAAAAAATATAACTTTGTAAACAATGATCATAATAAGATGATATGATTGTAAGAAGCATTTAAAAAGCTTGAAGTCTTTTTAGTCGATAGTTGAGATAATAATTTTTCTATCTTTTGTGTCAAAAAGACGCTTTTCATTTCAATGCTGAATAATTCGATGAAAAAATCGTACAACAGATACGCAAATTAAAAATAAAGATTAATTTTTTTATAATTGTAAATTGCTTTTGCATGCGATTTTTTTACGTATGTCATAGAACTTTACAAAATTCTTAAGAAAATTTGATATTTGAAAGGCCTCATTTGTGTAGCTCCGTGAAAAATTAATCAGATCGTTATCTAAATTACCGATCTAAAAAGTACAGAAAGACATCGTGCTTTAAAATACTTTTTAGTTCATTTTATTATAATAATTTTTCATGAAGTTATATTCTCTTAAAGATTGCCAATTTTTTAACAGAAAAATATATAGCTGCAAATTTTTTAGTTTTTTTAGTAGTGTACACACAAAATTTATAATGCTAATGATTAAAAAATTGGTTGTAAATTTCTAGTATACGAATGTATTAAATTACATCCTTTGAATTACCCTGTTTTTTTATCACGTTCTGCGTGATTCACTGGTGATTCACGCTGGATTTCATATTCAGATTGGAAGATTTTCGGTAAATATAATATAGAAACATGAGTAACACACTATCAAATATTTTTTGATATTATGTGTACACAATATATGACATGCAATATTATTACTGTTGGTAACTAATAAGTAATTTAAAACCCACACAGTACTGCGATCAGTTTTTATACTTGCGCGATATTGAATATCATCTATAATTTCTGTAATCTTAAATTTCATGTTTCATATGAAAATTATGAAAAAATGTTTACACACAACAAGCTAGGCATAAACAAAGCAAAAATCGGTAAATTTGCAGTATTTTGTAGTGACTGTAACAAATTCATCTCATATTTACCCTATTTTAATACAAAAAAATTATTAATAAATAATATAATAATGTGCACGTGAGTTTAACTTTAATTATTAATCAAATATCAATTTTATGAAATAATTTTATTAAATATTAGTTTAATAAATATTTAATAAAACTTATTTTTGTTTCGTTCTGCACTGCATTTTATACATTAAACCTTTTCCTTTATAATATTTTTTTGTAACTTTTTAGTCATATGCAATTTTCATATTTTGTTTTACAAATACAGTAACCATGTTTATAAGTGATCTACGCGATTGATACACAAATCATATAAAATTTGAACATATATAATGCATGGAACGTGTTAATATTGAGGATTATTTCAAATTATTCGAAGAAATAAAATCAAAGACTGTGGCTTTAAACATAAGTCAAGCTATTTTCAAAACTTTAAATGTTAACGAGGATCACGCGCGCGCGTGCGCGAGTTGGAAAAATGCAAAAGGCCATTCCATTTTCTAGCGTTTGTAAGAATAAGTCGACGGAAGAGACTCGAGATAAATCTTCGACGAAGTCACGCTCGTCTAACCCCGCAATGCGGAGATAATCTCAAGATATTCGCCTCGTAGAATACAGATGAATCCATCGGCACTTTTCACTTATGCCCGCGTTTCAATCTCTCGGTCGGCTTCCGCTCACGAAGGACGGAGAAGAAGAACTGAGCGTCGCGTTTCTTGAACGCGAAACATTCTTCGTTTCCGCGCGCTTGCTTCATTTTCCTCATCTTCCTTCTTCTTTGTTCCATTTTATACCTTTTATCCCTAGCTATTTCAAACCCCCCCCCCTCCCCCCCTTTCTCTCTCTCTCTCATCTATTTCCCATTCCCCTTCTTACAAATTTACACATTCTTCCCTTTTCCTGCAACGTCATGCATAACCTCTCCTTTCCATTTTCTTCATTGTCTCATTTGCATCTCTTAGTCTCTTTTGTCGGCAAGTCGATTCCCTCAATTCCGTCACCCATTTGCCCTTGCATTTCAAACCTCGCGCGTTTTCACGATTCTTTCGATTTTTTTATTCACTTGCTGTCTCCGTTAAGTTTTCCTTGCGGTTAAAACTAAGAACCCACCACAATCCCTTGCCGCGTACGATAATCTTAAGATTTTCTTGGCTCATTCCACGCTTGGTCGCTCTAATTTCCATGCAACCCCGATTCTCGATCTCCAATTCCGCCCACCGATGAACAGTTTCTTGATTTCCTCGAATTTTACCGATGGACGCAATATAGTCCTTTTGACGCTATATCTTTCTTTGCCCTTTATCTTCTTTCCTTTATACTCATTCGATCCTTTCAAGGCGCACCGTATTACCCTTTTCTTCGTCATTCCCGCCTCATTTACATCCCCGTTAGCTTTTGACTAGTCCTCTCAATTCGTTCACCTGCGTCACGAGCTTTTGCCGTGCAATCTTTGCTTTGTTCCTTCGTCTTCGTTCCGGCCACCTAGGCGATCCTTGAAGGGAGGCGACTTCTTCGCGCTGACGGCATTATGGAGAGCGAAAACGGTTATTGAGGCGATCCCGTCGTCAAAGAGCGATGACGGCTGCGACCTCGCACAAGTCCTTTATTAAATTTCTAATAACGGAAATAATTGTTATTGAGATTGAGCTCTAGTGGATGATGTTTGCCTGGACCGGTTTTGAGAGTGGGAAGCAGCGGTGAGGACAGAAAATGATCGAAGGTCGGACGGTGGGGAAATGAAGAGCTCGATAATTCCATTTAATGTCGACGTTCTTGTCTTCGACGTCGACCCTTTGAACCCTTGTCCCAGACGTAGTACAGAAACTGGAGTCTCGACAGCTAGCGAAAAGCAAGCTCGATTTGTGCCTGTAATTTATAGTTGTCTTTTCTCTCAATTTTTATAATACTTGCATTGATGCTTGCATTATTATTATGCATCTTACAATCTAGAAGATAAAATTATTTGAAATTATTCTTAACTGATAATTGCACTTTCTTTTTTTTTTCTTTAAATTACATCACTACATTATTAGCTGCTAAATAAAAAAAGATGAGTTTATGTATTAAATTGTTAAAAGTGTCACGTTAAAAAATTTTCTTAACAGAATTTACTTATCATATAATGTTATAAATAATTATCAATAACGTAAAGACTGTTATATTTATATTTTCTATTAGCTGAAATGTTTCAGCTGTTTCATAGTTAAGAAACATGAGTCTCTCTCTCTTTATGAAAATTTTAAAATATAGGTATAGGAAAAATTTAAAAGGCATGCGGAAATACATATATATAATATACTTTACATATATTTATGCGCTGTTGTGAATTATATTGTAATCCTCCGATTTTGAAACGCATCTCTTAAATTTAGCACAAAATTTTTCATCTACTCTAACACTGAATTTTTCATTTATGTTTTTGGCCTTTTCCCAAACGAGAGCAATTCGGTTTATGCATATGCATAAGTGACAATAGCGAATATGCTTTTGTAAATTGTATACATTTTTAACTTTGTCATGTAATATTTAAATACTTGTGCATTATGGAAAAGCAAAGTCTACCAATTTTCCGAAAGGAATGACACGGAACAGGCAGATTACATATGATTTATGTAGCACATAAATTATTCTATATAAAGTTTATTAATTTTATGCATGATCCGTACGAATTATCTATCGGATAATAGCAGAAATAGAAACATAAAACGCCAATAGTACTCATGTCTCATGAAAGTAAATGTAGAACGTTATGCGTAAATAATAGATTATCTCGATAATCATTCATTCTTATCGATAATAATCGTCTAGCCTTGTTACAAATAGATAGTAGGTAGTAATTTGATAACGAAAGACCTAGTTTATTTCATTATAATACCATTAGCAAATTTCTCTCGAGATATTATAGTTTAATTTTATTATTAAATAATTGAATAATTGAATATTAAACTTTTTACGAACATTTTTAAAACATATATTATTTGAGTGTAAATTAAGCATATCTAATTTTAATATTTAAAGTATAACTTATGTATAGAAATCATGTTTTATAATTATTAAGCCATATAATTAAATATTTCGAAAGTAAAAATATGAAAGAAATGTAGACACACCCAAGTAATAAGGAAAATTTTTGTAAATATGTGGAAAATAAATAAGTAAAAATTAAATTTAATCAAATGACAATAGTTTATATATATATATGTATAAATATATATACATTATATATATATAAGATATTTAGAAACAAGCATTTAGTATTTATAATATATGATAAATAGATAGTACATTATAATGATTGTAAACAAAAAATCTTTAGTAAACATAGATTAAAAATCAAACAGTTTCTGAGATATAAACAATTTTGTTAGTATTCTAATTGACCACTTGTTAATTTTCCTATATGTTGCATGCGACGTGAAAAGAGAGAAATTGAGATAAGTAGCATATCTGATAGTGTATTTTGGAGAATTATCTGTCCAATGATGTAATTTTTCATAATGACTTGCAATCACTGATTGATGTCAATTTACTGATTTCCGATAAAATCTTTCATTATAAACTGTATATGGAAATTGAATGATAATACACTCAGAACGCGGTTTGTAAATACTGAGGTAGATATTCTCGTCGCATGCGACACGTAAAAGTCAATAAGTTAATTATGATACTAACACACAAAATTGTTTATATCTCAGAAATGATTCTGTTTTCAACCCATGTTTAGTTAGGCCGTTTTACAAAGTACGTATACTATAATATTTATCATATAAAAGTGTTTTTTGTGAACACTCTATACATGATAACTATACACAGGAAATCAAAGTTAATACGTGTGTATACTTTTTGCAATATTTATATGACTTGTAAGATAACTTCAAAAAATATATATATAATAAACGATTAACACCAGTCTTCTCTACGATTTTTTTCTGTGTAGTAAAATAGTAAAACGCTGATACAAGTGTCAGTACCTCACGTCACTTTGATGTGACACTATAGTATTTTTAGCATTGCAACGAGTATTTTCAACTCAAACGTGACGCTTCCGCGCTGAAAAGGCCAGAGCGTGAACGAGAGCGATTTTGGCTGTTGGTCGGGATTGCGCGTATAACCAATCGAACACTCTCGCATTCGATCAACGTCAAAAACGACTCTGCGTCTTCTGTGCAGTGTAAACTCCTTGAAATCGCGCTGTTCGGATGATTGTCTATCTGGCTCGCTCGCGATGCGGCGCAGTACGGGCGATCCGTTTCATTGGCATTGCAGATGGCAAATCGCGAGCAACATACAGCCAAGTCCGAGATCACAGTAAACATAGGTTGCGGCGTGCCATTAGGCGGTTAGAGAGGGATTCCGTGTTGCTTCATTCTAATCAACCGACGTCGACGTCGGTTGAGCGTTGGCGTCGTCAGCGCGCCAATCAATTGCGCACCCAGAAATCTCCCTGGTGGCACCCGACGCCCTTTCGTTTGCCCGTTTCACTTCCTCCATACCCCTTTTCATTCTATCCTCTCTCCTTCCTTTCGCCATCACGTTCAGGTCCCTCTCTTCACCCGCGGCACTGTTTTACCCTCCAGAGGATTAGCTAATGGTCCGTCCGCTGTTTTATCGGACAGATTCGCATCGCTCCAGGCGGGAGGACGTGAATGTCGACATGGAACGAGCGAGAACGAACGGAAAATCCGAGG
Organism: Cyphomyrmex costatus; assembly: GCF_001594065.2. NCBI lineage: Eukaryota > Metazoa > Arthropoda > Insecta > Hymenoptera > Formicidae > Cyphomyrmex > Cyphomyrmex costatus. The sequence goes on from NW_017275207.1 coordinate 1,814,151, forward strand.
TAACCGAAAGTGTATGCGAACCCCGCCTCGCCTTTTTTCCACGCTTTTCCAGTTTTCACACGTGCTGTAGTCTTTACATATCCCACAGAGTGCTTTATAACTGTCTGATGCAAATCGCATAGTTGCCTCACCGGACGGTCTTCGAGATTGTGAAAAGATAGTACATTAAGTGGATAATATGTAAATTTGATTAATCACGTCGATTAAGCTTACATTTCTGATATCGCTTTGCATACATTTCAAATATTTAATGATATTGAAATGTTACTTGAGTTTTACTTGATCGATTTTTATGTTGATTTGACAGATTAAATTGTATTATAATAAAGAAATAAAAAGAGAAAGGAGAATCGTAAATTATAAAGGAAATCTCGCTAAATGCTCAATTTTGATTTTAATAAAACTTAGTACATATATTTTCTACGTAAATATAGGTGGATTTAGAAAATATCGATTGTGGTCAATACAAAGGTTCAGTATGTTCACAAAGTTTTATTAAAATCAGAATTTGACATTTCGTAAAGTTTTCTTATTAATATAATTTTTTACTTGACATCTTATTCTTGATGTCAATCTGTTTTCTTTTAAACAAATAAACAATAATTGAAACAATTTAGCTGTAATCAAATATGAATTAATATTAGTATAACAGTGATAGGTAAATTCCTAATTTCATTGTAATTATAATTATATGTACATTGCCATTAATTATATGAAATTAGACAAATGTTGATCCGGAATCTGTTTGTTAAATATTTGTTATATTCAAATGTATAATAATTTCTGGTTCGCTTTTAAATTATGCGGTTTCCATTTAGGCTACATTCGAAAACATCATCCGAATAATTTTGTGTATTGTACCATTTTCTTGTACCTTTGTTTAATATACGATAAACAACAAGGATAAAATAATACACATGAAGTCACTCGGGTGACATTTCTGAATGCAGTCTTACGAGTGACATTTTAGACGAAACGAATGCGATGCAAAAGCGATCTCTCGTTACGATCACGTCGATTACTTTGATCTTCTTTATTTCGGAAAATGCGGCGAGAAACCTATTCCAAGGTATTGAAGTGCTAGAAACACAGTACAGGACGATTGAAGACCGGTGGCGAAGTGCTGGGAGTACTAATCGCGTTCCCCGCACAATTTACATTTAATCAAAGGGAAAGCCCATTGGCCGCACGCTTCGTGCTATTTGCTTGCCATTGAAATCTCTCTTTCTCCGCCGCCCGCACCGCCACCCGCTATCTCACGCCCGTCGTCCTGACGCGTCGTTCGCGACGTGGATGGAATACATAAAGTCGTCGTCGTCATTGGTTCTCCCGATTGCACCAGATGAAATCCGCGTGCATGTTAAATCTACGCCGAAGAATTCACCGCCATGGTATACGTATCTCGTCGCCTGCTTGCAAATCCGTAAACACGGCGAAGCTACAGATTGCGACTTCAGCATCGATACTATAAACAAGAACTTACGCTCTACCACTACTTACTTAGAATACGGAAACTATTAACTTTAGACGAAATAAAAACAAATGATAGAAGAAGACTCTTCAGTAAATGGTTGGCAAATGCTTTTTTGTCTTTTAGAAAAATTTTCTTCTTACTTTAGACATCGTGTAGTAAACTGTAATTAATATTATTACTTTAGAGCATATAATAGATAATTGAATATTTTTAAAATATAGATCTTTTTAGATGTAATTAAATAATTAAATAATTATTACCGATCCAAAAACATGAATAATAAATTTATTTAAACGTAAAGTTAATTCGCGATGAATCTGTTTGGACGATATTCGTTTTTTCAATTATAACCTAAATATCTCGTCACGTCAAGAAGTGGACAGTAAGTGGGTCAATTATTTTTTTCTCCTCATCTAGTGGGCAATGGCCACTAGAACGACTGATCGACGACGTCGTCGTCGATCAGAGAATGTTGGAAGGTCGCGATTAAAATCCAGACGCAGTACTTCAGGAGAGGGAAATTTACAAGACTCTATCAAAACTTGGCGTAATCAAGAAGCGAGGAACGAGGCGAGAGTTCGAAAGTGTTTCGCGAGGACTGCACAAGGAGCGACAAAATTTGCATTTAAATCGCGTTTCGCACGCCTACGTGGGATCGTCTCGATCGAGACCGATACGACGACGGTCCCTCGAGTGTCCACTCGATTACTTTTCTCGGTCGAGGAATACAAAAGGGCTGTTGCTGGAGCGCGACGTGGAAGTGACGGCGATAAAAATCTAGTTCGGTGAATGGTGGAGCGCGTCGAGAGGGACAGCATAGCCTCTCGAACAGGCCGTCGAGTTTGAAGAGTCGAAGAAAGCCGTCCGGTGAGGATTTGCTTATTATTCGGACGGCGATTAATAAATTATCACCTATCAAATTATCATGCTGTAAAGCGTTGAAAGTGCTTGGCCTGTCGTTGAACAAAGCTAGAAATAAAACGGAAAACACGCACTATTCGTGTATGTATCGCCCATAATATCGAAAGCCCTGAATTTTCTACACATAGAAATAGAAACATATAAGCGGTGCCTTAGAACAACCGAAAATTATAGTATTTGAAATAAATTCTCGGTGAAAAAGAGGAAACTAAAATACTAGTATTTACTTATTCAAGAATGTTTTGAATTAAGTTTTAAGGAATTAAATTAAAGATAATAAAATTTTATTATTTTAAATTAAATCTCTAATGTCTCTCTCTCTCTAAGGAATATTTATTGAAGCATTTAATTATATGAAAATAAAAATAATGGATTTTAATTGAATTAAATCTAAAAATGCTAAATAAGCAATTATTTGAGAAAAAACTGTTCAAGTGTATATAGGTTGTACGTGTATACGCGAGAGGATATTTATCTGTCTATAGAGAACTGCTCTCGTCTATCCCAAAGAAACGATATATCGACCCATCTTCGTGTTATTGTCGGTAAATTGGAAAGTTTTCACTGATATCATAGCCGGAACGAAGTGGCCGTTTTCATGCTCTTCATGCTGGTAGATTTTACAAAGTATCTATTACTTTACGCAAGTCTTAATATTTCCTTTTCTCGATAACGAACCGCGATGTATGTATTTACGAGTGAGGCAATTATTTCGCAAACTGTAAAATAATTATTCGACTTAATATCTTTTTACGAATACGCATCCATAGAAAAGATTCCCGTCTCTCCGAAGATTCAATTCTATTATTCTTAGATCTATCATATAATAGTCAATCACATAATAATCAATGTAGGAAAAAAATCATATTTATTGTTAACAGGGGAATATTTTATCCTTAAATAAAATATTTTTTAATTGGGAATAAAATAATCTTGATATTGGTTTTGTGTCAAATACTATGACATCATCATTATGTATAGCAGGTAAAAATTTATTCCAAATGTAAAAATTATAAAAACTTGAATTTATGTGTTACTCTTGTATCAATTGACAATAAGTCAATCTTATTACACGTTGCAACGGTTAATTTTTTTAATTCTTAAATATACATTGTCTATGATATTATATGGTAGATAAGAATAAGTAGAAAGAAAGGATTTCTAATAATTAAATAAAAAAATTTAATAGTTAAGGATAAAAATTGGAATTATCGATTTAACCTTAATAGTTTTATTTTTATAAAATTGCAGTATAAAATATGTATATTAAAAGAGTACGTCAAAAATACTTTTTATCTTGTTATCGGAAATCTTTTCTGAGACGGCGTGTTTTTTTTCACTTATTTTTGCTTATTATAATATCGTGTATTCAGATAGTATATTTAATAATTACAAAAATAAATCTTTGCAACGTGTAATGAAGTAGTATAGTAAAAAACTGGAATTTCATTTGCTGTTTATTATTGAAAATCTCGTTGACTTTTTTACACTTTTATAATAAATTAATTTGATTCATATTTCATCTGGATGGAAGATCTGCTTTTATAGTTTAGTAAATGAAAGTTTATTTAGTAATGAAAGTTCTTGGATCTATCTATTGTTGAAACTAGAATTTGAAAAAATTAAACTATTTTTAAGAAATTTTACAGACAGGTTATTGAACGGACTTACGCGAACGGATCCGACCGGTTAAAATGTGAAAAGTAATTTTCTACGCTACATTACTATACAAATAATTAAAAGAAAACTAATTGATCTAATTTACCTAACTTAAAAATAATGTGAATTGTTTTCTGTAAAAAAAATTATTTTTTTATATAAATTACAAATATGTGGTATATGATATATATGTTCGGAGTAGTTGTTATCACAATATCTGAAATATTCTAATTAAGAAAACAATTAATGCTTAAAATGTCTTTAATTCAAAATAAAATTGACTTTTACGTTTATTTAAAAGTATTTATCTCGAATTCTCAAAATATTCGATACATAAAATATTTACTTTGACCTACCGTGATCAATAAGTTTATTTCAACGATACTAAATGTTGCGCTATCATTCGGTTCTAGATCTCCTATTTAGTTCTGTCCATTTTGCTACTGTTCTTTTAAGAACGTTTTTCTTGAAACGTTTTCATGTCGCCGATTTGAACAATCGATAAGGAAGTATACTCTCCCGAGACTGGATTGATATCTATACCCACCAGTTTGCTGTCTATAATTAGAGCGGTTGAGCGTAATGTTGCGGGAGAAGTCAGTACGCCGGAGCTTGGATACTATCCGTCTATCAGAGACATGCATTGTTCGCGGGAGTGACGGCGTCGCAACGTTCCCGCGCGCGCGACTATCGCCTCTCGCGGTCCGGAAATTAAATACCCCCTAGAGAATGAAGCGAGAGAGAAAGCCGCATGCTTTCCCTCCGCGTTTGCATCAGATTGGTTGATTCGTCGATCGGTCCAAGAACGGCCATTGCAAAGCTTTCCGTAAGAAGCTAATGAAGAGCGAAAAAAGCTGTATTCTACATAGCATTCAGAACGCTATCTTCAAGATATCTTTGTCTCCTAGAAAAAAACACGTAGGAAATTGCTGTCTATAGTAAGATATAAAGGGAAGATTTTTGCTTTTTTCCAATTAGGTACTTCATTGTGACAATATTTATGTTATGATTGTACTGTACGATGTTATTCTAAGAGCGATTGATATTAAAGCTTTGAGAAACTACAATATATTATATAACTTGTGTATTATTGTAGTATTATGGATTTGTATACGCTATAACTATATTGAAGAAAATATAAACAATATATATATATTTTTCTTAAATATTTCAAAAGATTTTATGGAGGAAGGATGACTCTTTACCTTTTTTTAAATTCAAGACATAAACCTCAAATGACCATAATTATGTCTGAAACTGCAATTAATTTCAAAGGTACAGAATATAAAGCCCATTATACACAAAATGACATAAGCTGCATAAACATAACATAAGACCTCTGGATCAATGAATATCCGACATAAAGACGCCATATTTACATAAGATGCTTATTGGTCCAGCAGTCTTGTTATGGCTATACAGCTTATGTCATTTTGTGTATGATGGCCCTTAAAGTTGACGGGAGAATTTCAAAAATCTCTTGAGTTATTTTGAAACCTTATGTATGTTTCAAGAACATGAATACAACTTTACCAGTTTTCGAAATTTTTGGAAAAAACTTATTTCAAAATAAAGAAAAATTTTATTTTTCAAATCTTTAACTTTGATACTTAGTGTGTGTTTTAGAAACTAAGTTCGTTTCAGAAACACAGTTATATAAAGTTCGTGATTTTATTCACAGATATATATTTATAAATAATTAGGTAAAATACATAATATCTATAATATATATACATATATATGTATATAACAGTCCTGTATAACATGACATTATTAAATATTTACATACTATTCATATAAACAATATTTAAATATTAAATCTTATAGGACCGTACATATAAATATTTAATATCTTCTATTTTAATATAGACGTAACACAGATTATAGAGAATACAACATATGCACGAGTATGTGTACAATAATTTGAGCATCAATTCTATTTATCTTCACTTTTTACGTATTATACAAATTTGAAGAAACGAATTTTGTATGCGCACGTTCTTGCGTTTTGCAATGTGACGTCGGTATTATTGATCAATTGGAAATTGCAAAAGTTCTATCGCACGTGTAGGAACGAAGTTTGTCTGCCAAGACGACGAGACGGAAAGCTCTCAGGTTTCCACCTCGCTTCGAGGATTTGGTTTCAAATTTCACTCGCCTCGTTACCGATCGGAAAGCAGAGCGGCTTAATCGCGACCATCGGATGGCTAAAAACGCATTATCCAAGTTTTCGTATAATCGATCCAGTTTCCAACATCCGCTGCTTGCGAAACCCGAAAACTTTCTTACGGCTGGAAGAACGCGTGTTTGGCTCAGTTGGAAACACGATAGCTTTAGACACGTTGGATCAGACAGCTTGATGTAACTCCCCACCGAACTTGCTTAAATAACAATTTACGACGCTTCCACAGAACATAAAAGTTTCTTTATCAACTCATAAAAGTAAATAATTACTTTTGAAGTAACACTTTGAAGGCGCATCATAGCAATCGCGAAATACTATTGTCAACTTCATATATTATACATACATATAATTACACTTGGACTAATGTAATTAATTTTTAATATAGTATTTTTTTCTAATTATTATTTAATTATAAATTTATGTTTATTTCGCAGAATGTTAGAATTAAAAAAAAAGTTGAAAAAAAAATTTTAAAGCAAAAAGAGCTATTATTAATAATTTATTTTTTATAAAAATTTAAAATTAAAAAAACTTATTGTTTTTTTAAACTTGATTAAGATAATTTACATTTTAAGTATTAAAATATTAAATCTACATTTGAGTATGTCTCGTAAATATTTTTTGTATTAAAAAAAGTTTAACTAATATTTTTAATAATTATATTAATAATGTATGTGTAATTTGATTAATTTTACTTATTTTCTATTTCATAATTGTTCAGTTTGATTATTAAGTCTATTTCTTTTCTAGCTGATGACATAGTTAAATGTCTTTAGAAAAGTACACAGTCAGAGATATTCTTTACATTGCGCGCGTAATTCAACCGCGACTCGAAAAGAAACGCGAGAAAAAGTAGATGATGTCGAAGTCCTACAAATCGGTTGCAGGCCAAATTGAGGCGAGCTAGAAAAATTGCGGAAATTGCTAGAACCCCGCTAGACTTAAATTAATTCGCTCGGACGGGCGGAGATGCGGACGACTTGGGGTTTATATTGGTGCAATTTCTCCTCTCCTATCTCTGTTATACCTTCCTCTTCCTTTCTCGCCCCCTCCTCTCTCTCTCTTTCCTCTCTCTCTTTCTCTCCCTCCTGTCTTTCATTCTCGCGAAGTGTTTCTGCGAGGGCTGACTGACAAGGTTTCGCCATTTCCGTGACGCGTCCGGTAACGAACTTCGACCTCCATAACTAGCGAAACACTTTGCGCGACTACCACGAGCTTCTTCTCCGCGTTTCCATTTTTCTTTTATTATTTTATATTTTTCATTTATCCGGAGTATGGCGCCCCCGTCATTTCCGACGATGTTTATTCGTACATTTTAAAGAATAGTATCGGTACTATTGATAATGCGAATATTTAATATTATTTAAATAATTTATTTCCTCTATGTGTGTGTGTGTGTGTGTGTGTGTGTGCGCGCGCGCGACATGCAACTTATAAGTACAGAATACGTATACATGAGCATATGAGTTAATTGTTCATGAGATATTTTCTCGTAGAAACGAATTAGTAATAAATTGAGAACTGATTCTTTGAGTAAAATATTTTATATCTAATTGTTTGATATGATCAGCTTTTAAAATATAATAGAAGCTATTAGTATTTTTTTTTCTGAAAGTTGTATTACAATATATTTTGCTATCTTATCAATATTTACGTTATTAATTATTAGATAATTTTTGTATAATTAAGCACGAGTATTTGAAAAAGTATGATTATTAATAAAAATTATATTTATATAATTCTCTCTTTTAATTTATATGTATATAGGTATATATAAACTCGTGCACGCGCGCGTGTATGTGTGTGTATTCTGAAAGTAAATGGTGCTATAGATATTAGAGGAGTTTTGCTTACTACGTTAAAGCGGCAAGGCAAGATCCAAATTGGCTGACGCGTTGGTTATCATACTAGTCAGATGTTGGAAGGAGTCTTAACCTCTGATTTAACGCTCTGACCAATTGAATTTAGCAAACTCTAACGCCTTGTCGAGCAGTCAGGCAGCAACGTGAGAAAGTTGGGTTGTGATATGACCTCGTTAGTGATTGCAGCAATTATTGCTAAATCCTAATAAGTCTTGGAAGTTTTGCAATAGAAAACATTAAATGATAAAAGTAAATTGATTAGTGTGACAGAATTCTATAAATAGTTCAGGAATATGCGATATAAAATATTTATATTTAAATATGACAAGATCAATTGTGTAAACTTTACCTTTCTCTCTCGATTTGTTTTTTCTTTATAAACATCAATTTTCTTTTCTAATCTATTGATATTATCGCTCGTATTCTCTGCATCCTTTTACGTAAGATAACAATGCACGGTTAATTGTTTTAAAGTTGGTTTATAGTTCCTCTAAGCTACGCTTACTATTTAGCGTAAATAATTAATTTACACTAGCTTGCGCGTTGTAATTGCGTAATATCAAAGAGAATTATGAGGTAGAGTACGTAATGTGCGATGCATCCTAAATTGGATTGTCGATGAAATTTGTGTCATTAAGTTGATATAAAAACAATAGGCTGTTTAATTTTCTTCTCTTAATGATACGAAAGTAACATTGTTTACATTTAATTCAATTAACAAATGATTTCTTAAGCAATGCTTGTTAATATAAAGTTACATCTTTATGCGAATTATTTGTATGAGTTGCAAAAGCTCTACGAAATTTTTACTATTACAAATCGCATGCGTCATCGTAGTTCCGCTTGGAATGGCGCTTCGAGAAGAATTGTTCCGTCCTTCGTTATTCCACTCGTAACCTCTGCCAACTGAAACTCTTCGAATGCTTTTTCTCTGGGGCACGACGTCTTTTTAGGCTAAGAGCGAGAACTTTCGGTATAACTTTTCCTAACCGGGTGACGGTAGTTTCGTCGGCAGATAAGACGCTCCTCATAACCGCTCCGGGATTTCACGAGTTGAAAGTTTCTTCCCGAGAGCAAATCCGGCTACGTTCTCGCTGGAAGCAACTCGTGTTGCAGTCCCTTAGAACGTTGACACGATCGAGCAGATTATTCGATCAAATTATCGTACTCGTATTGGACGAATAAAAAAATAATGAAACTCTTTTCTTGAATTTAAAACGTCGTAATACATCAATAGATTGAATCAATCGATGTAAAAATAATACCCGTTAACTTTTTTCAAAATTCTCTCTCTCTCTCTCTCTCTGAAAGTAAACCATTTTATAAATTATTCTATGAATGTGTTTATGAAAATACTCAAGAATTAAAAAATTATTGTAAATAAAATTATATATTCGTTTAATATACATATTAAGAAAAATCTAAAAACTGTTACAGAGATAATCTTTCTTTACTGTTGAGTAGCTTTATTTATAATATCCGCTTACATGATGAAATAGCGACAAATGTAGTATATACGGTAACACACACCAAAGATGTTCCTCTATTTTACGCGTTGTGCTTGGTACAAACTTCGTGTAGGAATTAGAGAATTGGGAAGAGGACCGTATTGTCGGTGCATTACCCTTTAACGAAGCCAAAGTACCGTGAGCGAGCACAGGCGTTCGACCTGTCTGGCAAACAGAATTGGAAGAGTTGGAATAACGGGCGTATCGTGAAACTCAATATCTTGAGTAACAAGCGTGGATTCAGTTTTCTCTAATGGTCGACGTGAACGAGTACAAGGTCTAGAACGACACGTTTGAAGATCTGAGAGAATTTGTCTTGTCTCGCAGGCGCGCGTGAGGAATGATAAGTATCAATACGAGTCAACTAGTGGTTCATGATGTTTAAGAACGAAGAATTTTCGAGTTGTCGAGTAGATCTATGAAATATTCGGTTAATTTTTGTTCATGACATAATAATTTATATACGTCTTTCATTTATTTTCCAAAGCTTGGAAAGAATCGCGGATGGATATTGAAAATTTAATGTCACGAAAGGGCCACGGATCATTCTGTTTCATTTAAACGGTATCAGGTGTCTTACTTAAATCAACTCCATCTAATTTTACTTATACCCGAAGCACAGCAATCTGCCTCCGAGGATTACTGAGCTACAAATGAAATTCGATCGTGAAATTAGAGCACGGTCTTTATAAATGCGCTGTCACGAGAACGTATAACGCGATCCAGACATATTCAGGTTACGAGAATCAATAATTACGTATTGATCGATGATGATAATGGAAAGTCATGAAATAAAGGATGGCAGGATCTTATAGCAAAGTGCGCCGCTCTCGCGCGCGAACTTCTTTATTAATCTTTTCTCGTCAGACTGACGCCCGGCAACGTAATTTCACTAGAACAGCTGACAAATATCGATATTAAACCGCCATCGCTGGCGACCGTTAAAGATATCTTTGTATTAAGCTCCTACTATCGGATAGCGTTTGTTTCACCCTTTTGACAGAGAGTTGTCTTATTTTATGAAACGTCAAGTACATTAAAGGTATATTAAATTACGAACAAGTACGCAATAAAGATTTCATAACTGCTATTCTTGGAAAACTTTCCGCAACATCCTGTCTTTCACAAGGGAAAGGACTGTCTCTAAGAAGGACTGTCTCCGCTGAGAAGTACTTAAAAAACTTTCGACCGCCGCGCCGCGCCGTTTAATAAAAATTAATTACCTTGGATTCTGTGCACACCGGATGGATATCTATGAACTTTTTGCGATAGATCCACCGCGCTTCGTTTATAATTGCATTAAACTTTCTCTCTGTTAATTCTCTGCTTTATTATCTCTCTTCATGAAGTCATTTAAAGACCATTTTAACCCATTTCATTCTCAAAATATTTCGAAATACATAAGTTTCTACGTAAAAGCAACAGTACAATAGAGAATACTCTGTGTATTGCTATCAAGACTGTTGCGGATTTGAATCTTATTGCTTTTTGTTGTATATATAATAACTGTTGTTACAGTTATTATAATATATATTGAACGAAACGAAATTAAAATTGAACTTTTTGCTTTAATGCAGAACAAATGCTTACAAAAAAGGTATCACAATACCTGAAAATAATGAACAATTGTTGAGAATGCAATTATATAAATTTGATGTGAAATGAGTCAGTTATGAATGCTGTAATTATACTACACTTGAGAATAGAATGATCCAAACAAGATCATCCGTCAGAATTGCGCCTGTAAAATGATTCTTCGCACAATAGTTTTGTCAAATGAGCTCAACATTTAAACGATCCCGCGATGAGAATTTTCCGCAATGTATCGTGGCGCAAGAGACTCTTTACTATTCCGATGCTGCGCAGGTTGACTCTTCCCCGTCTTCCCGTAACTTTTCTCTGTCTATTACCTTTCCTTCTTTTCGTCGATTCCTTACCCGCGTCCGCTAACGAGACACATCAAACCTCGGGTTAAACTTTCTTCGCGAAATTTCGTCAGTCGTGATTAAGGCTCACGGAATCGCGACACTGGAAAGAGGGACACGCGATAAGAAAATTGAATTCTTCATTAAGCACCACCGTAACTTCGCCGGACAGTTAATTGTCGTCCATTCGTAATAATTGGGCGAGTGCGACGATAGAAATTGTAACGAAGTGTCCAATAGAAGAACCCATTAAAATCGATCAACGAAATGGAGTCGTTGGATTGAAATAAAATTCATAATTATCGACTTCCACTCTTCTCAGATTCATCAATTTGCGTTGATTTTCGCCGATTAAATCTTAATTGCTGATGTATCACCAATGCAGACTGGTTTATTATTAATATTTTGTGATTGTATTCTTCGACAATTTTAGCTTCGAATTATCTTTGGTGAAAGCTATATGTATCAGACCTATTATTCGATCAACAAAGCGAACAGTCGTATTTTCTTGGCAGCGCACGCATTTTATTCATTTCCTTTATATCAGATTTATGATCCTGTAGTAACACAATCACTCTTTTACGATAATACACTTACCTTTAACACGATGGTTGGCAAGTGGGAAATCCTCGACCATCATGGAGTGTTAAAGAAAACTGTTTCTCCAGACACTCGCGTTTCTCTTGCGAAGTATACAACATAAGCTTGCTCCATTAGAAGCTGCCGCATACTGGTGCGCCCGCGACAAACAACGTTGCATTTGTTATCTTTGGGTTTACTGGCTTTCCTTATGCCTCGTTGGACGCACTGATCCTGATACTGTAGGACGTCACTGAAGCTTCCGTAATACCAATACGCGACAGAGCGCTCATTCGTTCGGCTTCATTATCGGAAGACTTATCTCCGCTCGCTTGATTGGTTCCTTCCGCGACCACGAAGAGGCGACTGCATATCCGCCGTTGCTTGTGGAAGCTTCTACCGGTTGAATCTGCTATTGAACATTACGCCATTCCCGTCAATACTTCGAGGATATTACGGATATTATCTCACGCGTTTTTTATCGCTATTATTATTTTAGCTTGATGCACTTTAGATTAAAATTATGTTTCACAATCTGAATTACTTTATAATTAACTCGACTTTCTTTCTTATATGTAATTGTACAATAATTGGATGTGTTAAAACAATGTATCAATATATAGCTTGGAGATAAAAAAGATATTACCGTGTTTCCTCTATGTAATGAACATTATTATTTTGTTTATTTGTCCATTATCCCTTTTATGTATATTCTGCTGTTTTTATTTTTTCCATTGAAAAATTAATATTTTCACTTATATTACCTTTGTTTACACCACAACACTTCACATATTTTTATAATTAAAGTCTGTTTTACATTTAGTAATATTGGTTTATGTTTCAGTACGCTAAAACCAAATACATATTCTATTTCTGAAATAAATCAGCTTGCACATTTTATACATTGAAATATTTAACGTTAATAAGTTTTTAATAATAGAATTAAAAAAATGAATTGATATATTATATATAAGATTAATTAAAGGATATGTACCAATTTTACTCTCTTTATTTAATTATTGGAAACAAACAAATTGTAGGAACATGTTTAGTTAATTGCATACAGATACTTTAATATTGATTAATTTTTTTATTATGCAGAGTATAACTAAAATAAGGAACAAACGTTAAGGGCGAACTCTCCATGACATGAAAAAAATATTTATATAAACATACGTATATTCACAGATCCACTGTAAAGTGGAGGCAGTTCTTGGATTCAGAAATATGCATCCAATCAGCATGTAGTTTTACGGAAAAACGGCAAGTTAATTGGCTATACATTTCTTGGTACGAGAATTCGGATCGAGTTCTAACATCGGACACAGGACTCTACTGAGATACAGTTCAAACAAATGTTTATTAATAAAAAATGAAAAACAATATTTATCATTATTTAATATGATTTATTTTCTAATTTTTATTACAACAAATGTTCGAAACGTTCCTGTTTTGGTTCACAATATACCCATGGATACGTTAGATCATGGATTACTAATAAACATTTTAAACTCTAAGTATTTCAATAACCATAAGAGTTTGCGTATATTAGTTTATACGAAGTTTTTTCAAATTTCGATATGGGTAGCTTGTCCGTAAGTTTATCCTCTTATTTTAATTATACCACATATTATTTGAAATAATTTAAATATCTACAATAATATTGTACATAAAACAATAAATTTACGAAAATTTAAAACTAGTACACAGATTTCTTGGTTTATTTTTTATTAATTTTAAAGGTTTATATCCAAGGTGTTGATTCGAATATTATTTATCTCTATCTGTACCTTTTTATCATCTACATATTATATAGTCTATATGTAACTTAAACGCAATTACATGCATTATGCATATTTCAAAGAAATTGATAAAGTCAGAGAAACTGAAATTCTTAATACAGCACATTTTGTCGTAACAGCAAAAGGTCGCAAGTTACGAAGCGCGTTAGTCGTACTGCCGGAAGACGAAGAAAACTACAAATCCGGATGTCGTCTATGTCGGGAAATAGGAAGCCGTATCGTGATCGATAAGGCGTTTTACCTTCCGCCGTGAAAAAGAGAATGTTGAGACATCTAGATATAAAATTACTGTTAACGTCATCATATATATATAAAAATATATATATCTACACATATATATAGTATATACCTATATCAAATTTACATATTAATCAGCAGCTTATTTTATTTTATATAAATTGTCTTATTTTGTTCCTAAATGTTAATAATATAATTAAATAATATTTAATTAATAATGATTTATAAGATTTAATTTAAAAAAATGATATAGCAAGGAAGTTGTTACAATTTTAGAAGTAGTTGCTAAGAATTTATCAAATGTTTATAAAAATGAAAGATAATTATAATATTGTTAATGTCATTGTGTCTTTTCTTTGTGCTGTGAAAGAAATTTTAATAATATCGGTTTTTTATTCATTTAAATATTAACCTAAGTATCTACATACAAAATGGTACAAAGATTTCCTGTTGTCAAGGTTACATATTCATTCTTTTAAAAGAAAAGAATTGCCGAATAAATGTTCGATTGAATAAAAAAGTCCAGAAAATATCGGCATTTTCTTTAATTCGCATTTTCATTTCGCAGTTGGGAAATTTCGGCGTGGAAGTAAAAAATACGGGGCACATGGGGTTGCGACGCATAATTTTTCGCAAATATATGCAAATAGTCTCGTGGACGTAGGACAGCCTGTCGAGAGGTTATCGCCGCGGCTGATCTGCTGGGCGACGTTCCCAATTTATGCGGGCGGTGCATGCTCGAAGCTCGCCGTGTTTACGGCGAAGAGATTTACCGGCACCCCGGGGTGAAAACGATCCCGGAACGTTTGTCGGGCAACGGACAAGACGACTCGCTTGCACTCACGAGTGCACGCTTTCCGCCCCCACCTCACCCCCGTATCGCGCGGCCAGAAAATACGATATATGATGCGCGCGCGTTGTATGGACAATTTAATTTCTCTCATACCTTCCAGAAGTCGCCTTTCAAACGGATGTGTTTCGGACATTGGACATTTTTTAAAACTTCAACGATCCGAATAAAATTGACGAGTTAATTATTAAATGAACGTGAAGTAAATGTGCGTAAGTGTTTTACTGATAATTTTGACGCATGAAGTACCAGTAGAGGGGTTTAATTAAATTTGTGTGTGTATTTATTTGTATAATAAATAGTCTCTTTATATTCAAGATATGAATGTATAATAATAGTAAATTAATAAACTAATATTGCAAATTAATACTTGCATCTACGTTTCCGTAATTACACTTTTTTTTTTATCTTTTTTACTGTAAGTCTCCGCTTTCTCTTTCTTTCTATTTACTTCGTAAAACTTTATTTTTCTATAAAGCACATTGCAAACTCACAGATACGCTATTAACATAATTATCACTCTTGTTAGCTTGCAACTCGCGTGATATAATTTGACGACAACTTTTTCAATTACGTTTAATTACACGATTTAAACCTTAATCAACGTAAATTGTCTCTAGGCGATTCTGTTCGCATATAATGAATTCGTTCAGGTCGTCGGGGCGTTCGGTCGAAGCGGTGCTTTCAGATGCGCAATGTGCGCCTGTTTCAAGCACGATCGGTTCGTCAAAATCAAAAGCTGGCCCCGTCAGAAAGTAATCCGCCGTGCAAAAACAAATTGAAACGCTGAAACGTGCCACATGTAGATTAGACCAACTGGTTACTAGTGCATCCCCTTTCGGCTCGCCCAGTCGCGCTCGTACGTGGACGCGAACGCATCAGGCTGAGGGTGACCGTACACGACCGACTCCGAATTGAAGAGACACGTGACATTGAAAACTATGAACAAGGGACGAACCCTTTTGGTGAATCAATAGTCATTTCAAGGTGGTCTCACAGGAACAGAATGCCCTAAAAAGTAGTAGGATTGATGACGCATATTAGGCCTGTATTGCACTCGATCGATTTAAAATTATTTCTTTATAATTTAAAATAATTGTTTTCACGTATATATTAAAGAAAAAGGATGTGACTTTTAAATGTCCAAACAATTATAAAAGTGTAAATTATAATAGATTAATGAAAATAAATTAAGTTAGAGAGATAATCTTATTTTCTCGAAGCGGATCTTGATATATACGAGTACTTAACAATATTCATGTACAAATTTAATATAAATTTAAATGTTCAATGTAGATTTCGAATCGCGGATATAAATAGATTGAAATATTCTGAAATGAAGAAATAAAGTCATTTTGTTTAAATTGATATACTTAAGTAATGCAAGAAAGTGACACGTAATAATCTTCATTGGTTAAATAAAGTTTGATCGAAGCTGAAAGATGGAAATAAAGTCTACAATGTATTAAAATTTCATATCGTAGTGACTTGTTCGAAGGAAAAGATGGAGAAGCGGTCGACGCTCGCTGCTCCGAGGACATCGATCCTTCATCGCGAGAGACGAGTGTTGAATTTCTTCCGCTATGGAAAGTACACTGCCGGCAGATTGGATGCGACGTCGTTCTGCTTTTCTTTTGCCGACAGCGCCGCTGTATGTACTTACTTAACTCGGTCATTGTCTCCTAAAAAATATGATTGATCGCGAGCCACCCCCGACGAGACGAAGTGGTTAGATACACATACTGAGACTCGAGCTTTGCACACCCCCTTTGCACATGCGACTACATACGCTCATCCGAGTACACATACGGATATGCATAAAAAAAAAAAAAAAAAAAAAAAAAACAAAAA
>NW_017275207.1:1831294-1906364 GCF_001594065.2 Cyphomyrmex costatus
AAAAAAAAAAAAAAAAAAAAAAAAAAACCGAACGAACACAGCTTCTCCGGTTGAACGGTAGAGCACTGCACGACGCGTATGAACGACGGTTTGTCAGCCGTACTTACCTTGTTTTTCTATCGTCGTGGACGCGACGTGCATTCTTTCCATTATTTTCGAATATCCGCGTTAAAAGCCAGTCTTCGAGTGTCCAATCCCCTCATTTCTGTACCTCTCTTCTCGTCGTTATGCATGCAGCCTCATTTTCTGCTTGGTTGAAACGCTCCTAATCGATCTTTTTTTTTTTTTTTGCGCATCAGCTCTCTCACGTTGATATGGCAGTTGGTTGAAATCGTTCGTTTATACAGCGAGCCGACCACGATTCGTTTCGAATCTATCGTGCGCGGCAAAAGTCGGCGATATCGGAGAAACGAGAATGTGGCCGGAAAGAGGTTTCACAGAAATTGAAAAGATCGATAAGCATTAATCCACGTTCGTCCGTTTTTTCAAATCTACTCTCGTATTACGTATATTTATCTTGTTAATGTACGAAAGTTGCTTTATATTAACATTAATGAAATGAGCGATAAATATTGGATTTCAATTTAATCAGCAATGCTTCCTATACATTTAAATGTCTTTAGAAGTCTGATATTAAATTCCCATACAGCACAAATCACTCCACTGAAAGTGTTGGAGCAATATTACTGCGAGCTTTTATGCGCTAATAGGCATTTATTTACATTGTAATAAAATATCTAAGAGACTTTACGATTTTAGTAAATATTATTTAAATTACTATCCAAATTATCAAGTCTCCTTATTCTCAATTCAAAGCCAATTATGCATGTTACATAACATGATTGCTTTGAAATCAAATGTAGATAATATTTTATACAATATTAATTTCTAGAATAAATATAATATATTAAATATATATAACATTGTAAAATTGGCTGTTAAAAAAGTGAACATAAAAGAAAGACGTTGTGCATAACACGCACACGAGCGTCCCCTTTGTCATGGTATCACGCGCCCTTATTTCGTTGTTCAACAAAAGTGGCGTGACGAGAGGAATACATGGAACAAAGAAAGATGTAATGAAATGCGTCCGAGTTCAAGTTTGACGCTGCGAGAACGACTGCAGGGATGGGTGAGAGAGAGAGAGAGAGAGAGAGAGAGAAAGAGACCAGCATCTCTGCACCTTTGAAAGTGTCTAGTCGCGGAATTCAGCCGTGGTTCCTATGACCTTTGTTTCCGCACATCTGATAAGTACTCTTTGTTTTATTCTTCGTCTCTTTCATAGATCTGGCTTCTTCGAGCAAAGTCTACGAGGACAGATAGATGGATAGGTGAAGCGAAAGGAAAGAGGAGAAGGAATAGATGGGGGGAAGGGGCTGAGGAAGAATTAATGGCCATGGCGAAAAGAACGAACGCGTTTACTTCATGAAAGGCACGATCCGGTAATTAACGTCGACGAAACGACTCATCCTCTTCTCTTTCCTACTAACGTATCTTCTCATTCCACCAAACCCCTGTCTTTCGACACCCTGCATGGTTCAGCCACCCTCGTGCACGGCGCGTATAAGTTCCACCGATTCGTTGGACTCACGCCCGACGACGATGATGGACATATCGCGCCCGAGCAGGCCGACCCTCGTCGAATCGACGTGACAGAGCAGGCGGCATTTCGTGCGACTTTAATGCTCACGCAGATCGACGCCGGCCACGCATGACGTTGCAACAATGGCGAGCCGGCAGATATCTGTAGATTTCGAGAGAATTGCGAGATGACAGTTCATTTTCGTCGTCGCGCTGTCGAATGACAGGCTTTCGTTACAACTCGTTGAAACCGGTCTTTTTCGGCGCCGTTTTTTTTATATAAAATAAACTCATTTCTTTTATATCATATAACGAATTCAATTGGACGTTTTCAATGTGTGAGCATTAAAGCCATCGTACGCAAATTGACGTAAAGACGTATATTTAATATAAATAGAAATGGATTAAATTGCGAAATCCTCGATATAATTTGTTAGATAAATATCTATTTTATAATTAGAAATATCTGCATTTCACTTTTACTTTCAAATTAAATTAGTGTACAACGATTTCAATATGCACCAGCATGCACTAGTTTCAAACTAAATTCTTAATTTGATTTTTATTTGTAAAAAAAGAATTTGATAATTTATCAATAAATTTCTAGAATTGTAAGAACGTAAAAATTATTTGACAATTTTTATAATAGCTAAATTAATCTTCATAACTTATTTAACATGATTTAATTATGATTTATTTATGACTTAATTATGATTAATTATACACAAAATAATTGGAATAATCACTTTTTTCCATTATAATATTATTTTTAAAATATGGAATTGTTCTCAATTTTCAGAATCTAATTTTTGAATAAAAAATATAACTGTGTGTGTATAATGCATACGGATTTTGTTTCTGTGTAAGTAAAGAATCGATAGAACCGACGGTAAAATTTTATCATTTTTATATATTTAATACGTATCTTTCTCACACACACATTTATGCCATAATATATTTATTTATTTATACTTATATTTACAAAATCAATATATTTTTGACTATACATATGTTGCGTAATGTGTGAAATACTTTATTCGCTTTAATAAATGCTCACCCTTTTTGTAGTAATAATGAGCAGTCCGACGATGAAACCGATGAATTTGTGCAATTTTGCGCGTAAAATAGAATGATTAATTATTCCACGGTTAATCACAGTTTTCCCTCTCAATATACATTTTTATAAAAATACCTAACAAGGTGAATTACATTCTTTATAATACATACCTGCTTATTTCGAGATATTATTTTGAATTTAAAGTAGAAGATACACATTAAGTAATAGAAAATAATTATTATTTTGATTCATGATAAGTCAATTTAACTGAATTAATTTTAAATATGTAATAGTATTTTAATATATATGTATTACGTTTTTCAATTATCTGAATATATATACAGTTCAACTTGTTTCAACGTTTTACGCTGATTTGCCAGCCAAATAAGAGAATAGAACGGGAGAACAGTCGTTTTTTATGATACATTCGACACAGATTTAAAAGTAATTTGTTTCACGAGCAGTCATTTTGGCCGCTCATCCTATAATAAACAATCTTAAATCGCTCTTTGTTGTTCGATGTGGAATTCGACTTCAATTTTCTACGCTTTACGATCATAATATTTTTCCGACCTACGCAACAGAAAATCGTGCCTCCGTCATTGGTATATTTACTTCAGCAATAAAAATCAGTGTGTGAGTGTATGTATTTTACAAGATCGCATCTATAAAAAAAGTGAACTATCGAATCCAACCATCGAATTTGTGTCTCGCCTTTACGCTCTCCGTTGGTAGATTTTTATCAGAATAATTATGGATTTACCAGACATGAAAAATAGAAAATTGAGTTTAAAAAATGAAAAGTTAATCACATTTCTATAGAATGATGTATCGTTGTCAATTTAAACGTTCAAATGTTTTTTTTAACATGTGAATTGATTTGATTTATATTATACTTAAAAGTATGTGATATTTTATTTTTATAGAACGCACGTATCTTAATATTTATATTTTATGAGTCTTAGCTTCTTGGAATTCTAATTTATGCTTTATGTATTTATCGAAATACTTAACATGAAATTTTAACAGATAATGACTTGTTTACGAAATTCTATCTCAGCACAAAGCAACTGTAAGGATTAAAGTCAAGAAATAATTGTTATTAATGGAAAATTCATAAATTTCATTTGTAATAATTATTCTAATTGTATCTTGAATGTCTTCATACAATATATGGATCTGTCTGCCGATTATACAATGGCAGTGGCGTCATAATAAGAGAAGAGCACAAATCCATCTCACAGCCAAAGAGAGACCCTGCTTGAAATACGCCCAGCGTATAGCATCAATCGCGGATATCGCATCATCTCCATCTGGCCATAAAATCTGCCGTACCTCGTTAGCCACGCTTGTTACGTTCCGCACCCCAAATTTATCCTCGCCGCTTCGCGGACTGAAACGAGCCCGCACCGTGCGTAATGTTAGCCACCCCTAATTACTGCGAACGAGACTTTACAAGTGTCTCAACCTCGACATTGTGGTCAAAAAACAGATTTGGCCATCGTTTAACGTATTGTATTAAGTATCAATCTCTTTTTGTTCAGTACAATTTTAATCGAACCTTCAATCTATCTTCTATATTAAAAAAAAGAATTTGATGATAGCTATCAAAAATATTGAGTGAAATAATTTCAATTAATTGTTCGGAATATAACCAAAAATAATTTTACTTTTCGAAATATTTAATAAGTATTTTCAAACATAATAATATTAATAATATTTAACCAACCGTTTGATAATAATACCTAAATATTTATAGAAAAGTAGAATTATTTAATTATGATGATGCGATTATAATCAAACATTTGATTGAAATCATTTTATTCAATATTTAATAGTTAATGCTAAACTTTTTTCCAATGCAAGTAATATGAGATAAATATAGCACATACTGAACAAATCGATTCATTTTATTAAAAAAAGTACTAATTGCAAGTGTAAAAATTAAAAACTGTCTTTACTTTATTTGCTTTTTAATTAATATAAGATTTTAATTGAGAGGTATAATTTATCATTTTTTAAAACTCTATAATTAATTCCTTAGTAATATATTATAAAAAGATATTTAAAAAGCTATTATATGTTTTTAGTTACTTTTCATAAATCTTAATTCTGCCTAAGAAAAGTTTAAAATAATTATTTATTATTTTATAATTTTCAACCTGATAATTAAGTGCTAAATAAAATATTTATTAGAATAAGTTACTTGGAATTATTTAAAAAAAAATAGAGAGTTTTTTAGCCACAGTTTAGTTTTATAGCAGTAATTATTTATAAATTTTTAACTAAATATATTTAAATTTCTATTAATGGTTAATGCAGTTTCTGTTTCATTTTTGTTACAAAATTTATGATTAAGCAAAAGTTTGACAGTTCCGGGTTTTGTACAACATATTTTATTACATAAAGAGTTATTTATTATACTTGTAAAGAAAAAAGAAGAGAACAAATAACGAAACAAATGTTAGAAGATTCAACGAATTTTCGGCAACTTGGAAATATTTTTCATATTTCCGTAATAGCAACGTACTCGCTTTGACGTTCACATCCTTAATGACCGATTGTAGACCGCCGAGTCGACAAATTGAACCTGAGGCTCATTTGCTTAAAACGTATCGCGGGAATTACTAGCAGCGTAACACCTGCTGCTCCATTATAATAATTATAACCAGGCCGTCGTAATTTATTACGTCGGGTATGTCGCGCGTTACTTGCGAAACTTTGTAAATGTAAGTAATATAACGCGCTCTCATTGTGTGCCAACAAATATGCTGTGACACAGCGTGTTAGAAGAGCTTTTTACATATTTTTAACACATAGTTAAGACACGTACTGGATTTTTCTGTAGACAAAGCATAAATTTAACAATTTAAGTCGGACTTGTAATATATTATCACGTTGTATTTTTAAACAATGTTTAAGTGATACAAAGGACAAAAATAGTTAGGATAAAAATATAATTATATATAAAAAAATAATTATATATCTTAAATAATAAATTTTATTAATTTAATTACTTTACATATTATTTAATATATATACATATATGTCTATGTATTTAATACTGTGTATATTATATATGTATATTATATATGTATATATTATATACGCGTGGAATAATTAAATTATGACAGGATTTTCTTCTTATAAACGAGTTGCAACAAGTAAAGAAAGTTAAAGAGTTATAGCAGCTCGAAAAGTCTACACTAAAGTGTAATAAAAGTTATAAAATAGATATGCACTTTAATATACACACATATATGGCCATCTGCTTGCTCAATTCTGCTAATGTATATCGCTAGTTTGTCCATATAGAACTATAGAACATATAGATCTATAGAACAGAAGTTGGCTGCGCAATTGATAAAGTTGCAAAGCAACGGAAGTTTCCAGATTAAAGGCTGATAAATGCTATATTCAAATACAAAATATTATGTTTCCGGTTAGGAACAGTATAATGATGGTTTCAAAAATTTTATAACCGAGATGACAGTCTTAAAAATAAAAAGGGGATGACCTGCAGTCATTGACAATAATCTTGAAGGCAATTATTGAAGCGGACCTATTGAAAACCACTGAAAAGATTGCACAGAAAGTAATCAATCAATAGTTTTTGATCAATCAATAGTTGTTCATCATTTTAATTGAATCGGAAAAGTAAAAAACTGACATTATTTTTGCATCAACCTAATATTTTTTTATCGCACAGTTTTTCATATTTTATATTCACTTCGTGTCGTCTACATTAGACTATTTCTGACCTAAGCTTTTTTTTTGTTTCAGGTAAGTCATTCTCATGAGTTGAAACCAATGTAAGGAACTGTACACAAAGTATTATTAGTGTATATTAAGTGGCAGATATTACATATGAAAGAAAGAGAGAAAGAGGTATTACTTTTCTTTATTTAAACTTATTAATTGTACGATTAATGAAGTAAAAATTACAAGATGATACGATTTGCAAAATACATAAGCAATGTATAAATTTATGAAAGAAAGAGAGAAAGAGGTATTACTTTTCTTTATTTAAACTTATTAATTGTACGATTAATGAAGTAAAAATTACAAGATGATACGATTTGCAAAATACATAAGCAATGTATAAATTTTCCTATAGTTATACTTATTTAGAAAAATGAAAACTGTAAGATATATATATATTTCGATATTTCTAATTCTCTTTAAAAAATTATTTGAAATATGTTCTTATGTCAATTGATTTCTCATTGTATCGATATATTATATATATATATATATATATATATATATATATATGTCTACAATTACATATAGAAACGAAAACTACAAATGACCTGCGCGTAGGAATGTAACGCATTTCCGTAGTGAAAACAACAAATGACGGCATTCGTTGCATTTGTGCGATAAACACGCGTTTGCATAACAAATTTGCCATGCGAGAGTTTATCGGCCGGTAATTACTTTTGTTCGCCGGAAATATTTGTATTTGGCACGCGACACGACACAACGCGAGAGCTAGAACGCGAGCAGCGTTTATTAGTATACGCGCACGAAAACAATAAGCGACGTGGCGATTTTTACGTTGCATTTTGAAATATCATGTTTCGGCGTGTGGGACGAGTACCTACAGCGTGTGAATTATATTTCTGCGTCGGAAGTTTACATTTTGGATGATCGATACATCCATCGAGTGCGCGGGTTCGTCGAGGGCGAAGTGCTGACAAACGAGTTCGAAATGGTCGAAAATGTTTTCGGAGCGACCGTTCTCGCGCGCGCACCGCGTCAGATATGGACCCCCCGTTTCGGCGTTTCGGAAATATTTTCGCGATGTCGATACACGATACGTATCTCTATCGATACGACGATTTTCCGCGCGGAAATAGTAACTTTCATTCGCGATCCGCCACGTAAACTGCCACATGCAGGAGTGTGTATTGCAACAAGAAAAATAAAAGCGTTCACGGGAACGAGCGTTATCTTATAAAATAAATATGGTCTTTGTTTAAATGTGCGCGTATACCTTTACCAGCGATATATCATTGCACATCCGAGAGTGTATTCACCGGGAGCTAAATTTCATATTTTTCGAAAGAGACGAACGACCGAATTCAACTGTCATCAAACACATGTCCTAGACACGTGCTGCATGTACATCATATGGGAGACTGAGTGCCAAAATGCAAGTTATAAAATGAAAAATGCTCAATAATGATCAAGAATTACATACAATTTTATTTATTAATATATTAATTTATTTTATAATAATATAATATTTTAGTAGATAGAATCTTAGCAAATTATTAAAACCAGTGGCTGTCAACAAAATTTATTGTTGGTCTAAATAATATTTAGCCAATTTTTCGAGTACATATTCTAAAGTGCAATAGCGAAAACAATATTCTGATTTCTGTAATATAATCACTATTTATCTTATGTATCTATACAGGAATATAAGATAATTAGACAGAGAGAGAGAGAGAGAGAGGTGAGAGAGGGAGAGAGAGAGAGACGGAGTCTCCAAACTTGCGTGCAAGAATCAAAGTTAAATCTTAATCTTTAGCTTGTATTATTCACATTAATTGAAAGTTTTTGAAAAGTAATTATTCACGAAATAATCGTATATACATATACATGTACTATCTTATAGTTACACGTCTTTCTGACAAAATTTACACTAGTCGAAAAATAACACGTGTTAATTATTTATTTACAACCTGGGAGCTAATCCAGACGTATTTAAACATTAACATTAAATACCTTCATAATTAATTTGCAATCAAATTTTTATTGAATAATCGGATAATCAATTTCAAGCTTCTACGTTGAGACACCAATATTTAATACGCAATTGGAAATAATAATATATTTAAAAAAAATTATTAATCTTTTGATTTCAATCTTTTGATATTTTTTCATTTTGATTCTATATTACTCTCCAAAAGAGAAAAATTCGTACATTGATTGAAAATACTTGTATGTTTGTCGATGTAAAACTGTATCTGTAAATAAACTCAAAAGTATCAAGCTCACTAACGTATCGCCCGTAGCTAATTGCTAATTCTCCGAATTTCTGCGCGCGTTTACGCTTCGGATTCTCTCTCTCTCTCTCTCTCTCTCTCTCTCTCTCTCTCTCTCTCTCTCTATCGTTACATCCTTTTTAATTTACCAGCAACGCTAGGTAGAAGTAATTACGCTTCGCGTGCGAAACGATCCAGCAAACAGACTGGCGGAAAAAACACAAGGAAACGATAGCATTTACGATCGCATTTATCGGCTTCCTCGTTACAAGCTCGTCGTGGCGCTGTTTCTTTTTATTACCTTCCCCCATGTCATCGATTATCGTAGCGAAAAATTGCTAGCACTTGGTGCGAATTCGCGTCGTTTTTCAAACAAATGACATCATAACTATCTACTTCTTCATATCAAATCTGTGTATCTTAGAATAACTCTGCTTATATGTATAAGGCATCTCTCTCTTAAGTTGGTATTTTTATAATCGATTGTTATATTTAAGAGACCGTCTTAAGTATAGTCTTAAAATATCATAAACCAATCACATAGCCGTATTAGCATTTTATAATAAAACATTACTTAAGACGGTTTTGAAATAAAAATCGATTATCAATACCGTTCATATTTTTATTGTAGACACACGCACAACGTCAATTAATATTATACTTATCAAACAGATTCTATAAATTACAACATATTTTCTCTAAAACTTTTTAGAATGAATCTTATTCTTAAATATTGTGTGAAAATTGAGCCGTTCTTTTTCAAGACTGGCTCAATTTTCATTTTTTAGAACAAGATTCTATTTTAAGGAACTTACAATTAGAGAATTAAGAAAGATAAAACGTATTTACTAAAATTATAGCAAATACTTTATTTTTTGTATTTATATTTTATAAAGAATATGAAATGAGATATATAAAAATATTAAAAGTCTTCTCACAATCAGACAGTAATTTAATTTAAAAGTTTATCTGTAATTATTCAGATAAAAATCGTCAATCTAGATTAAGATAATTAACTGTGTTCATTAACCATGGCATTAAATTAACGATAAAGTTTCAATTTTTTATGCGAAAAATAAGAATATAATTTTAATCCCGGCAATTAGAATCTTCTCAACTGACCTGACAGAAATTTGTTGTCCAGGACGGACATTCCATGCTTATAAGACACCAAGTATATACTCTACATACGTATTTTATAAGAAGGGAGAAAAGACGATAGAATCTCACACGTTTAGGGATTCTTTAGTAGGGACCGTATGTAAAACTCCCCGATGGATTCTGCTGGATCGTACGTTTGCCGGAGAATTTCATAGGTAGCACGTGTCTTTATGGTTTATGCGTCTGGCCGTGCCACGGATGAACCCTGAAGATATAGAATCGACATCGGTTGCGGTATTTTATTGTGCCCCAAGCACCCTGCGATTTGATACTACAATAAACTACCGGCGATGCGCGGTTTCATTCCTGATGTCTGTCAAACGATACCGCCGATTGATTTTTTATGTGCACAACTTTTCCGTTGGGAAGTTTGCGGCTCTCCGATACGAATCCGGTAAACTTTGATCCTGACGGAGTCCGTCGGCTTACCAGGCATTTCACCATCGGATGTTAAATCCGAGTTGTACTATTTTCCTTTTTTTACGATTGATTTGCATAGCAAAAGTTAAAGATATATGTCCATTCGTATACATCCATACTTCTCATCGACTTTTCTGTATGTTTTTTTTTGTAACGGTTTCTGTCAGGATGTTTTGGAATGAAACATGATCATAAACCGCGACCGCTCTATTGCAACAACTTGAGTTGAATAAATTTGGTTTAGTCAACCTTATAGATTATAACCTTAATTGGGAAAGAGAAACAGATTTATTTAGCCAAAATCAATTTAAATTTTAAAAATGTCAGAGCAATTGTTTTACCCGCAGAACACAAATTAATAATAATAACATTACGTTAACGTTATAATTTCATACTTAACAATGTAATTGTTATGTGCAATATGCGTTAGATTAATATTTTTGAGAGGAAAATTATTATATAATGTTGACATTACTGTTATTTGTGTTATGTGGGTAGTAATATATTACGTATCATAATAAATCATAATAGATTATCATAATATACTAAGTTCAATGTAGTTAAAATAAGCAGTTAAATTTGTATTTTGTCATATTGTAATATATATTCTTTATTGTCTTTTTATTGATTGCTATTATAATATTTAGATGAATTATAATAAAAAATAATGTCTTATTTATAAAATCAAATTAATTTATGTAACAATGATTAGTTTTTCCTATTGTTTCTTCAATCGAGTCATATTTGCAATCACAATAGACGATTAGTTTTCTCGCGAGACGATCATACTCAATTCACTGCTAAACCGCGATACAACATCTCAGATCAGACAGACTAAGGAAACTTAGATGGGAAACTTATACCGAGCAATATCAGCGACGTTCTGGCCGGTTGCCCAGTACCTCCGAATCGTTTTCACTTCGTGATTCCGTTCCAGCTTGTATTGACATCGGCTTGCCCAAAGCCGGACGGTTAATACGCTCTCGATACTCTCTCGCTCCTCGCTTCCGGATTCCGACATGGAGTTTTAGTCGCCGGAAGAGCTTCCTGAATAGAGAGATTTTACAGAATGAACGACTTAGCCGGCCGCGAAAATATCCGATAAAAAACGTGCTTGCCGAATAAACGTGGATTTTTCGAGAATGCTGATAAAATATCTTTTCATCCTTTCCCTGGCGGTACTAGGATTTACAATGTAAATATTTATCAGGTTTAGAAACGAAGATTTCTGCGAAAAAAAACTTTCGTTCTACGCTTTCGATTTATATTTCCTCACAGAAATCCCTCCTCTCTTTAAATGCACCTTCCGTTCATACGCGTTCTGTGCATATTAGTTCTCATTACTAATCTATGTCTGATAATGCAGCCGATGCTTCTTCATCTCTGTCAGTAATAATTGACTCCAGTAAATTATTCGTGCTTGGGCAAGCCATTATATTTCTTAGACGCTCGTCGCAGAATTCAAATGTCAATTTTCACGGGACGAATTCCAAAACGACAAATTTGTGCGGAATTTCCATCGGTCTACATGGCGTGGCCGTAAATTGCGTATCTGGCAGGGAATCAAGGGAGAGCCTTCTAGTCACGCCACATTATTTTCTGGGTCTGACGGGGTATGGCGAGGTGTAACGACGAGCACTAGAAAAGTTTTCCTGGCAGCGCGACGCAGCGCGGCCGACCGTCACTTCGCTTCGAGCACGGAGACTCTTAATATTGTCGTAATTTTGTTTACCACGAGAGATGCAGCACAACGACAGCTCCAGTCAATTTTTATCGGGCGATGACAAGCAACAAGAAATACACGATCGAAAGTATATCAGCCAGAGATTCAATCGTTAACTTAGATAGTATTTTTTATATAATTTTATAAACTATTCTTTATGCAAACAAAATATCAGAAAAATATAATTAAAATATTAATTCTTAAATTGTGTATAATTATAACCAATTGTGTGAATTGTATCTGCCTAATTAATAAACTTGACGAATGTCTGATGCGACTGATTTATAGCAGTTTGTAATAGAAGCGATATAAATTTAGGCGATGAAATATGTCACATGTCTGATTCGCTAGGATTTATTACTTATATAATTAATAATGTTCACATACTTTATTAATCCAAATTTTAATGAAATTTGAAATGTAACATAAAGATTTTGACAGGAATCATAGAGTGTTATATGTTAATCATTATCTTTTACAATATGCATGTTTATGAAATACGTATACTGTAAAAAATAAAATGTTAATTTTAACTCAAAGACGTTGAGTGGATTTTCTGAGACATGCAAAAATTAACATTTTTGTGTTAATGTTAACATTTTTGCATGTCTCAAAAAAATCCACTCAACATCTTTGAGTTAAAATTTTTATTTTTTACAGTGTATTGTAATCTGTATATGTATATCTTTTGTTCTAATAATTAAAAAATTCTACAAATATATTTCATAAATCATTTAATAAAAAACATCTAGAAAATTATTATAGTCAGCTTTTCGAAAGTACAAATTAAAATTAAAAAATTCTCTATCATGCTACGTGATTCACTCAAAGTTAGCTCAGTAAAATGTAATGTCGCTACGCGAGAATGAATAATATGAAAGAGGCTTTATGGTCGTAATACCGTAATGAATCTCTACCCTTTCCAAAATATATCGCCGGCAGAGTTTTGTGTCGCCTGTAGCCAGATTGCTACACCACGAAAAATACTCCCACGCGAAATGCGGTTGCAAGACAATTTCGTCTCGAAAAGGGAAACCGTTTACCTCTCTGAAATGGCGAATTTTACTGCTCGGATTTATTCGACAAATTTTATTAAATCAACGGTGTCTTTATCGTGACGGGATATCGTAACAAACTCTCTTTCGAACCATTCTACTATTCGTTATTTTGTGGAGCATTGCGATATATTCGATAATAATATTGACTTTATGATATAATAAATGAAAATGGCACGCTTTGAACGTGTCATCATGGAGATAATGAAAAGATATTACATGTACCAAGCGAAAAAAAAAAGTTTTTAACTAATTCTGATTAAATTCGACGACTCTAATTTATAAAAATTTGCATTTCAATTGTGACAATAAATTTCTTTTAAACGCGCGATGAGTTATTGATATTCTGAAAGAATATTATATAAGACAGTTCTTTGCATATATAATTATTTCAAATAAAAACAATGCAAATATATCTTTAATTATTATAACTTTAATCGTAATAATATATAATAGTATTCTCTTTTTTGTTTAAATAACCATCCTCTCCCTTAAAATTTATAACTATAAAATTTATAATTATATTTTCAGTTAAAAATCATTGGTGTTTTTTTTTATATATGGAGATATTTACATGACATATTGCTAAAATCGAACAGATCATAACAACACGTTGCAAAACATGTAGATAATTGCATCAAAATCACTGCCAAAATTTTATTACGAAATCTGAAAGATGTTACGTTGGTTATTGGCGATCATACATATAAATACGGCAGCTTATGTAAGTGCCCCTCTATTGTACGCATATTGCACATAGATGTATTGTATATTGTAAATGCGTTTTCTAAATAACATACGTTTTTTTTTTTTTTGCAACTGTTACAATACGTCTACTTGTTTTTCATGCAATAGCCTAACACTATATTTTGAGCCATACGATGTCCATTCGGACGTGACGTTAGGTACGGACGTATAATGGGAACGATACGTTATCCGCGACACGTAACACGAGAGCTCGGCTCCGTTACATTATTTATCACTTCGCAGTCATTTGTACGGCTCCGAATATTTTCTGCCGAGCGGATGTTAGCTCCTCCGAGCGCGCTACCTTGTCGAGCTGATTTAAACTTCACCGGACGTGTCGCAAAGTAAAAGTGAATGAACGTCATGTCTATTAAGATAGCATGCCAATATGAGCACAGTCACGTCTCAATGTACGAAGGATTTAGTGCTCTTTATGAGTTAACTTGTTGCTCTAATCCTGATCTTGCTCTAATCGTTTATCAAGAAGATTTATTCTAACTTTCTAAAAAATTAGAGTGCCCAGTGAAAAAATATATAGGTATAATAAATATGATATCAATTAAAAAACATTTATGTTATAATTTTATACTAATTATATGCTTTTCACATGCATTAGTTTATATATAACCTTTTTAATCATAGTTAGATTAAATTGATTTCTTCTTGATAAGCAGAGCAATAAAATTTGGAGCAACGGGATAGCCCATAAAGAGCATTAAATATTTTATACATTGAGACCTGATTGTGCTCATGTTAGCGTGCTATCTTAATGGCCACTAATGTCTATTAAGATAGTATGTCAATGTGAGCATAAGTCATTACAGTCAGGTCTCAATGTACAGAAGATCTAGTGCTCTTTATTTGTTAACTTATTGCTTTAATTTTAAATAAAAATCTACATATTTTATTTCGATATATTTTTTTTCAAATTTTTTATCTATTTAAGTTTTTTCAAAATTTTAACGTATAATATATATTATACAGTTGACAATATTTATTTGTGGATTTGTGATCGACATGTTTGTGATCATATTTATTTATTCGGACATAAATCATTACGCAATTATATTTTAATCGATGCTGCCCTTCTTAAATAAGGAAATCTTTTTTGTTGATTATACTGTGTTGTGAATTATGAATCCTTTTTCAAAATTAGAGTACAAAGCAATATACGGACAGAACAATTTTATATGAAAAACAAAAGATATAGGATATAGGTTTATATTATAGAATATAGCGTCAATTTGTAATTTTTATATAGAAGTTTCATATTGTGAACGCATAAAACAAGCTTAATCCGTTTTAGCGATTACACGAAAAAGCGGTATTGTAATTTTAGAAATAAACTAGGAGGCGTTATACAAGAGATAAATATGCCTGAAAAACTTGTGCATTAATGTGTATGTACAATACTATGATGTATAGTAATAAACATAAATATATTGTAACACATATTACTGCATACTATTACATAAATAGAAATAATGTCTTCTCTAAAATTTCTTTTAGCTTAATTTTTTCTTGGAACGTGTCCCATTACTATCATACATTCAATCATTCCATATTCATGGATTCAGTATTCACGACAGTGTCGGGTATGTAACTCCCATATTAAGGAGCATCGACTGAAAAGATTAATAATTAAATTATTGTATGCTTTATTTAAATATTTTTCACGTATCTAGTGAACTTATCGAATAAACAAATTATAAACACACAGATCTCTTATTACCTGCTTATATTACGGCAAGCTTTACAGTAAATCCATGGCTATCTCTCCCATTACTTGTTCTCGTCACTCATCCACTACTTGGTTCCTTTTAGCCCTTCGGTCACCCGTCTCGAGTCCTTATCGATTTCAGCCGGTATACAAATCCACCTTCAGGTAACATTAGTCACTCTGCGCTTCCACTGACACACAGTGGTGTTCCGGCCGGTGGATCCCGCCGTGCTATATAGCGAACTTGGAGAGACGTCCGCTATAGAATCAACCTTTCTCACACTAGTATGCATTCACACTCACATCAGCTTTCGGCATCAACTATCCCCCTCGCTTCCAAGTACGGTAGCACCGTGAATTGCTTTCCCTTTCTCTCTTCTGACTCTCTCTCTCTCCCTCCCTCTCTTCCTCTCCCCCTTTCTTTCCGTTTAAGCCTTGCTCTTGGATGGCTATACATACGTGTATGTACGCGTGTGTGTCACGTACTTACGTAGCTGACGCCTATCTTCCTCTTCTACCCCGGTGACAGTTACAAACGATGCGTTATCTATAAGGATTGTACGTCGAGAGGGCGAAAATGGGGAGCACCTGCTCGCTCCATATCCATCCTGGCACCGACCCTACGAACTCCTTCGTTTCCTACGTCATCCCCTTCAGCATCATACCCGTTCCTCCCTCTGCGATGCGTCTCTTGCTACTCTATAAACTTGTGTCAATGGGAACGCAATCACTTCCAACTCTTTTTCAAAGCGCCATACCCTAAGTGCACGGAGGCAAAAGACAATCGGTAAGGAAAGCTAGGCTAGAAGGTGATTTGGCGGAGGACGGAGAATGAGAGACGCGACTTCTGTATACAAATAGGAAAGCCGGCCCGGTCCTGTGTGGTCCGAAATTAAACTAACCTACTTAAATTGCAGATATACAAAGGTCAAATCCTTTGTGTTTGACATATTTTAATATTTTTGTTTTATAAGCAACACCTGCCACGAAAGTCCTTTTATAGTAATAATTATTGAGTTCTAACAATAATTTTTTCTGCGACATATTATTAATCTTTTTGTACGATTTTATTACTCGCAAGTGAATGTGTCGCTCTTATATAGCTAATTATACAAATAGATCCATAAATATTGTGCCATAAATATATTGCAGCAAAAGTTTGCTTCTATAAATAATGTTCTAAATTCTAGAAAATTATAATTAAATATATGATAAGAATAGAAATAATTTTTCGAAAGATCTAATTCAGATATATTACAAAACAATTCGAAGTTTCTCTATAAATTAAAAGACGAAAAGGAAAAGAAGTAGACTGAAAGAAAATATTTTGTCTGATAATATATATGTAACATAAACAGTAAGAAAAAATAAGTAAGTAATTTATACGACGATTTATTAGAGTCATACTTACGGTGATTTCTACTCCAATATTAATTTTGATTTTATAAATAAATAAATCAAACTTCATACTTCGTTTATATTATTGCTAGTGTCACATTTTGAAAATGACAGTGTTGCTATTATTTTCTTATCAACTTGAAAATGTTAAAAGTACGAAATTCCGATCACTTTAGGAACGGACGCTCTGTAAATTTCGCGAGAGTGCGATTCCCTGGTACTCTGATGCATCTATAACCTGGGTAAATATAAGCGTGACGCGAATCTTGGCAGCGGTCGCGCGATGCCGTTTTCTCTCCACCCGCACTCCATCTATTACTCGGGCCGAACAGGTGTGCGTATTATTGGCGCGAGCCGCAGTAGTCATCTTTCTCTCGTTCTTCCTTGGCATATTACGTGCATATCGCCCCTTTGTGCATCCGTTGCACTATCCCGCTCGCTTTTCGTCGTCGACTTCGAAGCCGCTTTAATTTACCGCGCCAAGAGTACGTCGACACTGGAAAATATTTACTTGTGGCGTAGAGTCGCGTGATCGGGTGACGAATGCGGAATCATCGTGGAAGGGCTCGTCAAAGGGGAAGCAGCGCGAGGGTCCGTCGGGAAATCGGCCGAGGTTGATGAGACTACTTTTTTCTTCCGTTATTTCGTCCTTTCCCCTTTGCGACATGTAGGGGTTTCTTTTTCCTGTATGCATGCAATCTTGCCTTTGGTTAAAAATGTATTCTGGTGTATCGTGTATTCCGCATATGCGAATAAAGCATTACGACATTTGATAGAATTGGTGTCTTTGTGAAAGAAATATGGAAGCATATACTTGTGAAAATAAACATTGAGAAATTATAAACACGATATCATATGAGAGGAACTACATTCCAGTTTTAATAACTTTAAGCTAAATTTTAGAAATTCTTTTATGCCTTGAAAAATTATATCCAAAAATTTTTTATTATTTGTCATTATTGTAGACACACTTAATTAATATAATAAAGATTTTTTTTTTTCATTATATAAATAGGGTAAATAATTATTAATATCTCTCAATTTAAGATAGAAATTCTTGTTTGCTTTTTTTCATACAAATTGTTTCAATTGACGTTACATTGCAAATTGTATAATTGTTTGGGAACTCGTGGTTTTCGTACTTTTCAGTTGCAGCTGAATTTATTTTTCGACGAATTATCAGTACACCGATATGCGGTTGAAAAATATGTGAGAGGAGATATTTCATTGAGTGTAAGCACATGGCGGTGCACGAATTGTGATAACGGAATAAATGCTCTTCGCCAATTACGATTTCACAGACAAAACTGACAAGTGACACATAGCGCGTGATAAGTGCGGGAAACGAGAGTTTGTATTTACACGTGGAAGTCAACCGTCAAATTGAATAGTGTAACGTAATATGCGGTTTGCAGTCAGGAACGGGCTTTCGAGCTTGCTTGCACTTTTAACAGTTGACTCAATTACAGCGCGCAGTGGCGTCGTTGATTGCCGGTGTACGGCACGGTGCGAATTTAATTACATAACCGTGGTTTACGCACCAACGCTCCATTATCTTAAATTGATATAATAATCGCAACATTCATAAATAGAAATAATAGCTGTGATATAGAAAAAGAAACAAAATTATAAATCAATAATAAGTAATAATCTACAATTTATTATATAGTGATTACATACAACTAATTTATTTAGCGTTATTATGCAACGTGCAAAATATTTCTCAAAACATCGATTTTAATTTTAATAATTTGTCTAATCAATTTGGATTCAATATGTCTAAATTATTGGTAATAATTGATAAAAAGAGTCAATTATTTAGTTTTTTTGTTAAAATAAACTTAAAGCTAAATCTCACTTTCTTTCAATATTTTAATATCAATGTTAACAACGAGCACTTTTGAAAAGTATAATGATGCATAAAGTTCATATCTATCTCTCACAAGCATTTAGCTTCATTCACTATTTTATGTAAGACACAAACATTCAAAAATTAATGCACTAATATGGACTACCCACATGTAGGTTTATGCAATGTTTTAGTTATGTTCTTAATAGGCACTTAATCCATGAGGTGACAAAACATTCGCTACAATCTTTTTAAAATTGGATATCCATTTTAAGAACAAATTTGCAGTTTTACTGGTTTCTTACGTGGAAACCTATAAAGCCTCAGTTGGTAATCAACGTAAAAGTAAAAAAAACTTTTGCAATTAGTCTAATGTGAATCTGGCCGAACGACTCGAACGAAGTTTTAACCTGACAGAAACAGAAACCCGATCCGGGAATAACAGTCGTCTTTCATTTGGAAGATCATTTCTTTCAGTAGATATCCGCGAGAGAAACACGTCTATTTCTTTCCCCTTTCCCTCTGCTTCTCTCTATACGGTTATAATGCCCCAGTTGTGGTGCTTCCGAAGTCCACGGAAAAGATAGTTTCCTTGCGTGGTAACGTTTGAAACTTTCACTATTAAATACTAATTTTACCAAGAATCTCC
The DNA here is from genome assembly GCF_001594065.2 of Cyphomyrmex costatus. Lineage (NCBI taxonomy): Eukaryota > Metazoa > Arthropoda > Insecta > Hymenoptera > Formicidae > Cyphomyrmex > Cyphomyrmex costatus. Next base: position 1,850,651 of record NW_017275207.1, read on the forward strand.
CGGGTATTGCGCTGTTCCCCATCCCAATACGGAGCTGGGTAAACATGAATGCACCTTCATATACGTAGACATACACGGCGCACATATCCCAGGATCCCATTGATCTTGGATACATATACGGTCGTTGGTAATTAGTCTCGTATCATTACTAATTTGCTAATAGATCGATATATAGGCACGATTATGTGCCTCTGCTCTCGAGATCATGCAGCTCTCTAACATTCACGTCGCATTTCAAGATGAAATGCTATAAACGTTATTGATAGCATATTACGATCTGTTTACAGTGATCTCACGGTTATTGTGTTCAATAATGACTAGTCCGTATTGCTTGGTTTAGAGCCTATTTCAACTTTAATTATAAAGTTAAGACCAGTTTAAAATAAATTGTGTCTCTTAATTTGCTTTCTTGAAACAAATTGTCAAAGCGTTAATCCTTTTTACTTATAGCTATTGTGAAAATAAGGAGAGAAGTTTATAGGATAATTTATGAACAAAACTTTGTATTTAGGATAAATACATAATATCGAATAAATTTTATTCACTATAATATCTATTTGTTACCCAATACGTTTGCATTTCTTTATCATTATCTATTGCAATATACATATATTCAAACTTTATCGAATGTAATTCGTCAAATATAAATATACTATTTCTATTCATGCTTATATATATATATATATTATATTCCGTAACTCTCAAAACATAATTACTTAATTATAAAATTGTAATGTTTTATACAGAATGTCTTCACTGAATTTTCCATATAAACTTTGACAGTATTTCTTTTTTCTTAATTGTTTAACAGTATGTTCTATGAGCCCAAAAAAAGTTGTTATGTTATATAAATATGGCTCGAGAGAAATGCTTTTTATAAAAAGTTAATAACATATTTACTGTCCAAGTTTGTGTGGAAAATCTGGGAACGTTCTGTGCAATAAAAATAAGAAGAGTCGACATTGTTGAAACAAAACTTCACCAATTGTTAAATTCACTGTTGCAATAGAATTTGCTTTAATATCAGATCAGTTTGCAGCGTAAAAACTCGAGATACTGACGAATGATCTGCATGACAGAGTATCCTATTCAGAATGGGTCGCAGGAGTTGAATACGAAGTCCTTTGAAATCGTAGAGCAACGAACTGATTAAAAACGGGATAGCTACATGGGGCTGCGGTGAAAGGATTTCCGTGTAAACATGCGTAGGGGTTCGTTCGTGAAATAATATCGCTGTGATTACGAAAGACGAGAACGAACGGTATATGATGCCGTTCCATCAAAGCGATTCGTTGCACACACAACTGTCGCGAATTAGGGTCACTCGATGTCGCATGAGTCCTACGTCGCATAGGTCCGCGATAAATATCGACGCCACGTTGTCCCACACGGTACATTTAGAATGGAGACAGGAGAATATAGGGTGGACGAGGGGAAAGGTGTTTGGGTTTGGGGAAATACGAGCTACGTACTGTAACCCTTCTACATATATTGGTACAGCACCTCGATGGAGATTGGTCACGGTATATATGGATCAATATCTTTATTACGATGTCCCGTGTGTCACCCCAGGTCGAAATAATGCGATAGTTATAGGGATAGACGTATACAAAGCACTGATATACTTGGCGATGCGCATTAACGATGTTCCTCATTAATATCTCGAGTACCTTGATTTTTCACTGTCTAATGTTTCTACAGTGTAGCTTTTATTAAGATGTGCTTTTTACTTATGACATGTGGAACATGCCTATTAATATTTGATGTTATGTATTATTATAATTTGCTTTAAATCTCCAAAAATAATTTTATTAGACCATCGATACAGTTACATTGGAATCTCAGACATGGCTGCAAAAGCAATGCTACAAATGTTTAGACATTCTAATTTGAATATTTTGCATAATTATTTGGATGGTTTAATAAATTTATTTTCAGATGTGTGTCTATTCATTTCGTGAAATTTTTGCTTTCAAGATTGGCCTGAATCGCCGAAAGTCATATTGTATACGATTTTACGAATATCACATCATTTTTGTGAAAGTAATAAAATTTCATCTAAGCGCAGTACAATCTCTAGGAGATTTCGATGAACAAACCGAATTCCGGTTGCACAGTAAAGATCTACCGGCAAAATCAGAAACGATTTGATACGTTGGAGTCAGTCAGACAAGCGCGATCTCTGGTATGGAGGATTCAGCAGAAAGATTCGAGGAAGGGCGACGGTGAACGCGCGGAATAGCATATCCGCGAACAAATATTATTTTCCATACTGAATGCACGCGCTCGAATGCGTCGGGAGCGGCTTAAGCGAGTGCGTCTTCGTCGGCGATGCGATCCGCCACGGTTCACTTAATTTCTCATCTCTCTCCTTATAGCGCCACGCCGACGGCGCTGCATTATTCTCCGTCGACATGCAGTCGAGATGTAAAACCGATTTACCTTTCTTCCTGACTCCCATGTATGTATACGTCGGAAAAACGCGGTTGGCGCGACTCTCGTGTGGAATCCCGCTGCGCGTAAGATCTTCCTTGTCGTAAGATCGGATTATTCCGCTTCGTGATAATCTAACATTGTTCCGACAGTGTGCGCGTCGTTCGTTGGAAATACGTTTTCGTAATCTTCATTACATGATTCGTATCTCGTTGTCATAAGTAACCGTGTAAAACGTAACAATTGTAAACTTTGGTTTTAGTCATTTTATGAGAATTTAACTCTAAATAGAGAAAAGAAGGAAAAGATTTTAATTTTTTGAGAGGTTAATTTTAAAAGAAGACACATAAAAGTGATAGTTCTTTTTGTTTTAAACTGTTTATTATAACATCATTATGAAATTGACGAGCAATTTAATTTGTGATGTTATTACTTTAGCTTTAGTTTATACGAATACATCAAGTGTGACAGTAATCGATGCGTAGTTTAATTTATATAACAATTAAGAAGAGGGGACATTTAAAAATCAGATTATTAGATTTGCGTTGCAAGACCGACAATTGTTCGGCGCGCAATTTGGGGGTACTACATATAATTAGAACGTTATTTCTCACTTTGGATAAATATTGCGAAGAATATTACTACGTCGACCCGCCATCAGAGGTCTATCGATATTCGCAAATTCTCGCAAGTGCTGAGACACGCGTATATCTCTTTATATAGAATCTCGATTTAATAACTTACACCGGCGTCTAAGGTAGGCTTCCACTACAATACCTTACTGATGAGTCCAGTAGTGGAAGCCGGGACGAAACGCCAAACATTACGTGATATTCTTCGCAATATAGAATATTAGAATATATTATCAGATTTAGATTGACTCTTATTCGCCATTCTCAACGTATTAATTAATTTATATAATTGAAAGATATATCTAAAATTTACAGAGAAATTTTATTAAATATCAAGTTTTTAATCGTATTTGACAGTTCTTTATTTATTAAATACCAAAGTATTTCTATACATTATACAATAAATTAAATAAGATTAAAAAGCAACGTAATATGGTTTTTATGATAATAAAAGACGAAGATATATAATTTTCTATTCAAAACAAAATACAAACACTAGAAATAATAGGAAGAAAGATTGATAAATGTTATTTATTATGCTTTAAACAACTATGATATGCAGGTCACATGGTACATCCTTTCCTGAAAACGTTATATATTTTGCAAAAGGAGTCTTTTCTGTAACTTGGAGTAATATTTTATTAATTGTCTTAATACAGTTACTTTCATAAAATTGCAACAATAATTCCAAGAAAAAGTCCATATACATAAAGAGAGTTCAGAAATTTTTTGAAATATTCATGACATTGACTCGAAAATGTCACATAAGGTGCGTTTCTTAATGGTTTTAGGTTACAAGAAAAAGACACGAAGACTGTAATAAAGCGAGAAAGCTTTTTTTTCACATATTTTACGTTTGATTGTTTTCTCTTGTCGAGGATATTGCGTTGTGAAAACAAGCGGAAGCATGTAAGCGTTTGTGATTCATTTCGCGACGTGACTTCGGACAAGTTGGATGCTTCGTGGCCGACTTTCGCAAGAAATAGATGCGCTGGAGAAAAGGGTTGATGTTCGAGCGTGGCGGAGAGGTCAGGGGATGGACAGAATATTCCATCGAGGAAAAACGCGAACGGAGAGAAAAGGCCGACACTGTACTGTACGCCGCGACGCTTTTGAGGCGTCGAGGTCGAGCGCGTCGTAAAAAATGTTATTAAAATGTGTTTGGAGTTGCCAAGGGGGAAAGACGTTATGAATATTAAGCGGGCTCTCGAAGCGTCTGATGCTGCTATCTATATATCGATATATGCGCAGGTTCGCAAGCAACTGCGTATACGCTGCCGCGAGATTGATTCTCCGCAGAAACAAGCAGATTCATTCAAGCGCGTTGAACGATTCCACTCACGATGATGGCTTCTCCTCCCGAAGTTTTTTAAATATTCCTGATAATTATTACAGTTCTTATATTTGACGAGTTCTCAACGATATACTAATTAATTACTAGATACGTTTCAATTTATATAATTTATATTCGAGCACATATAACATGATACTTTTATATCCTGACAATTTAATTAAATCACATTATATTTAATTATATTGGATTGTTGAAGCATTGGATAATCCGATCTATATGGTGTTCGTAAAATTAAAAAAATTTTCGCGGTTAGAGGAACCTGGAGATTATATATTTGTAAAGTTATATAAAAGCAAATTACTGTAATGTAGTTTTGTGCTCCTGGCATATCGTAGTAACGCATTACTTTTTTCATAACTGAAATATAACTTCATACAAATTTCGCTAATTGAAATTTTGTTAATAATTTTGTATCTGGGTCGTAATTTGCATTGAATCTTTAATTTAACGTTTACGACATGATAAATTTGAAGAATTAATATGTACGTCGTCTTTTGTTTTCTAGAATTTTTATCGAATTGTATGAATCGGTCAGAACAATAACTGAAAGACTACTAGAAAATTACAGCGTTGGTCCATCTACACTACTTGGTATATCCAATAATGTTGTGCAACGATGCGCGAGAAAAAACGAAAAGTTGTGGCTTCGCTCTCTGGCAACGACGGAAAAGGAAGCCTTTTGTTCCTTTGCCATGGGCCACAATCGCGCGGGTTAATTAATGCTACGGGGATAACCCGAACTTCACTGTTGGTCGAAGTCGTTGCTTCAGAAGCCAGCTAGTGCATTGAGAATAGGATGACTTTCACCATACGCCAAGTTTCTGCAGAAACTTCGAAGCTATTGGTCCATCGTGTCAGTTTTAACTTACTAGAACTACTAAATATGAAAGAAAAATTTAAAGACATAATTATAAATAAATATTCTTCAAATATAATTTCTTAACGTAACTTTGCATGTTGAAAGGAAACATAACGATTATCATTAATTTCTTTCAAAAGGTGTATAAGAATTTGTATCCTTAATATATCTAAAGTTTTTCTTACAATATGTTTGGACAACAGATGTAATTTATTTCTTTATTCTATTATAAAGCAATATTGATAAATAATTCATTTATCAAAAATAAATTAAAATTGTATAATAATTATTTTTATAATGAATTCATGCACTGATAATTAAACAAATTTTTTAATTTCTCATATTTATTGAAATTGATTTGAAAAGTTTGAGATTGTGAACGTTTTATATCTTTGATAAATATATTAGTTAGATTTTAGTTTGCCCATTAATAGCGCTGTACAATTATAGAAGTCATTCATTAAAATTACAATAATCACGATTCTATCTACACCAACAGACAAATCAACTGTCTGATGGGATGTAAGACGTACGAAGGGCTGCTGGTTAATCTGCTTATTCTCGCATTTAAGCCATGTTCTACACTAGCTATTTTAGATGTAATTCCCGACTGACGTAAATGAGATTGCATTATTAACGTAATTGCCGGCGAGCGTTCGAACTAGCGGCGTCTTACTAAAAACGGTTTAAAACTAAGCACAAAGGACGCTTTCTTACGACCGTCGCGACAAAACGATAGCAAACAGAAGTAAAGTAAATATTAATAACGGCGAAGTAATGAAGCGGACGCTAAACGAGAATTCGTAAGCTTTCTAGAGAATCCAATTAGAATGCGAAACACGAGTCCATGTTCTGGTGGGCATTATTACTCGAGTAGTAATACACCTACATGACAATGCAATTAAAGATTAATACCACTATAGAACCGCATGCTTATTGCGCAAATACTCTTTGAGAGTTCCAAAAGCGACTTAGACCAAAGGAAATCAGACCAATGCAATGAAATGGAGGTGAATTTGAGAATTAACATGCCGTGACAATATCGTTTCCTTCATTCAAAAGTCATACAATTCAAGAAATATTATTTTTGAATTATTATCATGAATAAATTAAGTAAAGACACTCTATCAGTCGTTAAAAGAGTTTAACTAACTTAACTTTACAGTCCGTTAGCTAAATAGTACTTATATATATATATTGTTCTCTCTTACGGAGATTTCAAAAAGATCATAATATCTTCTACAAAAGTGACACATTTTGAATTGTGTCGTTTTTGTAAATAAGAAGAAAAGTCTTCGACAGAGAATATTTAGATTTAAGAAGTTGCATTATTAAAGTTTGAAAAAAAATTGTTTTATTTTGAATTTAATCGTTTTAGCTGATTAAGATAAATATGGTTGATATATTTTAAGAGTTATATCACTTTTGATAAATTATTGCGGATTTGTTATAAGTTTATAGAATATCAAAATTGTCAACTTAAAAAGATTTTTTTAAGAATTGTCAAATAAAAATGACATTTCATCATATTTATAAAAGTATATTTTTTTGCTTATTACTTGATTTGTATCAATAATTTTCTGTTAAGTAAAAAATAATATTTTCCTTTTTAGAAAAATTTTATTTTTTAAGTTGTGTCACTTTTAAAGTTAGGGAACAATATATGATTTAAATTGTAATTCAATTGGGTAATAAAATGTCGCGATTATAATCATTAAACTATAATATAATATGAGTATAATATGTCGCATGAAGTTTATATTTATTAAAGAACATTTAATTACTATATTGTTTTTAAAAATATTAATAATTACGTTGCGACGATTAAATTCAGAAAAATTGTAAAGGACGTCTGAAAAATATCCAAAAGTAATAACTATAGGTACATAAATAAAATAATTGAATTCTTTTTATATAGCGCAATAATGCATTCATTTTTAATACTTGTATAAGACATGACATGACTTTGATATGACATTTTTTATCTGATCTTTACAGTTCATTGAACGGGCAAAATCTAAACGAGCGATCGATTTTTTTTTCGCCGCAATGAGACCTTTCTGAATTCTACTCATTGTCAGAACAGAAACTAAAACTCCCGAGGGCTAATCTCCGCTTCTCGCTGTAAAGTTCTAAAAAGTTTCACTCTCGAGGCGGCAACTTTGCCGTCAGCGGCACATTCTTAGGGGTTAGAAAGGTTTGCACGGCGGATAAAGCGTGATCAGCTAAATTATATTAGTAATATGTATATACACTCATGAAATCGATACTTGAGAAAATATCGTTGCGCTCGGTTACGCATTCGAAACTTCAGTTTTCCATTGGCTTACGCGGCGTTTATTCACGAGAGTTCGGCGAGTCATAAATAATACCGCAACTAACGTTGTTATTATTTAGTCTCGTGTGCAACAGTAGGTTTTTCAAGTTGGACTGTGCCATGCATTCTCACCCTTTCATATACCATAAATAACGCAGCATAACCATCAAAAGTATTGTTTTACTAAACTTTTATGACACGGCGTGTTTGTAAATGTTATTGTGTTATCTTCTATGTTTAGAAAATTCACAAAATGATTGAAAATGTTAAAGTTATAAAATTACCTACTTACTTTTCTTAGAAAAGACATGTCTAAATATGAAATGGTAATCCAATAATAATTAATAAGATATAAAATGTGCAATTGATTACTATTGGGAAAATTTTAAAATTGGGAATGCGCACAATTATAGAACAAATAAAAATAATGCCTTTATTACTTTACTGCTCATATATTTTATCAATATATCTGTCTGTTATTTCATATACGTTTTCTATTTTTATCCTCATAAGTATACAAATAGTAATACTCCATTCGATATTTCTAAATAATAATTCTACTAGCATTAAACATATTGATAATGCTTTAAAATATTTTGTTATTTTTATCGTAACTTGTATGTGAGAAATATAATATTTAGAGCGTGATTATTATTATTAAATAATAATAATTCTAGGTAGTAACAGTATATTATATTGTTAATTCATACGTTATATATCTTTTAAGTACAAAAAATTTTTAATAATATACAACATAAAAGCACATAAAGCAATATTGTTATTAAGATCATAAATTATTAATGAAGTTTTTTCACTCTTCTTTGTGGTTTGTCTTCCGGATGATGAATAAGCATGATAATTTTTGTGAAAAAAATACTATTAGATTAGCGGAAAAACTATTGGAACGTATAATGTATAGTATTATAAATACAAATGGATCTCCAGTTACTTTCAATCGCTTTTTTATGAATCTAATAGATCTTTCGATAAGAGAAGTGCAGTTTACCTAATTCCTTTATAGATCGATTTTTTAGATGTGCCATTAATAAATAGATCAATGCGATTTAAATGCTTTGCACAGCTGCCAGTATCAATATCAAGCTGTCATTTACCACAACTGTGCAGAGCAAAGATGCACACCACGTGGATTCCACGATAAGTACTTGACTCATTTTCCAAACTTTGCACAAGTGTGCACTGTATGTATACTACCGCCATGTTACATTTTGTAGTATACTGCCTTTAAAAACAATACAAGAATTTATTGGTTTTAATTTTGCTAGCTTAATTTGAATTGATAATTAAATTTATAAATAAGTTATAAACAAGTAGGCAAAAAATTTACATAACTTCCTGTATCCCCGTTTATTATGACAAACTGTAGATGATTTAAATAATTTATGTCAAAATTAATGTGAATATCAAGTAACGAAGAAAAGATAAGTTTTGTAATAATTCGGAAATATCTCACTCAGAAATTTATTTAAAACGTAATTACGCAAAATGTTAATGACAAAGTGAATAATTTTATAGTGTCGTCGATTGTACGGCTCGCAGATTATCAATCTATGTTCACAAGAGATGCAAATGTATGCAAATTAATCATAATAATTCACATTCTTCGTACATTTTTATTATCTGACAGACGTGAACATCAGTTAGTCCAGTCACGCACAAATTTAAGAGTCGCTCCCCTTGAAAACGTCTATATATTTTTTCTTCTTCTCGAAGAGAATGACTTGTTCGCATGCTAAGAAAGATCAACGCAAAGCGAATAATAGCTTATCAATGTATATTAACGGTTATTTATTGTTACCACTTTAATAACCGCCAATAATAGTTAATCATTAATAGAACTTGTTACCGTTAATTATTTAGGAACACTATTCTGGCAATTCGGAGATATTAATCCATTCGTACACAAATTTACGATACTGGATAAGTCCTGTGCGTGAACTGTGATTGTTTTACGAATCCTTTTCAATATCATACTATGAATTAAATGCGTTATGAAAAAATTAATCTTTAAATTAATAAATAGTATAACAATGATCAAAATTAACTTTTTATAATAAAATGCTTATAAGGGGTAAAAAGATGTATTGTATGTATAGTTTTTGCAAAAAGAGACTGTTTGCTAGAATTGAAAATTTATACCTATTTTATAAAAAGATGAATATTATATACGAACGAAACAGTATTTATATTTAACAATATACATATGTATATATTTTACAATTTTATGGTTTAAATAAAAATTTTCTCGTTTAATTATTTTCATTATCTTAACTATTTTAAAGAATTTTTTAAAATATTTTTATTGAGATATTTTTAATCCAGATTATAAAACGCCGCAAAACTTTTCGTATTATATCAATATTTCCAAATACAATTACAATATAGAGAAATTGTAATTTTTAAATAATTTTTGTTAAAAAGTATGTATAATGCATCTTTCATGCACGAACACATTTAACGAAACTCTGTAAAATATTTCTTTTACATTTACACGTATATACTACTTGTGCGTAAACATTATTAATTAGTTTTTTAAATGAGATAAATTAAAAAAAACATAGTTAAGCTTTGAGCTAATCTATTTCCCATTTTAAGCATTAACATGAGAGACGAATCGATCGCTGCTCTTGGTTGAACGGCATCGGCGACGTCTTTCCCAGGCAAACCCGGAACCCGGCATCAGTCAAGCCCGGCCGCGAACCTCAGAACGCGACTGCTGTTGCTTTGTGCGCCCAAGGAAACGCCGCCTGTTAACGGCGTTGCCACTCCAAAATTGCGGCAAAGGCGACGCCGGGTGAAAGCGGGAACGACTCGAGGGCGCGGATGCATTAAACTGGGCGAACTTGTGACAGTCGTGACAAATGGCCAAGTGGCGACCATTCGCGGGTGCATACTAACGTCATAATGGAACGCTCGTGCTCACCGCCAAAAACCGCCTACCGCATAATTATGCTTCTTTGTAATATCTCTCGGTGGTCCACGCCAGTTATCGCGTAACCAGCAACTTAAGGCACTCGCAGAGTACGGACAATCGCTCTACGCAGTTACATCTTGTTACAGTCTCTTACACGTAGTCCGATTTATCGTCGCACACGCTCGTTACAAAGTTGCGTCGCAAAACGCAAAGCGACCGGACGTTCGCTTCGTATGACAGAAATCATCCGCGCCGGCAAGCGAACCATTCGCGAAACGTGGTTGAGAACTGTCGAGAGAACGAATAACATGGGGATTCCTTTTGCTGTTCGGAGTCACGGCGACATGTTGCTGCGTTTGTGGTGGCGTCAGCGTTTTTCCTCCGGGCGGTAACGACGACGAATGACGTGGTAGCGGAGCTAAGCGGCGAGCATGCGGCTTCCATCCCGAGAACGCTAACGTCGCTTCCCGCACGACGACGCAGTGGTTTCATTTACTCCGGCTCATTTCTCGTAACTCGTTTGCATTCGCGATGATAGCCACGAATATCGTTCTGACTCTTGTAGAAATATCACATCCACATTTATAACCGTACTATCATATTCGTGTAAACGCGCAGTACCTCCGTATACTGTGTATATACTGTTATAAAATATTTATTATTTTTAAAGTAAAGAAAGATAACGTGTCGTCTGTAAGTAATTATCGCAATTAAAAGTTTAGGATGCATTTGTTATACCATGTAATACAGTAATTTTAGTGCCATCATGATAATATTTTATGATGGTCACTGAAATAATTAGATTGGTATAATTACAATATGAGGGGGAAATAATATTTATGTATGTGCTCTCAGAAATATACATAAAATTTGAATATCCTGTACAATACAAAATTTAAAAATGAGATACAAGATGTCTTAAAAAATATTTAAAAGACATTTTGAGAGTATGCTACACGTACTTTTTAATAAAAGTGAAAAACTATTTAAAAATTACAAACTTTTCTATATTGTGTTTAAAAGTAATGCAAAAAGTTTAGCAGCGATTTAAATCGTGGATTAAATAAATATTTTAATAAATCGAAATAAGGAAAATGTAAGCCGATGGTAGTAAAATTTATCTATATTATTAACAATAATTGCTACCAACGTTTCGACCACAATTTTGATTATCTTCAGTGTATCAACAAAATAACGACGGGTTCTTCAATCGTGTGTTGCATTTGGCAAAATTATACATTTTTCGAATATTAAAGTTAAAATATTAAACGCACAATAGAATATCTCAATTCCGTTTACATACTATTAACAAAATTTTAATTTTAAATTAAAATTTTTTTAATATTCAATCATTAACTACAAGAGAATTTTCATTTATTATATACAGCTTTAGAAATGAAATATGTTCAGATAATACGCGATATTGCTTTAAGTTTTGAATTACTTCTTTCCTGTTAATTATCATCATAAACAATATTGGTCGAATCGCATCGCGACGTCCACCCTCGTGGTCGCAGCGATACCGAATGACGGCGATATCGGAGCTCTCGCGGCATGGAAGAGACGTCAAGGGAGCAGAACATATATATACACACACATATATATCAACCCGCGAGGGTGTAGGCGTCGCGCGAGTCAGTGGCGCTTCTGCGTTTTGGAGGGGCAGCGTCGCGACGGTGGAGGCGGCGGCGGTGGTGGTAGTGGTGGTGGTAGTAGCGGCGGCGGCGACGGCGGCGGTGGCGGCGGCGGCGGCGGTGGCGGCGTCGGCGGTGGCGGTGGTGGTGGTGGAGGCGGCAAAGCAGGGACGGACAGGCGCGAGGCGCCGTATCCATGCTACCTCAGTCGACGTCAAGCCGTCGCGACGACGCGTGCGTATTCCGTACTACTTCCGTATATCACGGTACTCGCGAAGATTCGCGTGTTCCGCGCGCGACGTGACTTGTCGAGCGTGTGCCCACCTGTTCGCGTCGGTGGACGTGGATCACGAAGGGCAGTCCCCGTGCGTTTCACGGCAAGTGTCACTACCCCTCTTCCGGTTAATCTATCCCCCTCTCGCTCTAAGCAAGTGCTCGCGATTACTCCGAAATCGTCGACGCGCGGAGCTGCGAGAATAATCCGAGGGTATCGCGAAGAGAGTAACTCGAATGACCTGTGTCGCCGCGTCGAGGTCTTGATGAAAAGCACGACTGTTCGAGTGTCTCTCAGTCGTTCCACGATAAATAGAAGAATTGCCAAAGGGGTATATATACATAAAGTCCTCTCTTGTGCACAACTGACTCGTGTTATTCTACCTTCGTATCATCGTCCAACGGAGAACACGGCTCTGTTCGGGTGATCCATTAGTCAAATTTGTTTCGTGTTTTGATTCAACGAAGAGATTATTATTGAAGACGAGCACCGTACCTCTGTTGGTTCGTCATTGCGATCGTCGTTCTATTTGCGCAGTCATCTTCCCTGCGGAAGGACACGACGGTGCTCCGATAATCCTGGTAGTAATCGAGTAACGTATCGATTGATCCGCTAGATAATCATCGTGGAGGATTAAGAGCAGCTGGAATTCCCATCTAAACGTGATCACATGATTTGTAACGTGCCGACGACGTACCGTTGATATACGTCGTCTAGTGAGAGCTGTACGCGATCCTGAAAGGAGAAATTCACGAAGGAGGCGAACGGGAAGTTCTGGGAAGGCTCGTTGAACACCAGTGAGAAAAACAGCTTTGGATTATGACTATTGGGTAGGTAGGCTATATTAGCGTTTCTATATATTGTTTTCGGAACACAGTAAACGTGGTTGAAGTCGTCCAGTCAATTCGATAAGCGTAACTGCGGACAGCTGTTTGGCTGGCTAAACATGTGCAGTGGGAGAAGTGCAAGCGTTTCCGAGTTATTCAGCGTGTCCGAATTCCTACATTCCATATCGTTCTATTAATGTGTGACACGGCTTTTACATCGCGCATTCCCTATGTTCGTCCAACGGTTCCCTACGTGACACGTGACATTTAACAGCGTTTAGCTCACGCTAGCGATCTAATGTGACTTCAAAGTGGCGTTACCGTATATTTGCGCCGTTACGCATGAATTTCCAAATCTGCATCAAACTGCAAATCGTTGTGAATCCGCAGGAAACGTTAAGGGTTGGGTGGAAAAAGGAAATCGAGATATTCCCTCTAAACATATAATACTAACTTTATATCAATGTTATCTTCCTATTCAACAATGTAACTGTTTCGTATACAACGTATATTTATATTAATTATTACACTTGTATTGTTGAATGGGAAATTATATTATTTTGTGATTGAAAATTAACGAACCAGAAGATTCTGATCGCACACGTATCAATCAGAATTTCAATTATCTCAACTAGAAGTATAGTCGATTCAACCATTTTTTTTCCAGTACACTGTTACTTCGTGTTTAACGAGTATACACAGGTCGATTGCTATCTTTTTTCCTAATTTTCACAACTTTCGCAATTAGTCTTTTTTTTTTTTTTATTCTAGGAAACGGACCGTTGCTTTTCCTGCCAGAAAATTAGTTGACGGTTGAATTCGACGGTATCTCACCGAACACACTCGTACGCTTTTTCATTCATGAAAATGTATGTCGCGCGTTGCATGCAGGAAAATTATCGGAGCTGCGTGGCGTCGACGAAGTGCTTTGTATCACATTATTGTAGGAAAATTTAACATAACGAACGCGGAAACGATTAGAATTCTCGATTAAAAATCGCTGATTATGTGGAAAAAATCTTTGTTTGCACGAGTGTCACCTTCCTGCGGAAATATTTTGCAGCTTGATCGAAATATGACAAACTTATGTTGAAATTGAACGAATGAACAGCAAGTCCTCTCTGTCTGACCTATTGATTATAAGCGTACTGTGTCCTTGGGCTCGCGAAGTGTGTGGAAAAGGCATACGCGCGTTTCGCACGTGTTGCTATTATTTCAAGTCTTAAGTTGTTTGCAAAGGCCCCCATTCTGTCGAAACGTCGCGTACATTCTTTTGTTCCTTTATATAATACATGCTTATTAATAGTAAACGTCGCGCAATTGTTCGTACAAACGTCGACGTTGACCTTCTCTGTTTGATACGAGCGTTCGACGAGTTAGTTGTTACTTAAAGTCGTATCGATTACGTCGCTGGATCGTTCGCTTCGTTATACGCTACATCAGACCTCGTCACGCGCGGTACACATCGACAATGTTAGAATTATGAATGCGACGCATTCATGAATCAAGCACGCCGGGCATCGTGATAGACACGCATCTATAAGCCGTTTGTTTCGAAATCGGCTTATAATTTACATTTCGATAATTTAACTACTTTATATTCTCATAAATACCAGTTTATAAAAATATTTGACGTTTAATTGAGAGAGAGGGACTCGCTGTTTTTTTTTTTTCTAAAATTGAATCTTTATAAAGGCCGGCGTGTGATAATCGGTGAAACATCAGTTGATTTTGTAGAAACGTTTGTGGAACAGAAATTAAGTGAAGACGTTTTGCAACGAAAATCTGTTGTCTTATTATGAATTAATACACGAGAAATAAAAATATATTATTAATTCTTAAAACTGTATTTCGAAAGTTTAAGTTTAAGGAATACCTATAGCACAAATGGAAGCCTTTGTTTTGTTGTGTTACTCATAGTTAGGAGCTACAACAGACTATTAATTAAATATTAAGCAGTTCAAGATGATCGCAATACTCAAAGTTTTATTGTGATATCCTTAGTCTTCGGTTATAGACGGTACACATGTCACATTGAATTATACATCTACTGGCTATAGTCACAATACGTAATAGGAGTCGATGAGCTTTTTTGTTTAACAGGAAACTCAATTTTTCCTTTAAATCGACATTTGTTAGATTGGAATTTTTATTCATAAATTTTCATTATTTGATATTAAAGATAATGATTAAATAACATCTTTTGACAACTGAATTACATATATTTAAATGTCTTTTCTCAGAAATATACAATATTCCATGAGGTCAACCACCTCACCTGTATTGTCACTTATTACTGTCGCGCACACGATATTGCCAAATATTAGTAATGCATTGTTAGCATATTGCTAACATATTGCTAGTTTTGTTAGCATTGCCTGCAACACATAGTGCTAGCAATGCTTGGTAATATCGTGTGCGCAATAGGCGGCAATACATGAAGTGGTTGACTCCTCGCAATATTCTATTTGATTTGTGTAAAATAGTTTTGATTTTAATACAACACTTCGTTTACTTTAACTCAAACGTTACTTGTACTTTGAAAATGTTGTTGATGCAAGAATTAACTTTAAATAAGTACTGCAAGTTTATGTGAAATTTTCGCAATATCTTCAGAGTATAGCCGATAAATGTGTTATAACGAGCACTTAGCGTCGCGTATACAGTCGTTACACGTATCAGATAGGGTTAAATCCACGAGTTGCGATTCGACGTGTTGAGTCTTCCGAAAGAGACTTTGCCATTGCATTGTAGGTCGACCGACCTTGCGTCTCGACCGGGCACGTTGCTTTATCGCGGCACGTGATGCTTGTGCCAAAGTTGCGGCAGTCACCACGCTCGCCGGTATTGTCTGCGCATAGCTCGCCCGCTCGACACCTTCTTTCGATAGTGAGAAACGACACGGCGAAGTGGAAGACCGAATTGTCGTTCGCGGAAGTTCTCGCGTTTGCGGTGCGAATTGAGAGCAGGTCCGCATAGGACGAGCACCGGCTCGAAAGAGCCCCGTCAAAGCTACTATTTTCCCACTTTGTAGACGGAGCACGAACTCTAAGAGGTGAGTACGGGCTCGACGGTATTAGCGAAATGGCGCCAAAACAAGTGGCGTCGTCCTTGTCTCCAACGTACCTTGGCTTCTTTTCGTATAGAATCTTTGTAAGAATCTGGGTTTTACTTAATAAGAAAAAAGATTGTTAATTTGCAAATCAAATTAATTGCTTTAATACTTAAGAATATCAAGGCTTAAACGACTCATATGCATACATTACGATGCATGATAATTTTATACTGATAGAGAGCTATAAATAACTGATGCGTATAATACACGAATGCATTTATTTTTATATAGCAAAAAGTTAATCAATCCTTCACTGTGAGATTAATTCTACCTTATATTAGTTCTTACCTTTTTCCTGTCTTTTTTTGTTTCTCTTCCTGTTTGCGTTCAAAATTATTAAGAACAAAATGTTCTTCTAATTGCTATAATGTTGATGTTATAAAATAAGATCTAGAGAGATTAAAGTATTACTTACTATTTGATATATGAACACAAAATTGTATACTACATATTTAGCATTATAAATTATTACATCTGCAAATGCAGTTACAATAGATAGTTCGGCAATTACAATTATCACATCATAAAAGTAAAATATGATAATGAAGTATATAGAGATTTAATCTATAAAAAAAAAGTATTTTTCGACAGAAAATGTGCAATATTTTTGAAATTAGACCAATTAATTCAAAATAAAAACGCCAAAAAGATTCTAAACAGCGGAATACATAACTACTAATGAAACATTTTTACAATTTATTGTGCTTATTATAATTTACAAACTACTTGTAAACAAGTAAGTTCACGCGCGCGCACACACACACATATGTTCAAAATCGTACATCACAGTGATTATTAGTCAACGCGTACAAATTACATTGATTAACAAAATGTAATTTACTTTTATTGCTTAGCCGATGCGCGTGAAAAATTTGTGCTCCATACATCTCTGTTTAGCACTATGTAATAATAAGACAGGTAAGATGATAGTAGTAATAAACGATATCGAAATCGTAGTGAGCAGAGACGTGGAAGAGTAGATAAATGCAGACGCGCACAAATGGAGGGCAGAATCGCATTTATGCTCTGATCATTGATGTATACTAAAGGAAAATAAACTTGTATTATTGTACATGTGACTTTTCCAAACTGTACAATATAGCTGTAGTGTCCAAACATTTTTTTATGATTTGCGCTGAAGTTTATTTGAGCACATATCTTTTTATGTTATCTAGAATTCTCATTTACTTTTATGTATTTAATAAAAAAAATATTGAAAAATACCATACAGCAAGAGAAAGAGAGAGAGCGCTAAATAAATAAAATTTCCTTTTAAAACGTATATTAAATGTACGTTAGTTTATGAATTTTTACATTATTTAATTTTTTATTTAAAATATAAATAATATTAAAATTTTTTTTTATAATTCTCAATACGAACTGAATTTGAATTACAAATTGATTAAAATGTAAGATTTCAAAAATGATTTTTTATTAACGTTAGTATTTCCCTAGTCTTAATATTGTAATACTCTTTATAACAGTAGAGACATGGCAATGCTTGATTACTCTCTATCGGTGTAGTCACATGTCACACACTACAAGGCTATATCGTATGAAGGAAATCCTGCTTAATTGCATTAATAACACCATCGTATCGCGACTATGTTCGGAAATTGAAACTTCTTAGTTCGTGGTGAGCCAAGTGCCTCCTTCAGCGCCCTTCACACCACTGCACCGCCAGAGTTTCTCTTGGGAAGAAGCAAGCGGATGGTGGAGGCGTTAAAGGCGTTCTCTCTGGCACCTCTATAATTAGGCGCTCGAATTTACCGACCTCCCCGAAAGAAAACCCAGAATAAGTTTACGTAACATAAAGTCGCGAAACTATCCCATCACCACCGTCGTCTTGTTAACGCAAAGTTTAAACCGCGGCCTGGTTACAGGGTCGTGAAAAGTGATCCGTATTCATCGCTCTTATATAGTCGCTTTCAAAATTTTACGACGGTAAAATATTTTTTTATCTCATTCTTTTGATATATTACTGGTGATTGATGTTATATATTACATATGTATACATATTGCTATATATTATACTGGAATGCGTTTTCCAATTTCCAGTTATAATTGTTTAAATTTACCTATTATATGTAATATAATAGCAATATAAGCACATAATAGTATCGAATAGCATCAATTCATTATTGCAATAGTACATGTGATATAGTTAGATCAGTGCTGTATAAGTAAGAAGTATAGGTGTATTTTATTGCGACAGTAATAAACGACATAATTAGATCAATGCTGCAAGGATAGGTCAATTGCTAATTTAAAAGTCATATATACTTCAATCAGATGCTCGATGACAAAAACTTCGTTTCTGCTTATATACTTTTGTTTATACCGTATAAGACAAATTGAATCTAGAAAATTTTAGATTCGAAATTTTAGTTATAAGTAAATATATATATGAAGATTTTATACACATTTATTAAAGAAGGCTGGGTTAAAGTACTGGATTTTGACGTAAACGATAGAACCTTTCTTGTATACGTTTCTTTGTATTCTTTGATGTGCTGAATTATTTACAAAAGTTTATTTTAAACTGATCTGATGAAACGTGTTGAAAATCGCATTAAAGTAGCACAATTTCGTCGAAATCTGATCTTTGATTGCAATTTTCAATGCTTTCCCATTAGTTTAGCTTGAAATTAACGTTTGCAAATGCATATCAAAAAGTACAAAAAAATGTGCATAAATATTTCATTATTTAAGCCAAAATCCGCTAATTTTATCCATCTTCTTTTCGTAATATTGTATTCAATACATGATAACATTGATCGATAAAACGAGAATAAAAATGTACTCGTAAGAGTGTATTTTAGTTATACAAATATTTGTTTTTGGAATTGTTATTTCTTACCACGTCAATTATCATTATTTATACAAACTGGAATAAGAGATTTTGAAACTCTATAAATACGTTATATAATTTACAACATCTCGAAATGCAGTTATTTTAATCTACAAATTGCTGAAGATTAAAATTGGGAGCGTTTAATAAATAATCCCTTATAATTTTATAATCAAAATAATCTTAATATGTTCCTAGAAAGCAATTCGATGTATTCAAATCCAGTGAATGTGAATGTGATTTACTAAATTTTTTTGCGGTAAATAAATCAACTATTAATACATAAACTTAATACACAAATTTCATTAAATTTAAATATTTTTAGTTATATATATGTACATTTATGTGTGTGTGTGTATAAAATACAATTATGAAATTATAAATTAATATCTTATTAAAGTTACTGATAAGTAACTTATAAATAATAAGTTATAAATAATCTGGACAAGTAGTCGGTAACAATGAGATATAATGTATTCATTTTACACGATATGCATGTTTATAGGAGATTTTCTACGCGAAAAAGATTGACTAAAAGATAATTGTTCTAATAATGAACATAATAATTTATAGAAAAATAATGTAAATTGAGTTTAATTACATCAGAATTATGTATAGAATAACCTATTTTTATAACTCATTATTTCATAGTTGGGCTTTAGCACGTGCTCTCTTTTGTTTCACAGTTCCACATTCGTGTTAGGCATCTCGTATACAGACGCTAAAGTGTTATTTACACGCAAATGTAATGTGACTCGTAAAACGTTGGGGATGCATACGTCTTTGGCAGGAATCCAGTTTTAAAGTATAAAATTGATTGAATCGAAGATACGCGAAGCACTCGCATATGGGAAATCAAGTGCGACGCAATTGGGCTGATCGTTACAAAATGCAAATAAAACGCACCTTGAAGAGAACACGATTGTATAACGCGTTGGTAGCATCTGTACGCATTCTATTTATATTCTTTGCACTTGAAAAAACAAGAGCGCTATTTAAAAACCAATTTCTGTGTGCTTGCCAATCCCGCGTGCCATTGTGTATACGCGCGAAAGTCAATACTAATGAAATGAGACAAAATTGAAAAAAGTATTAAGGTTTTTAGATCACAAAAGGATAGTTATACATACAAGCCGTTGGAGAGCATTAGGAATTTCACATAATAAACAAATAATTATTTATTTATTAAATACCTTTGAAGATCGAACAACAGAAAGAACTAGGTATACTTATTAATTACTTATCACTAGAAAATATGTTTTTAAAATATATAATATTTCAAAACACATATGTTTGTGATATTGTTCAGTACTTTATGATATATTCTAGCAAACTATTGTAAGAAAGTTGTTTCTATAATATGATCAAATACTTATTTAAGTAAGTTTTGAATCCTGGATTATATATTGGACAAAAATATATTTTTCATTTTCACTCTCTCATATGGTCAATTAAATAATCAAAAATCTCGTCAAAAATTGATGATTTTAATATTCGGAGTATAACTCTTCATGTATTGTATGTATATGTATAGGCGAATGGAATAATTTATAAATAAATCATCTTTTATAGAAAAGACGAGAATTTAATTTCAAATCGCAGTGGCAAACTTATGATTTCTCACTACACCACACGTAACCGAAGTTTAATGACATTTTCCAAGAAAAGTGAATCCTTACCAATGCAGGTCGCCATTAACTGGCAAGAACTCAATTTAGATCTCATTCAAGGCGATAAAAGACGAGCGATGGTGAGGAATTAGTTAATTAGTTTTGCCGGACGCAAACACCGCGATTGATGTCTTCATTTTCGGGCAACAGATAGATAGAACGCGTGGACACGCGATTGGTTTATTCGGGATTTAAAACGATTCGTTTTGATTGGAAATAATCCGCGGCACCGTCCGGCGACGCATTCTGTATTTTCGCGATTTCGACAGTTTTTCAGCCGTTCCTGGTTTAATCTCGGAATTTCGGATAGCCGCAATTTTTGCGAGACAGCCAATCTACTACGTCGCTAGTTGATTACAATGCATTCGCTCGTTCAGCGCTCGTGTTCGCCATGCTGGTTTTGCGCTTTTACACGATCCCTATCAGCGCTCGTTGCAAATATGTATGTCGAACATCGCGGAAATTATTTTCGACATATAGAAACAAACGGCTAATTGAAAGACTGCTTTATAAGGATCATATAATGAGTTTGTGTTTTTAAAGAGTAAATATCTTTTACTCATTTTGTTAGCAATCATATTGATTAACTTAAATAATTGTATCTCAAACCTTATGTTGATGTCTAATAGATATGTTAAAGTGAATATATGTATATTTTGCTTGATTTTATGTAACGATTTTATGTCACATTTTTACTTCTTATTGTAACGACCGCGGAACTACCAGCGGCAAGACACAAATGTCTCCGGTCGATTATCTGTGTAAACGTTTTCAACAAGATCGTTCTCCGTATGGTTTATCAAACTATACGTCTCTCATCACAGTCATAATACAGAAATATACATGTATTATCTTCGACATATTACGTTGAATCTTTAATTCGCTATATCGCTGTAATAGGATACGTACCGCGAAACGCTCGTCTGGATAGAAGATCAAGTTTGTTTCTTTTCTCGGTATTTATCATTTTTATTACGTCGCGCTACGTCCATTTGTTATCGTACATTAATAAGAAACGTATCTAAATAAATATAAATATGCTAATACAATATCAGTAAATATATATGTGTGTAAAATAATCTAAATTTTATGCATTCTCCTAAATTGTGATATTTAGCAGGAAATATCTTTTATGATATTATAACTTGCACACACATACGGTAAATGATGAAACTCTGCATCGGATAGGGGTTAATTATTAGTTGCATCTCCCCTTTTGGATTTATATTTGCCATTTATTGCACGTGACTTCGTTTACCATATCCGGCATGTGGTATTGCAAAAACTGTCTATCGTGGTTCGCGTTCGATAATTATTATGAGCGTACAGTATGGTGCCAACAATAGCATCGCCAGAACTGTAACACAATGCGGCTACGTATTCTCGTAAACAACATCGTGGGCGGAATTCAAGCACATAAGTGTTTTTATCGCACATAAAGTGAGACATCTGCCGCGTCTTTTTAACGAGAATCTTTGAGGTTCGCACAGGGCGCAACGACGCGACGCCTCTATATTTACATGCCCAATACGTTACAAATAATTTATAGATCGGCTATCGAATCTTTTATGTCTCATTGGTATTTGGGCAACAGTATTTGGAAAATACTTATGCTATTTGCGAATCATTAAATGTTTATTTCGGTATTCTTAAATGTGGTATATTTGAAATGCAAGATTTATAAAGGTGTATGAAGATATTAAAATACACAGATGTGGCAGACTATAGTTTTATTTAACATAATAATTAAAAATACATCCCCAAATTGAATTATTTTCAAAAACATTTTTCAATTTGAATCAGTTCGAACTTAGTACATACTTAATTCAGTTATAATGGATGACAATTTTTGAATCATGGTATAATAATAAGAAATAGACTTCCTATGAAGTTGTTCCTCATTTAGAAAGAGTGGGATAGTTTAAAAGGTATTTCTTTTTTACTCTCTTTCTCTCTTTTTAATACATAGAGTCGAAGAGAGATGTCTCTCAATTTTTTCTAACAAAACCATAGAAGCTAAAATTAGAAAATGTGCAGTGTACACCTATTATGTTTGAATTCTAAATTTATGAGACATGTGTGTGGACGTAAGTCACGTGACATTAAAATATACACATATTAACACTTATATAGAAGACAAACCTTTGCGTTTATATCTTTATTTATTGATACTATTTAAATTTAAAAATATGTTACAAAAATACATAATTATAATTATAGAGTTCTATAATATAACAATATGCATGATAGTAAATTTAATAATACAACTATTATTTGTAATTATAAACATATTGCAATTGCTTAGCTAGATAGAATAGATTCTATAGATACGTATAATAGTGAACATAACACGTAAAGACACACTCCCCCCCCACACAATAAAAATTTTTACGAAGATCAGAGCGGAGTGTGGAAAGTGCTGAGGCGCGCTGAAAAATGCAACGGTGCCTACTACTGCGACAAGCAACGGCGCGCGGCTTACAGTGCATCTGTGAGCGCGCGAATGCCACTGCCGATGTCTGGCTACGTACGCGAGCAAACCACTTCTCTTCCCACGCGAAAGTGCTTACGTCGCCACGACGAAGAAGCGTTCGGGAAGAGATTGCGGAGTGCGGGCGAGAGTTTTTTTTTTTTGGAGTTTCCCCCCGCTTTTTTTCCTCTCTTACTCTCTATCCAGCTTCGTTCGCGCGGTCTAGTTTTTCCCTCCTCGAAACCGAAGCCCCGTTACTCTCCCGCTCTTTGTTTCCCACGCGAAAGCGCTCATTACGTCGTTTCGTGTCGGAAGGCGAAGCCGTAGTTACTAATTTCGCTCCACCACCCTCAACTTTAATTCTCATTCGCGAAAACACAATTCGCGGTAGCGCTGCTGCCGGTTTAACAGAGAATTTCCTACCAACAAATCCACCATGGAAAATCCGCTCAATGTTTTCCACATTTTTTAATGAGATTGACCTTTTTCCAAAAATAAACGTGGCAATGCATTCTATAACATACACCTCTACCTTTTTTTTTTTTTGTATAAATTTAAAATGTTATTTTTTTGTTCATTTATAGATTTTGCACATAATAACGAAAATATATGATATATATATTTTATTATTGATAGACGATTGACAGAAAAACGAATTGAACAAGATATGAACTATTTCAAAATCCAATCTATTTTCTGTAACGTTATATACATATGCATCTTTCCGGTAGATTTGTACAAAGTTAATCGAAATATGAGCGGTTATAAAATCGTTTTTTGTATCAAATGTTACAGTTATCGACAGTTACTGCGAACATACCACGTATTTCCTGTGTTGGTGTTTGATTACACGCGCAAGCATTTCTTACGCGAAAACGCTAACGTTGCTCGAGTCGAGGTTTGAGCGGCTTCGCCGCCGTGGTTGTAAATTCTGTACTGCGCTTTCTCTTTCGCGACAGAATGTTGTACAGAAATTCATTATGAGACGTAGCTGCGAGACGAAATTTCCACGACGGTTCATGATTAAAGTTACTACAATGAACTTCTGTAGGTCGCGCGAAGTAGGACAAAATTGTGCGAAAGTGGATAATCGATACGTGTATTTGAGGCTTATTGCAAAAATGTCCAAGTCGTTCTTACGAATGGTAGGTAATAGAAAGTGGAGAATAAAAACGAATCGCATGCGACCGCAATTTACAGTATATGCTTGTATCTTTAATATCGCATTGGCTATATAAAAATATAAATGGTTGTAGGTGTTGCCATTTACACGTATAATTGTTTATAAACATTTTATTAATTCTCTTTTCAGTACGATATATTTGAAATTTTATACTCTGGTTGTCAATTGACGATATTACGTCCGTTTTTTATGTAATTTCTTTATCATGTCTATATCATCTTTAATTTATTAAATTCTGCATTGTTGCACATCCTTTCTGTGACTTTGCATTGCAAAGTATCAAATAAACATGCATAAATATGCCGGCCGATTTGTGCTGCGTTGATGGAAAAGTAATTGAAGTTAAAAACATTTTTTAGATAATGAAAGAAATAACATATTTTTGTAGAAAAATGACATTTCTAGTTTATTTACTTATATAGAAAAAAAATCATAATTCTGATAAGAGATATATTTATTTTACACTAACAATAAGATTACAAGTGTTCGAGAATTTTGAAAACATAATAAAACTAATTGCTATGATTATCATGAATTTTTTTTAGATAACGGTTTTTTAGATAACGTTATTTTTTAGATAACGGTTAACAAAATATGATTAAAATATTATCTGAAAGGTAACATTTAAGTTAGCATTGTTGTATTATACTGTCGCGATGCTATAGCCTTTGAAAGTATTTGTAATATCGATTGTTGGTTAACGACCTTGAATATTTTAAGAGAATTGTAGGTATCAGAGTTCGAAGAAAAAAAAAATACGATTGCTTCGCGAGTGTGATGGCAGTTTTTCCAAACAATTCTGCGTACGTACTGTAAAAAAAGAGTCGAGTTCGCGTTAACCTAATCACCGATGTACGTGCAACCACGAGTTTCACATTTGCCACAGACCATTGCTTCTGTTCTGAATGCAATACGGGTTCGGGAGAATGTTCAAAACCAACGGAAACTACAATAACATTTCCATTTGACCTTTGAATCAAAAAGTCAAAGGAAAAAGAATTTCGGGTAAATTGAATTCTATGAGCTATACTTTTCTTTTTTCTTCTTGGACTGTAACCAATAACTTTTTACATTTTTTACGCAGTGTAATATTTTTCACAACACGCAATGAGATATTACATTGATACACATACCTAAGAAGAAAGAAGTGTAATGACAAAGAAAATTATTATTTCAGTAATAACATACTTAAAATTACTTACTAATAATATTTAAGTTTATTTTAAGTAAGTTCTTTATTTTATTACATATAAATCATTTTAACATTAAATGATTAAAAATATATAATAAATAATTAAAATGTTAGTAAAAAATTTATTTTAATAATAATCAAGTACTTATATTAAATACATACATTCACTTAAATGATAGATTTTGTTTTTTCTTAATGGCCGGACTTCTTTTGAAAATCTTTTTGTTTGTATTCACTACATATACCGAAGAAGTGTGTTGTCTTGCTATTTCTTTCTTTTGATGTTCTCATATCATTATTATTACGTATACAGAACGAAACGTTGCCAATTTATATTTTTTAAATTAATTTTTTTATTGTTTGATCTTCCGTTGATTTTTTAATTCCTATTCGAAACCATCAACAGAAAACGTGTAGCCATGTGAATCATCTCTCTGACCGCGCAGCTAATATGAGAGCGTGTAACAAACGAGTGTCACACCGCCTCGTTATACGTGTAACTCATAACGGATAACACAATGCCGAGAATTTCGTTTTTCGCGCTTTTTAATGTCAACTTCGTAATAAAATCAAATTTATGTATTTTTGAAACAAAGTATTTTATCAGCGCGTAAGTATATACAGCAAAAAATAATTAAAACAAATTACATTTGTTTTACAAAGCGTGAATGTTCAAATTTTTGCCATTGAGGTACTAAAGATAAATAGATGTATTATAAAAATAAAAATTAAAAAAAGGTATGAGAATTTAAATAAACTTATTTAATACACTTTATTTATTTATGTATAAAATGTGCTAAAATTAAATTAAATTTAAAATTTAAAAAACCCACACGAAAGATACCTATATTTAAAGAATAGAGATAAAATAATTTTTCTATAAATTAACATGTGTCAAAAGTCAAAATATAAATCATCATATATTTCCATATTTTTTGTCACCGCATTGTTGTATTTTTTTTAATTTTTACGAGGGCTTTTGTTAATTGTAATTTAAAGATATCTATATCTGCTTTGTTTGCTATTGAATAAACATAATTACCTATCATAGAGATCATTTTTTATACTTAGCTTAAAGTAAAAACAAACTTTCTTG
Source organism: Cyphomyrmex costatus (assembly GCF_001594065.2). NCBI lineage: Eukaryota > Metazoa > Arthropoda > Insecta > Hymenoptera > Formicidae > Cyphomyrmex > Cyphomyrmex costatus. The sequence goes on from NW_017275207.1 coordinate 1,877,490, forward strand.
CGAATCGATTGAAATGCAAAAGATGTTTGCTTCGCATGCTGCTGTTGATGAATCAGCAAGGACCAAATTATGAAATATTAAAATAAGAAACACTTACTAATTATGTTAGTTTGTGTAAACGGATCCATGTGCTTATGCTTGTATTGTTTGTTTTGTATCCGGCAGTATTAATTTTTACATCAAAATCTATGTCAAATTATTATTAATGATTATAAATATTACATCCTTATCTACGAATATTTTTAGCAAGCAGTATCTGGAGCAAAAATTAAATGTGGTACAGGAACCCGTGTGAAGCTAGTCCCCCAATATTAAAAAATCGATTTTTTTTCTTCATGCATTTGTTTGCTCATCGTTTGCTCACGAATGCTCAGTTGGAATTTTCATTTGCTCACCCTTAGTTCAAAAGATACAAGAAAATTAAGTTTTGGTATCGAATTAAAAAATCTTTTTTTTTTTGCATTCGTTTGTTCATCGTTTGCTAACAAATCTTTTGAACTAAGGGTGAGCAAACGAATGCATGAAGAAAAAAAATAGATTTTTTAATATTGGGGTGCCAGCTTCACACGGGTGGTACAGGATCAATTCCACTTTATTAATTTTTAATCTTTAATACTTTTATATATTTAAAAAAAGAGAGATGGTACAAACATAAACATCCATACGATATTGAACAGTAAAGATTTTTAATTGTTTCGGATCACTCATAATTCACATTATTTAACGTTTTCGTTAAAATATCAATTGAATACGTTGATTAAAAAATTCCTGAATGAAGAGTACGATGACAATTCTGGGATACTATACATGTATATAGAAAGGCAAGTGCATTTCCCTGCGATTCCATATCGAGCGACATATAGTTGGTCGCGTGGTGGGCATTCGGTAGATATCCTGCACCATAATAGCGTACACCGCCACGCACGCGGGGGAAACGAAGCACATTCAGCATTATCTGCTGCATCGTAATAAAATACTCTTCGCCCATTTCCACGTTTCTGCATGCGCGTATGTACGTACGTACAGAGATGCCCGCGCAATCCAGTGTTACAACTCTCCATGGAATACGTAGTCCGCCTTGAATATATTCGACATAAACACGAACGCGTTTGTGCTCGCCACGGTCGGTCCTGCTCTCAATACGATTCACATATACGTTTAACAACGTATAAATCTGTTTTATTTCAAATATTACGAAGAACCCGTTACTCGACGGGATATTAAAACATGCTCTAAAAAGATCTGCTGAAAGTTAATTAGACTTATCAGACTACTTTTTCCATAAGCCAGAGACTAAACGTCAGCAACAAATTCGTCCGTTTCTCATCACTTAACATATTTTTGGACTATTTACATTGAAATATCTAAATGTAATGAAAAAGAATGTAATATGAATTTTTTTATTAGAAATTTTGAAAATATCGATTACATTATACTTTATCTCCGCTTTTATAATATTGTTTTATCTTGACTTAAACAGTGACATATATAAGAAAAATAATTAATTTTATATAAAAATAATTAATATATTATATTGTATTAGAAACATAATTATATACGTTTGTAAATTAATTTGGACTAATTCATGAAAGTTTAATGCAAATATTTTATTTATGTATGACAAATGATATGCAAATGCAAAATTATCAAATTGAGTGTATGCACTCTGCTATATCTATCAACTGTCTATTAATTTTTGAATAAATAATAACACATTTTGTTATTGAAAAAGCTGAAGTATCAGAAGGTGATACATTAGCAATTAGCTCGAGGCATTCAGTTATCGCTATTAATTAATTAACTTATTTGACAAAACAAAAATAAAATGTGCTTTATTCAATAAAGAACCGGCTGTAACGTCGTCATTTCTTATATTCTGCATCGGTTTGCCGTCATCGTTTCGACATGCAGACGATTAGTATTCCGTCTAGGTTAAAAGATGTTTCCTTAGGGATGCGGTCGCCTCGTAAATCCAAAATGCACCACGTCCTTGCGAATATACGCGTACAGAGCGCCGATCGATAATTATTGGCAGGTCAGCGAAGCCAAAGTCCGTTCGCGAAAGTTCGTTATTCGGTGTGCTTCCTCACCATCGGTACTTCCTGTGGCGCACAGAAACGCGCGCGTATTCGTCGTTAGGTGAGGGTGGACGAAGCTTCGTGCCAACGTTAATTATTATTGGCAGTTTCACGAAACGAACTCGCTTCTCGCCCTATCGAGCGCGTGCACACGCGACGCGACGCGACGCGGCGCGATGCGGCGCGACGGACTCTATGTGACGCTTAATTGCAGCCGGCCTTGCGAGCTTTGATAAATAAACGAAACGAACGAGGTGTCCCGAGACGCTGATCAAGGCATTTGGTTTGGGATTTTTCCGAAGGTGCTATTTGTATTACGTTTTTTAATTTCAATCATACAATTCAAATCTTTTCGAAGGCCAAATGTTGTATATAAATTGTTGTATTTAATAAGCTATTAATCAGAATATTAGTAAATAAACGATAATGTAAAAACATATTTTAGAATCAAGGTATTCATACTTATCTTGACATAACATATAATAAGGTCGAGCTTAAAGACTGTCGAAACAAATATTACCTTTAAAATAACTTTGATTATTATTTTTCGAAGTTTCAGTGACTGAAGTGAAAGGTGTTATTAAATATGTTAATATGGTTATTTTCGGAAATAAGTCACGTTTATACATTAGGCAAGTGTACCCATACGTGATGCAAACGTGGAGCAACGAGAAAGATATTGGGTCGTAACATTCTTGATAGGATCTACGAACGGCGAGACCCGTCGAGGATGTTTAACGACACGGTTAGCGTAAAATATAAGTCACCGCGCCGACGACTTCGCGGCTTGACACGCACGTTTTATCAGCTTCAGCTGGGAGATGAAACTGCGGCATATACAGATTGTTTCAGATTTGCCGTTTCTTCTTTCCACTTGTGAAAAATCTTTTTTTATTAGAAACAATTTGACTTGCCATCGTTTTTTTTTTTAAACTAATTAATAATTATTAAACGTTTGCACTTAAATATTTTTGCAATTACAAATTATATCCTATTTTATTGAAAAATCTTTTTCTATTCGCTCCTTTAAAATACAAAAATAATGTTGAAATATATTAAAAAAATTGAAATTGTTCATTATGCTCGTAGGCTTTCGACGTTATGAAACTTTTATTGAGAAAAGATAAATTGAAACGTCCTATATAATCGCGGGCTTCTGAACATTAAATTATACACGCTCGGCGGCGAACGCCCGACCTCTCTTCGCCCTGTTAGTCGTCGTTTATCCCACGTACTTCTGTCGTATATTATGTCTACTGGGCGTATTAACCGGGCGCTACCGTACACCTGTTTACTTTCAGTGCTCGAGTATTATTTCTATTAACGAGAATACATCCATGCGCGCGAGTATTATCACGTTCGCGTATACCACGCGGCCGAAGCCGCTCTAGGGAGTTACGACCTAGATGAAAATGGGAAAACGGTTGAAAACTGCTCGGCCGAAAATTTTCGCGAGAGCACTCGCGAGCGCACATCCTCGAAATTGATTCCAATGCGAAGAGAGGCATTTGACGCTTCTCCGAACATTTGACGTTTAAGCACGCTCTTTTTCATATGCGCTCACAAAACACTGGATTTTTCGAATTTACGCGTTGTGAAGAAATTTAAAATGTAACATGGTACCGGCAGCAAATAAATAAAAAATATTAATATTAAAAGGGTAATAAAAGAATATTTTTCGTATGACGTTTTATTTCTCATATACTAAATTTACGTGAAATTTACTACGTGAATGAATGTGATATTTTTCAAATTAAATATATAGTGGATTACACGAAATAAACTATAGAGTATGTAACGATAAATTGTAAGATTGTAAAAGTTTTTCGTATAGTATTTTATGAACTTGAACATTTTTATGGGGATAATAAAAAAATGAATGCATCATTAACATGCAGCTTTTATTAAAATAATAAAGTTACTATATTTATTTTATAATTAATATATTATACTTATATTAAAAGTATACATACAAAAAAATATTTTATTGTATTGTATAATATACGTTGTTACACTGTTATTGCACTATATATATATATATATATGTACACATATTTTGTGTGTATGTATGTGTGTGTGTAAATAGAGAGAGAGAGAGAAGGAGAGGGTGAGAGAGTATATTAAGAAAGAAGTTTTTGTACATACCTATATAACATTATGATATAAAATACTCGAAAATTAAATCTAGTTTAAATTTAAGCTTTAACTTTCAAGAATTTTAGAATAGTATTCTATTTATATTGTAATATGACACGAAATAAAGTAGAATATTTCAAGATCAAAATACACATACATAAAATGTATACGCATAGTACAATTTATATTTGTATCAAAATAATATATACGGAATATAAAATAAATTGAATTCTATTTCTAGCGAATTGTAGTTTGTTTAAAATAAGGTAAGAGACTCTCTCTCTCTCTCTCTCTCTCTCTCTCTCTCTATATATATATATATATATATTGTGTTGTTTACCACCAAATGTAATTAGAACTCTATAAAGGATTGCAATCGGGAATAGATCAGCAAAGAGGATTAAGAAGCCCATTCTGAGAATGGTGCTTCAGTCTTCGTGTACTGGAAGACATCTTCGGGAAGTATTTACTATTGTGGTCAGGCAGATGCACGGTTAAAAGAAAAAAAAGGAAGTCTCGGCGGTAAGAGCGGAAACTTTTCGGACAGAACGACGTGCTCCGGAAACTCGCATCCTTTCCATCGCGCGCTGTGTCCTTCGGGATATGCCAGCGCGGTCTGGGATAAACTCACGGGCATCGAGTTTACTTTGGCGACCGTCAATCCTTCGGGCGCTCAGTTTCTAGGACACGGAGAAGCAGATCTCGCCATTAACGTTTTCAGGGCAAACAAACGGAAAGCTGCCTGGTTCGTTACGAGATACCTTCTCTCGACGATTCGATGAAAGCGACGTTCTGTGAGATTAACGAGACGAGAAATCGATTGATCGTGTGTATGTGAGACACGATTCGGGTATACCTCTCTTTTCGGGATTTTATCGGATGGTTTCTCAGCATGATTTGATGTTGAAAATACGTTCGTATTGTTCAATTGTTCAATTGAATTCAAATTATCTGCGCTCGCTTAACTTTGATTGCGACTAACGATTCGTAGATCAGATTTATGATAAAATAATAGTTGCAATAATTGATTTTTTTTAGTTGGTATTAAAGTGTTTCTGTGAAAGATTCAATACATTGCGTACGCAATTCATGCATTGAAAAGTTGTGGTTAGATATGAAAATAGAAATGTTTATAATAATATTATATATAGATATCGAAGTTATACGTTTTAAAATTTCTTCTAGTTTTTGGCTTGTAAAGAATGGAGGAGAAATTTGATTTGTAAAATGTGTACGCAATAATATTCTGCTTAGATTTTTAAAGAATAATAGATTAAACGTTGTTAAAGGTGTTTTACAATTCTGAATACAGAATTGACACGGATGAAATCAAAATGCTATCTGATTTTGGTGAATTTTGAGATACGAAAAAAAGCAGGAGAAATAGAAAATCGCGCAGATGCAAATGACGTGTATTGAGAACGTTTCGATAATCTTTTGATCCGAATGTCAGTAATGACATTCGAGCAACTCGAGACTCACCGAGTTAAGATTGCAACCGCAGTGGCGGATATTCGCCGCGCCTCGCCCAACCTTAATCTACTTAAGCCGCTTAATTCATGGCGTAGCTACGTAAAATATTTACATTGTACAAGTGCGCACACGGCCGCAGGGCTGTTACGCGTGTACGTAAACGCGCCGCGTCATGCGCGCGAGCGTCGAGACGAGGGAAGCCTTAGTCAAGAGTTGGTAACTCCGTCGGAGCGATATAACGAACACATGTTGCAACGAGAGTCTACATAATCCGCAACAAGCTGTAGAGGCGTACGCAACTGTGTGTGTGTGTGTGTGTGTGTGTGAGTGTGCATGCGCGCGTATAAGGGTTGCGCGGGGAAATCGTGCACGCGCTCTTCTCTCATTTCCATGTCGCGTCCTTCCTGTTCGATCGAACGCGCGCGAAGCTGGCTCATCTATAATTTTATCCTCGCTTAGTTTGCCATCTAATCTTTTGCCCTTACATTTATGAAATAATTAATACGACTTTAACAAATTCTGTTTTGCAACGTACGTTGAGGCAGCGTTGTTAAAATATTGTATAATTTCTCCATTTTCCTTCGTTCAACAAAAATTATTATTTAAATAAAGAAAAAAGTATTGTCTATTAAAATAAACGCGTAGATGTGCACAGTAGATCCGTTTTATAACTTTTAACGATAGTGCCGTTATCGTTATATTGCGTGAGTACAATGTATGATAAGAAGCAGCGCATGTAATGATAACGATATTGTTGTTAAGAATTACATAATAGGCAGTTAGGCGCCGTTACGGTTAATGTGAATACGAAGTTATTCTGAATTTAGAGTAGGTATATACGTTCATTAAACAGACTATCTGTTGTAGTTGGAGATCACTAAAATCACTGCTTTATTGTATTTTTACTGTATTATATTGTAACATTTATAATAATCGATATATCGATACGTTACACATGAATTTTTACGAAAGAAATGTCCCCATTTCATGAAATGGTTATCTTGATTGGCTTTACTTTGATAAAGCTGTGTTGGAAATAAATCTCATTTTCTTTAACTTCTTCTTACACATATAACGAAAGTGAAATTATACGTAATGTTGAAATATCAACGTGCCACGGATACAACATTATTATCGCGGCTCGAGTGTTGTCCGACTCAAAGAAGGGAAGCACATTTCCATTCGCGTGCTATCCATATGGGGGATGGAAGGTGCACACGCACGGGCGGAGGTGATCGCACGTGACACGCAGGCTAATGCCGGTTATGCACCGCACACCAGCCAGTCCCGCGTACGTGAGAACATCTGTACCAAGAATTGAGTTCGGATAGAGCCTAATAGTTTGGTTGGAACTCGTTAACAAAATTGTTTGCGCTTCGTGATTCTGCTACTATATGTATAAGTAGTCTCGTAACGTTTAATCTCTTGCTTAGTTATTAATAAAATTAATAGTTTCCTCGGACTTTTTTTAACTATAACGTGTACATCGAACACACCGCACGAAAGCAAATGGAAATATTATATCTACGGTATGTTAATTGCATATAGAATTGCAAAGCGTCCTCTACATGATTTGTGTTATTTTCAGTAATAATGTTTAAAATCTATTAATAATATTTAAATTACAATTTCTGTTAATAACATTTAAATTTCAATTTCTCTGTTAATAATATTTAAATTATAATTTCCATTTCCGTAATTTATTATATTTTATCTTTGTAATTTATGAAATGTGTTCAATAAAGAGGTACCATCAATTTTTCGGGGCTCAAATGAGTACTCATATATATTTCACAAGATTAATTTTACTCGGGTCCAGCTAGTAAATCAATTAAAAATGATTTCGCATCGATCCTCTTTGTAGACAATGCAAATATGATATCAATTTATTTACCGAAGTGCTGCTTTACTCGATTTTCTGTCGTGGACATTACTGTCGCGTCGTTCCCGCGCAAATATATTTTTGATGCATAGTTTTTCACGCCGGTACGGTCGTAAGCGGATGATCAGGCTTTTATGGAGTATCGGTCGTCAGTAGCGTGCTTTGTGATGAACCATCGACAGGCATGACTTTCCATTGCAACGATGCATCGACTTTTGCTGGTTACATGGCACCAAATTGAAACACCATAGTCCCAAACACACAATCGCGCTGATGATATCGGCTGCATTGAAATTCATAGAGCTAGTTGATGTTATCGATACTAGAGATGCAAAGATTTTCTATTTTCAAAAAAGAATAAGAATTGCAATTAATATAAACAATTGCGTTTTATTCGTAATAGGCTTATAATTAAAAATAAAATTTTGAAATGCTTCCATTAGTTTTCAAATACTCGGAATCACGAATGTTGAAATTGTATTATGTGAATTGATTATGTGAATCTATAAACTCTTTAAATTTCAAAAAATACTGTTTCTGGTTTTCAAATCTTGTTGGTTCCAATCTTGTGTAAAGTGATATTACAATACAAAAAAATCCTGCGATTACTAAAATCTGTTAAGAATTTCGAGTCTTTATTTGGATATACTATAAACTAAGATATCATTAACTCGATGAGAAATGAAAAATGAGAAATTGTCCGGCTGCATTAGTTAGGAAAGCAATGAAGCATGTACAGCACCGCTTCTCTTAGTTGTGCCGATGGAAGTAGGTCGGCGATTCAGTGTTCTGGAAGCAATGAGTGCACTTGCATGAAACGGACCGGAGGTGAGGTCTGGTAAGCCGGTACATTTCTTCAGGGAAGGATCGCTTTACACGTACCGTGACCAGTTACGCGGGACACGACCGATGACATAGAGCGGTCGCAGCAGTCACTCCATCGCGCATGCATGAGACGTGATATGAATTGCAAATATCTAAATGCCGCTGGTAGGGTTTATATGTAATATCGGGACGGTGTCTCTCTTGCCAAGTAGCTTGTCAGACCAACTCCGGAGACTGCGTGCTTTATTTCTCTAAAATTCTACTACTGTGGAATTTCGTCACTGCACGTAAGTTATTTCCGTTGTCAATGTACATGACAATTTATATCACTATCGTGAAAGATAATATTATATGATAAAGACTCATTTATGATAAAATTCTCTTCAGTTACGGGTATATTAAGTTTATCGGATGTCGCTATCTTTCGTAATTGATATAATTAATTATTTACGCTACTATAGTTTTATTTTTATACGAACTTACATAATCAAAATAAGATCATGTAATGGAAGATCAAGCTTCTGCATGTTTTTATTTATATGTGGTATTCCTTTATTTATTTTATTTTAAAATCTTATACTGTTACGTGTCTTATATTGTTTTACGGAGAAGCGAATTTCGCGTGCAATTTATTCGAGCATGTTAAAATTCCGTGCAGGATAATTCCATCGCTGGTCTTTAGAGATATAATAAAGTTTGAATTATAGAATATCACCTAATTTCGTAGAATGTCACAATATCGACATACGTAATTAATATGAATTGTGTTTATAACATGCAGTACAACAAAATTTATGTATAATAACATGATACGAATTTAGACCGATGAGAATAAACCTAATTAAATACGAAAATTCCTATATTCGGTCAAAGCAAGATTTTAATTTAATATTTTCGTGTAAACTTATATATATATCTGATTCAGCATATTGCGCGTCGAAATTTTTCGGTCTTAAAATGCCATTACATTTTTATTTTGAAAATTATTTTGGAATAAACGTTTTTTGCACTTCTCTTTCGTTGTATCATTACTGATTCATATGATTGTATTAGATTAATATATGATTATGTTATTTTGTAGAATTCGAGTCGTGAATAACATTGAATGAGTAAAGCCGACAAGTCTCTTTCGCTTACAGTTTGTCGACTTGTGGTTTCCAACTATTTGATCCGCTCAAAGAAACCGAGAAGTCGAAAAATTTAGGTCAAGCGTCTTGACCGATTTTCCTTGGATTAACTTAGTATTACTGAAAGATTTAATATTCTTTTGTTTTGAATGATTGTCGTGTTCACGTTACAGTATATTATAAATTATAATTTATGCAAAAGGAAACAATTCCCAGTCTTATCTGAAAACTGCTTTTTTTCGCATAAAGTGATCAAAAATATAATTGATTACACTGACCTTGTTTGCTTAAATCTTGTAATTCTCGAAATTGTAATGGAGCTTGAAATTTTAACGAGGATAAAATTTTTTTACCCGTGTAATATTTGCTCACATGTTCAGTTCCCGATGAATATAGTTTTTTGAAATGCATCTTCGGAACGGTAGATTTTATTTGTTTTTTTTCAAGTGCATACACAATATAGTGTGTTTAAATACGTTCGAAAATACATCATAGATCACGTCAGAGATTTATAATTTAAATAATTGCCGAAATGTTCTAAATCAAGAAATTAAATTCGTTTGTTCGGTAAACTGCTGTTCTGCGAGAAGCGAATTTCGCGTGCAATTTATTCGAGCATGTCGAAATCGACTCCATCGTTCGTGGTCTTCAGAGCCACAATGAAGTCCGAATTTTCCAGCGAGATTTCAGCGGGATATTTTTGTGTGCGATATCGGTACGAACTGGAACATTCTCTCTCCAAGTACTACTACAAGTACGTTCCCGAGAGTACGAAAATAAATGTCGGTAGAATTTTCGTAGATACCTTTCTAAGGAGCATGAGAGAAATTAAAAAAAAGTACTGGCGTTATAATATAATTGAATTTATCAGACAAAATACAGTACACACTATTATAGAATTTATATATATTACATACGTCTATATGTTACATGTATATGTAACATATAGATATAAGAATGAGAAAATAATATAAGTAATATCAGCTCGGAATTGCAATAACAATAATAATTTGTAGGTACCTAGGTCAAGTACGAACAATATAAAAGCTGGATTTTAATATTGTTATATTGAAATTTAGATGTTTTATATCGTTCGTGATTGACCTACTTACTTAAAATTACTAAAATTATACATATATACATGTATATTTCTATACACGTATATATAATCTTATACTTCAATTTACTTCCGTTCCGTCATTGTTGCCCATTTTTCTCTTATGTTTGCATTTCTGTTATTCAGTGATTCTTTGAAAGCTACTTTTTTTACAATGTTCTCTCGCCTATGAAACTACAGCAGGATGCGAGCACGTTCCCTTGCACCAATACCTCTTCTCCTGGTGCTTGCGAGTAGGAACCGAGCCGGAGTTACCGCGACGTTTCGTTGGCCCGTTTCGTTTCCTTCCTGCATCTCCTAGTTTCATTCCCCCCCCCGTACCAATTCCGGGATCCATTCTCGCAGAGTTTTACTAGCCGCGACTCGAAAAATCTCGGCCACTGCCGAGCTCCGCCGGGAGAGCCCCGGGCGCGTTACCGGGCTCTACCCGCGAGCGTCAAAGCCCAGAATTTATGACGGTCAACTAAATGTCCGGCCGAGGAGAATCCACTTGGGCGTGTATCACGTCGGCGTATTCGCGATTCTTTCACGGCTGGTGCGAAATTTTTATGCGCCCTCCGGCGGGATCGCAGTGTGTGCGTGAATCTCCACTGACACGCGTGGAATTACGTCGCCATTGTTCGCGCAGCAACGCGATTTCCCGTTTCCTCGCGACAGTCGTATCAAGCGTTGTCATTACGTTGCATCCAAAATGGAAAACATTTCTAGCGCGGCCGACATTGCCGAGAGATTTTTGTGTCGGTTGAACGTTACGCGTGCGGAGTATTTCAACGTTCTTCAATGCCTACAAGCCATAAATGTGCCAAGCATTTTTGCAAGAATATTTGTAAGAATTGTTGGTTATCAATTTATTACCGCGCGTCAATTAAATTTTAACACTATATAGTAGTATAGAATAAAGATTTATTGTTGTGAAAAGAAGAAAACAACTCTTGAAAATCATTTCAAATAATTATTTAAAAAAAATAAAAAATGAAATTTCTCCTTGTAAAAAATTTTTGATATAAGAACATATATGTATAAATATATATATAATATATATATTAATTATATACGAAATATGTTCATATATGCTTATCTTCTTTATTTTGTAAAATTACTGTTTAGTATGAAATAATAATAATGAAAAACAAAAAAGTAATTAAAAGGATAATATTTGCTTCGTTTATTTTTTAAAAAGTCAAATTTGAAGAAATATTTTACGTTTTTTTCATTATAATTATTATTTTCCTTGCATTAAACAGTAATTTTACAGGAGAAAAGGGTACATATATGGATATATTTTGTATAAAATTGTATACGTTAAAAATAAGTTTATATATATTTATACATGTACATATATAAAAAAAACTTTTTACTAGACTGTTGCAAGAATAATATGAAAAACTATACTATTTCAATACTGTGTTGCATTTATAGAATTTTAGACGCTCTGGTTATCAAATGTACGCATACAAGAATAAAAGTAAATTTGTTCTGTAGCTTTCTTTTGCATATACATTCTATTGAGATAAATTCGATCTATATCAAACGTCACGTTTAAAATTTAACGTAGCTCATACATCTCGATCCAACGCAAGAACGATCCAATATCCGGTATTCACGATATACTCTTTCTCTCTTTCTTTTTCGCGTAGAATAAAAAACAGTTCTCTATTCTATAAAAAGGAGAAATAGGTCATGCGCGGATCAGTCTGACTGATTGTTTTCTTATGCGGAAGGAGATGGTATAGAGTTACGCTGGAGAGGCTGTAAAGTCATAAGAAAACGTCCGACTTCATATTATTACGCAACTACCACATGCACACGAAGCGAGAGTTTATTTGTGCTCGCGGCCAGTCGTTGCCGACGCCGACGTCGTCACCGTCGCCGTCATCGCTATTAAGTTTGCTTGTTTTTTTTGACTCGAGGCACCGTTTCGTCGACAATAAGCCCGCAAAGGAGTTCACGCGTGGCGAGAAACGTAGATACAAATACGAGCGGTGATTTGAAGGATCACCGGTAAAACCAGAAAGCACCTCGCGTCTTTTCCTCGGCCTTTTCTTCGCTGACACATCGCTTTGTTTAACGGTAAGGTCGAGAGGATGAGATGCGAGCATTTTCTCGCGTTCGCATTCACACACGCACGCACGCACGCACGCACACAATTCGTACTAAAATAACAGCCAAACAGAAGGAATATTTTCGCGACTGGAATTTATACAACGAACTCGTCGCGCGTTGTGTAATCATTGTAATCATTGTACGTAACAAAATAAAAGTCTCAGCTGCATGCAGCTGAAATGCATGCTTCCAAACTAAGATTTTTTATATTCTTTTTACGTTTTTTTTTTGTTAGTATTTCGCAAAGCAGTAATTATTTTTAAAAATTAAAACGTTAAAATCTTAAAGCTTCTATATAAAAGAAATTTATTCGATTTGCTTATTTGCTACAACGATACAATTGAAAAAACAAAAGTTTCTAAAAAATAAGTTTGAATGTTTTGAAATATTAGAATTTTGTAATATTAAATTTAAAATACAATTTTGGTATAATAATTGATTATAGAGAAATAAAATTATATTCTTTTAAAGTATGTGGTTTTTCTTTATGTTCTTTTTTGCAAGTAATTAAAAAATGATTTTTCAGTTTTGTCATTATTGATGATAAATGAACGATAATAAAAAGTGAATGAATTTTTATTTCTGCTGAATTGTGGTATAGTTATATTCTCAGATCTCTCATTTTTCACTCAATTTCCTATAATTTAATTTATAATTAAACATAATTTAGTTTTTATTAAATATGTGTATCAAATTAATTTCAAATAAAATTTTCTTAGAAATTTATATAGAGATACACTTGCTAAATACTTTTGCGACAGTCACGTCTAGTTTAACGTTACGTTCTTACGTAAATGACATTTCTATTGTTGATAAAGTCTTAAAGTTTACGTAAGATGCTTATTCGAAAATTATACTTCTGATGCTTATCGTCACACTTCCATATTAAACTACTCACTATCTTGAGACTTCTTGACACGCATATGTATTGAATTATACGTGTCGTTAGGAGATACTGGAAAGTAGGCGCATATAATGGTGTTATAATTAGTGACTTATATAATCTGCAGTTATGAGTTAGAGAAACGTCTTTAAAGCGATAAATCCTAGCTAACAGAGTATCGATCTCGAGTTTATGAGAGTTAACGCACTCGGCTGACATAATTACCTTAATGAATCCTACTCGATGCACAGATGAAGATGCAATAATGAAAGAGAATTATAACTAGGAGCTGTTGCGATGCAGTTTATCGTTTCAATTTACAGTTTTATCGCACATACCGATTGTACAATCGTATGTGTCTTTTGATTTTCAGGTATGTAGATAAAATTCAGGATTGTTAATGTTGGCATTTTTCCACTGGATTGTTTTCTTATAAATATTAGAAATACTTATAAAAACATGTTGAATTAAATCGGTGCATTCAGTGATATTGGCAATAAGCATCATTGCGGTATTCTTGAGAAGCGTGAAGATTGTCATGTAATGTTAGAGAGTGAAGGTCAAACATTATAAGTACAATATAAAAAAACCACAATACGAACAGTTACATAAACCGGTTTCATCTAGGATTTAATTCACTAAGTATTATATAAATGACACATTATTTTTTGCAATGCAAAGTATAAAGAAAAACGGTGTAAATCGAGCGGTAATAAGATTTTTTTTAATTAATAATTTACAATATTACTAAGAAACATAAAATAAACATTATTTTTTTATATTAAATTATGATATATAATATAAAATATTATAATTATTCATAATTATAATATGTGTGTGGTGTGTAATATGAGTTTATGTTATAAACTACGACGACATGTACCTATATTTAAGATTAAAAGAGTCACTTTTGAAAAGCGTATTATTTAAAAAATACTTATTGACGTAATACTACAGATATTATAAATAATATCTATGATTTGCAGTATCGAAGAATCGAAAAAGTTTCCATACGAAGACTGACTCATGTGGTCCATTCGCCACGAGCTAGAGTACGCGAAGCATATTTATGTAACGTTTTGTCGACGACGTTGCGAGAAACGTAATTTCAGCGTAGAGTTGTGTTCTCACACGTGGTGTTTTCGTTTTTGCGGTGTCGCATTTACTACATATATGCATGGCGGCACGAAAGATGTAATTAGGTCGTGACGTTTATAATTCGATTTAACATGACCGTGCAATCCGCTTTGGAATTGCTCGTTCGTATTTTACTTTACGGAAGACTCGTGGCTATTTGTTAAACATGCACATTCTCACCGATAAATATTTTGTCAAATTAACCATTATATGTACATTTGAAAATCTAAACGAATTTAAACTAAAGTTTTTTTCATTGAAATAGAAAATGTAAATATTTAATATACACAATAAGCAGGAATCGTTGCAAATTAATACAGAAATTGTGCATTGCACAAGAATCTTTTTTGAAAAAAATTTTTAATTGCGTTAAAAAAATTTAATGTACAATTAGTTTATGATGATTAGAATGACTTTAAAATAAAGCTTCGCTTATTTGTGGTAGCATCGATTTTTCTGCCAATTATTTCTTTACCATTATTTCAATCGGAATTATAAATCAGAATTTTGGATGTATAATATACGAGTATATGAATATCTGAGTCACTATCAATCATAAGAATTGAATATTTAAATTCATACACCGAAATCTATATAATAGAACTAAAAGGAAATGTATACAAAGGAAGCTTATATTATTGGACTTTTCCAATTAATGTGAGTAATATAATACAAAACACGGTATTCTGATATCTGAATCAATAATTTTATATTTTAATTTATCCGAAATACATGGCTAACGCAATTATTCAACATTTATCTCTGTGTTTGTGAATTTTATTCCCATTTTGACGGATTATACATATATTGAATAATCAATAATTCTCTCTTGTTCACTGGTAAATTTTTATTCACATTTGTTTTTTGACTTTCAAATACAAAATCGTATATGATATTTTTTTTACAAGACATGTGTAAATCGGAACCGAAGCAAGATCCGGCAGTCTGTGGCAATTAGATTAGTTGTAAAATCGGATTATCTACTGCGGGAGAGACAAATCTACGACGTTCGTTTACGGGCCGGTTGAAAATATATCACGCAGCTGAGAGTAGAAACGCACGTATCACATGGCGACTTTATGATCATAGAAATAAATGATCGGGTCGTGGTTCGCCGCGCTCAAGCGTACCGGAACGGATTACGCCTCTCCGTGTCCGCGCGAAAACGTATCGCACGCAATCCGTCACACGCGACGATGATATCCGCTTATCGTTTCCGATCGCTACGTTTACACGTTACTGCCGGTAGATTAGCTTATATGCGTATGTCATACTGCATCACTTATCGCCACTTTTTGCCTTTAACTCGTTTTTGTGTCGTTTTTATAAATGATGAATAGTGCGGATTGCTTGATACAACGACATTTCTGTGATCTCTTCTTTGTACAAACTAAGCTAAATTTATTGCTTTCTAATAAAAGAGACGAATAAATGTGTATCGCGTATACATATTATTGTTTCTATCAGTAAGTTATAAAAAAAAATTGGTATCTTCAGTAAATTACGACTTCGATTATTGTATATTCGACGCCGAGAGAACACAAGCGATGAAGAAACGAGGCGGCTATGCCGATAAATAACGCGCGATAAATAAGCCAACCCGGCGTGCAATGTGCGAGCATAAACTATCAACATGCGAAGGGTGTTTACCGTTAAAAAGGGGCGTTTGCGGCATGCAGCATGGGGGTGCCTTATCGCGTCTATATGGGCGGATTGTGCAGCTCGGTATATTATCACTTAAGCTGTATCATTCGGCACCATTATGTAGATATATAGTTCTGCCTCTCTCTGTTGTTAATTTTTTAATCTCTCACATTATTTTTCAACATTGAAACGATTATTTTACTAAAAGCGTATGGCATATTGAACCTTGTTCAATAATTATCGAGCTGATTGTGTAGGCATAATGTGCGCGATAAAGAATGCAGCGGCTGATTAATGATGCCTGTAATATGGACGTTATAAAAGATGGACGATTAATTATCGGAGATATTACGATCAACAAAACATAAAGCGATTCAAAAATACCCATTATTGATTTTAATAGATTCTTTAGGCAATATTCGAAGTTTATCTTTTCTTCGAACTTCGATATTAAGAAAAATGTTTTGATTATATCAACGACATACATTATATTTTGATGACTGGATAGAATTTCTGATTATCATAATTGAACTCGATGTTTTATAACTAGAACATTTGATAGATTTAATTATTAGGATTTTATTATATATAGTATTTTTGGGGGGTGGATATAGTATATCTATAAAACTGTCAGTTATATTCACTAAACGTTTTTAATATCATTAAGAAATTTTGGTATATTTAATAAGATATTAATTATCTTTTGAATATCTTTTGAATATCTTTGTATATCTTTTGAACTACGGATGAGCAAACGAAAATTCCAACTGAGCATTCGTGAGCAAACGATGAACAGCAAACGAATGCATGAAGAAAAAAATCGATTTTTTAATATTGGGGGGCCAGCTTCACACGGGTAATTATGTTTGTTTGGTAATTTCTAAAAGAGAAAGAATTTTGACTTATTTATTTTCTAACAGACATATTGATTAAATCTACCTGCAGATTTCTAATTTATGCAACCAAATTTTTTTTTTGTGGAAATATGATTCAATTTCTAAAATACAAGTAATATAAGTTTATTTTAATTAAAGAGGATTTAATCTAACACTATTTTTATTTGTTTTTGTTAGTCACTATAATTTTGATTTTAGTTTTCTTAACGTACAGTTACGATAAATAATTTTCTCGATATTTTAAGAAAAAGTTTAATTCAAATTAAATTTTTATAGGACAGTGAAATGACTATAATGGTGTGCTGAGACTATGTTGTATTTTGAAACAAAGAATGAAATAATTAATTATAATAAATCTTATTCAAAAAAAAAAGCAGAAAGATTTAAAAAATAGACCTTTGTCTTATCAAGGTAAAATGATTTGTAAATATATTATTTAGTAATATCAGAACGCGGTTTGTTATTTTATGAAAGTGAAATCGGTTTAGTAAACTGTTTAGCAAACAAGTTTTACTTCACCATATAAAAGAAAATTTTCTTTTAAGTGAAAGAATAATTGGATCTAACTGATTGTCTTAAATTATCAAAAATTTTTACTTGCGCTGATGCTGTACTATTCCTGTTGGTACAATTTTACTGGATTTAAATTGCTATAAAAATCTTAATATTCATAAATTTTAATTAAAAGATTACAATTAATTTTAACTGTATTGAATAATTTTAACAATGTTAAATAGAAAACCATGATAAATACCTAATTCTTCTTTTATCAAGAAAAAGGCGTTTGAACGTATGGCGTAATCTTTACATTACATGGTTTCCGCACAATCTTATCTAAATCTTTTTCTTTTTTATGATATTACACTGATTATAAATCTGGTTAAAAATAAACGAACCAATAGATCATATTAATCAGAACCAATAGATCATATTAATCAGAATTCCAGTCATTATAATTGGACATCTGATTATACATGTATACGTCTCGACTAGAATTATAATAGATTTAACTTGAGATTCTAATTTATCCATTTTTTTACGTCTAGGATTCTAATTAATGCAAGCAGACTCTTTTTCTACTGCATATATATACATATTTTTTATTATCGCTAATCTTGGCGTAATTTTTATCCACTTTCGAAGAAAAAGCTGCCTTAACGCTTTGGTATTCGCATTTTCGACTACAAACCGGCCGACTTACGGTCGAAGATAAACGCGGACGCGCAAGATTAGAAGAGCTAGTAGAAAAGGAATAGGACTACAAGTAGGGCGTGCACGAGGAGAGTGGAAAACGGCGGAGTGGATTGCTATAAAGTTAGCTGGTTAACTCGACGAAACAACGGTACCAAGTTAGAGCGCGAGAAGTTGGCGTCAGTTGGCACCAACGCAGCGCAGTCGTAGAAGAGCGGGTGGCGAACCCCAGCACCCCTAACTATTTCATTGTTTCATAATTGAAGCATTTGCGGTTTCACCGTTATGCATATATCCATTAAAGGGGCCGGAGCACGAAAACGCAGCGTTGTCGTCTACGAAACTCGCCTCGTTATGGCAGCGCAGCCGTAGAACGTCTTTTCAGAAACGATCATTGAACCCTCAGTTCTCTTGCTTGCATATATCGCCTGTCCTTCGATAATTAGACTGTCGAATATCGTGTAGTGCAAGTCTGCACAATGAAGTTACATGATAAAGAAAATGTTAGATCTTAAATGCGATTCAATTTTGTGTTTTTGAGAATTAAAGTAATCGACATATATTACTAAATAAAAAAAAAACAGGCAATCAGTATTTTCTATTTGATTGAATAGGAATAAATAATTGCGATAAATGTTTATACTTAAAAGTTAGAAAAATAATACGTTTAAATATCACACAATTATATATAGGTATATCATTATATATAAATACATGAATATTCCAGTAGAACTGAAATATTCATGTATTGTTGTTTTTTTGTTTAAATGCAATTTAAAAATTGAATACTCTTGCATTAAATTAAACTGTTTTCTTTTCTAATGTAATGTGTCATTATATATGAGTAATATTAATATAAATATATTTAGAAAATTTTGATTTTTATCATATTTCTTTCTATTCTTTGCTTTGTCACTTAAATTTACTTTAAATATTTATTCATAAATTTATTTAATCCTTGTGACAAACAAGATTTCTAAATGTCTAAAATGTATAAACATATTATTAACAATTTATATGATAATTTTTATTAACAATACTATTGATATATTTATTTGTTAAAAATAAAATTGAAGATCCATAGTGATTAATTATTTTTTGATAATTTAATTCTCGTATTCAAAAACTAAATAAATCATTAATTTCTTTTACGATTTTCTCTAATAAATTGAAGTAATTTTGAGCAAGAGGACAACGTCACAATGTGAAATTATCTCTGGCCCGTTCATAAAATTGAACGGCAATTGAATGAAGCGGAAGGACGAATTAGCTTCTGGCACGAATGGTCGATTTATGTAAATCAGATTAATGTCATCAGCCGTCTGTGCATTTCCTATTATTGCACTTTCTATTAAATATCTACATGTAGGTACATGTATTGTATTTATTTTCATACAGCTTAACAAAATAATATATATATAATATATAGACAATAATTTGAAGATTGCAATAATATTATATTTGAACAGGTAACAACAATTGAAACTTTGTTACTTTTATGAATTTTCAAATTTTATTTATGAGCTTTTCTGACTCTTAATTATCTATAAATTTTGTTTGCTCAAAATAAAATAATTTTAAAACAAGTAATATAATATTAGTTCTAATAATTTCCTTATTCTAATTTATTATTTTGTTCTATATTTTTTTATATTTATTGTATTTAAAATTTATTTAAATAGTTTAGGGATATTATGATTAATACGAAAGACAGGAGTTATAAAAATTTTACGTTTATTAAGAATTTTCATTCGCAATAAATATACGAGTAGATTTAACAAAACCATTGTTAAATATTTAACAGAGCAAGCATAAATAAATATAATTAAATTTGGTCTATCATATAAAGAATTATGTAATTATCAAAACAAAATTTATATAATTAATATGAATTATCAGGTAATATATGATTTAAATCTTTCGTGCAATTTTCGCTTTTATTAACAGACGCAGCTTGTTGTAGATATTTACCAAATTTTGCGTTACAATTGACTGTTCGTACGACACACTTTAACGCAGAAATTTAGTAGAGCGGCACGCATAGTCGTATGGCGGGATCGAGTTTCGAGTTAATGTTGATTAACTTATAGCCCCTCGTCGTCATTATAGCGCGTCACCATGCTATTCGGGCCTCGTTTCGAGTCTTTGACAGCGATTTAATTGCGCTCATCGAACTCGTCGAGCGATAAACATTTTTTTAACCCACCCCCACCGTTACTTTGTGCTTTTGTCGAGTTTTCACAAGCACCCATGCATGGCTCTCTGTTTGCACGATCGATGCGCAAAGGTCTACAATCGTGACCCTATCGTGGAAAATAGAACATTGCGTTTTGTAAAAGTTTTGTAAAAATGATGATATTGTTCATGCGTAAAATATACAAAAATAATATGAAATGTACGCGGTTAATATAGAGAAAAATAGTAATATAAATGTATGCACATTTACTAGAAACATCAATAATTTGCTCGTAAATTATGTGATTTATTTGAAGAATTTGAAAGAGAATATTTAAAAGAAATTAAAAGCATATGGTGTTAATATAATAATATCTTGAATGTCATATATATCTAATTGTAGATATGAATATTTATATTTTTACACTAACGTTGTTTTACATACATGATAATATATAAAGAAATACAGAGGAGCAAAAATAATACATGATATAATTTTAATTTTTATTATAAAAGTATCATATAAAAACCAATCCAATAATGTATTCTATAACATTATATTAGTCTAATTACTAATCTGTATCCATTAAAAAAAATTATTAATATAAATATAATTTCTATGAAATAATATATTTTGAAATTTTTTTTACTGTAATTAAAAAGTAAAAAGAGAGGAATATACAAAAGAATCTTTTTTATGAAATGAAGAGTAAGATTTTTAAAAGATTTTCTTATTTATAATATTTACGATTATACACGTATTTAATTTATTAAAATCGATCACGTGCTGATCGAGTTTGTTATGTTTTTCCATAATTGAGCGCATCCATTGGAGGAATCACCGTAAGTTTACATTGTTACATTAGAGCAAACAGTAATCAAAATCTGATATCACATATATTTTGATATGATCTTATAATGTTACTGATAATTATCACAATTATATTATTTTTATCCATAAAAAAATTCGAGAATTATTACTTATTTTTCTTCTATTATTCATCTCTTAATTCTTCTTTCAGAAGAAAAACAGAAATATATAATAACAACATATTTACGTACCATTGAAGAATCGTTATAACATTTTAATTTGCAGAACTAAAGATATTTTTGTTTAATCTATTTATTAAAAAGTTTGAGAGAAAACTTTGAATCACTTCGTGTACGGAAACCAAAACTTTTCCACAATTATTCACAATACTAATTCGAATATGAACAACAAGCAACAAGAACACGTGCAAACAGAATGTGTAAGCGGAGGGAGATTCTCCGGCACAATTAATCGACGGGACGTATCCTGCAGTTGCAAGAAAAGCGACCGCTTCGCGTTAACGTATATAATCCTAAACTATCCTCAATAGCGTACGAAACCAACGATGCGGCATGCGAGCGTGGAAGTGACGCATTAGTGAATTAGCGTTTCCTGCCGTTGCAATCACGGTAATGCGACCGTGCGTCGCGCGCGCCCATGCTCTTCAGCCGCGGATAAAGTGACGCTTGTATCGTACACGTGACGTACAAGCGCGGCCGAGACGATTAACAATTAACAAGTCCGATGCGCGCAAATGCCACGTTTGCGGGATCGCTTTCATGGTCCGTCCGATCTGCGAACTTCGCGCATTTGCGGTGTAGAAGAGAGAAAGCACCGCAGTAGCGGCGACATCGATCGTTCCAGAACACTGCATGTGTTATTAACTTTGTTCTTGTAAATTACGCATAGGATAGACCACACAACGGGTGCATTTGCTATAAAGACCGATATTTTTTTTTTTTTTTAACGAACAGGTAATGTGTTCTTTATTGACTGAACGCGTAAAAGTATTGCCGTCAATAATTTTTTTCATCTGTAATTAAATTCTCAATCGTGTTTGATTCAGTATTTATTTATAAAAATATTTTCGTTTGTGTGTTTATTTCCTGCAGTTTTATTAATTTATTGTATTTTTGTAGGTCGATTGGAACGAAATACGACCCTTCGTTAATAAATATTTCAATACTTTGCGGCGCGCGGCATCTTTCTCCGCGATAAATTATACGTACCCCTTTCCACGGTGTGTAATTTGGTTTCCATGTGATTTTAATTTATAATCGAGACAAGCTTGGTACACTGTACTCTGTTTGCAACGATGGTAAAATTGAAATTCAATTCTACTTTTCATTGGAAATAAAGGACATTCCGTGTTACGGCCTTTCTGGACTAGACGTCCATCGAATTTCTCCATTTATTAAAGCATGCCACAGAAGACTTTGAAAATAGAAATTATTTCGAAGATATCGTATGTTTTGAAGACATTTTATAAATAATTAAAGGACTCTTTTATGTTGCATTTAATTTGTTTATTAAGTAGTCGATTGAGTGAGAGAGAGAGAGAGAGAGAGAGAGAGAGAGAGAGAGAGAGAGAGAGAGAGAGAGAGAATAATTATTTTCCAAATGAAACATTCTATTTCTTCTTTTCTTACGAATCTCATAATTCGCGTGACTTTGTAAACTATCGTTGGCGACATGTGTGCGACGTTCTGCATAAAATTTCATTTATCGGTATGTATTGTCATTCGCAGCCTGCAATTTTATGTAAGCGCTCGGCAAAGCGAATTCACTGTTATCACTTGTCGCTTCCGTAATCGTTTCGCGCATGTCACATTTATTGGACGAACAGCTGTCTACACGGTACAGCGAGTGTGCAGCGAATTGCGGCAAATAATTTTGCTATGCGACGCTGTATGCTCGTTGTGTGCAGGTTGAATATTTTGCAGTTTTTTTAGCGAACTGTTTATCGATTTCATGGTCCATTACCTTGTGCGATAACAGAAAAATTATTCTATTGCGTTGTCATCAATTTGGAAATAATTAATTTTACAACATTAGAGAATGGTGTACTATACTTTATTTATACTTTTTTTCACGGGAAGTGTTTCTAATCTTGCAAATATTTTTCTAAATAATGTGAAAATTATTATCAAATATATAGATAATTTTAATTTGTATTTTTGCAATCTGTATAATATGATTTTATTATAAATTAAAGAAGCATTAGAAGCAAGGAAACACACAATAAAAATTGTTATTTATTATATTCAAATATAAATCTTTTTAATAAAACAACATTTGCAATCGACAGAGACTTATAAAATATACTAAAAGACCTTTTTGATGAGGAATTAAATTATATTTATTTCTTACATATTAATTTGATGGCGGTCCTTTTATTTTATTTATTTTAGTTTATTTTATTTTATGCATAATTTATTTGTAGATATCTAAATGATTATTTATTAATTATAAGAAACAAAATTTCTTTGATACAAATTGATAGTATTATTTTATTGAAATATTGTACATTTCCATTTTAGTATATTTTGTAAGAATTTTTATTGTATATTTTCTCGCTTCTGACGTCACAGTCTGAGATAAGTAGTGGTGAGTAAACGAGATTTTAAAAATTGTGGTATTTCAAGAAAATTCTTTGCACGAAACTGTCTTGGTTGAAAAAAAGAGAAAAACAACATTCAAGAGATCACTGCGTAATCTCAACAAATATCTACTATGAAATTCATCATCACGAACAGAAAGTAACGCTGTTTTTAAAAATGTTATTCCTAAAACGGCAAATGTCATCTCCTGGACAATATTCTTGCGACACAGAGATTCAAGAAGAATTTTTTAGCTTAGCTACAATAATTCTTTGATAGATCAGCAAAGCTTCTTACGGTACCAGGCACTGGTTACGCAATGAACAGAGCGTGGTGAAGGATCGTTGCGTAACACGAAATGTCGTTCCGCGCGGCAGAGTTCAGCCCCTGAAGGGCTACATTCCTCGGTGGCTCCAGCGCTGAGGAAAAAGCGATACGCCGACTTACTCCCTCTCCCCAGCTGAGAAATCTCTGGCTGTCTCGTTAAAACTTTTCCTCTAACACACGTCTCGAGAGCACTCTCACCGAAGACGGTTGCATTCCCGTTTTGGTATCGTCTCTTTACCTTTACGTGCGAGATGCAACGAGAACCAGCGGTTTCCAGATATATGCCTCACCTGCACGTGACAAGTGCAACGACCATGCGAGCAGATTTGTTCAACTTTGTAACACGATAGTTTCGATGAGTTTAAGAATCGTTACTGCCTTTTTTCTTGCGGCGTCATGAACGGAAAATTTCTTTTGGAAATCCCTGCAATATAATCGTTTCCAATCATGTTGGATACATTGATTAACTTGTATATTTGCGTTTTAAAATTTCACTGCATTGTTGGAGGATAAGGAACGTTGAGAAAGCTAATGAAAAGATTCATCTTACAGTTATACACTATATCAGTATATCTACTACACTGTTAAAAATATCTACATTAAATTTCATAATTTCACAGAAGCAAATTTCAAGCAGGTTAAAATCGTTCAATGTTGTCACAATGAGCATGAAATTACAAATAACTTAGATTTAACGATTGCAATCCTGAGAAGGACAAGGGATGAATCCGCACACGAGTTTAGTGCTCGATTTTATATCCGTTGTTTGCTATTGTTTTCACCAGAAAGATGCGTTGGGATAAGAATGACATAAACCGATTGCCTGGTATCTGCTTGAAATTTGCTTCCGTTACATTTAGATGAAATTTCATGTCTTTTTTAACAGTGTATCCTGAGAAAGAGAAGGGATGAATGCGCACATGAGTTTAGTGCTCGATTTTATATCCGTTGTTTGCTATTGTTTTCACCAGAAAGATGCGTTGGGATAAGAATGACATAAACCGATTGCCTGGTGAAAGTAGTCCGGTACCTCTCGATAGAAACGATGTTTCCACGAACAAAAAGGAGCGACTTGCGGCCATAAAAATGGAAATCGTGTATAGTTTTTTCGACATATCCTGATCATATGAGCACAGGTCTACCATCTTCGTGCTCGACGTAGCGTACAGGGTAGTGTCCCCGCAATCTCCCCCATTGTGCCGGCGCTGCCACGCGTGTACGCAGATAGGACCGATTTGGTCACTGCAACCAGTAAACGCGCGTCTGGGGTGCAGGCATTAATTCGCAAATTTGAACCCGCTTCGTCAGACTTCTCGAAGCTTGCTACACCAATAACAAATTAAATCGGATAAATTAATATTTATTTAGATGAAACGAATTTTTATTTTCTAGTAGAAAAAATGAAACAATTGCAATATTTACATTTCACACAGTGTATGGAATATATGAGCTTTTATATTTTGCTTTTTTTTATATTGGTATATACGATTAGTGTCATTATAGCATCTTTCATTTGTATAAATAATATAACATCTAGTATTTTTTATCACATATATTACGGATTACTTTAATCAAATTTTAATTAAACATTAATTTTATACGGTTTATTTCAGAAATTTCTGAATTTTTTTCTACAGACTGTATATATAATTAAAGCTATCTATTCAAATATGAAATTATTTTTTATGAAACTTTATATCTATAACTTTATAAAGTTATATTTTTATATTATATTATTTGTTTGTTGCAACGACAAAAATAAGGGAACATTTTTGACGCTTATCAAGAAAAATAATGGAACAAAGAGCAGACACAAAAGGTGATTTAGTCTTGAAGGTGATACTTGACTATCTACTGTATTTACCTAATATAGCTTACTACGATTTTTTTTCGAAGTTAAAAATGTAGCTATGTAAGGACATTTTAACACAAATTCGAAATTGTGAGATACAGATATCTTGAAATGATTTCCTCTATTTAAAGAAAAAAGTTTATCAGAGATGTTTCTAGAAATTGTGTACGATTGTTATAAAGACTGTATTACTTCAAAATGTATTTTAAATAATTGATAAATAAAATTACACAAAAATTACATAAGAAATTGAAAAGAATTGGATTTTTGAACAAAATTTGGAAACTTTTAAGACATGCTATATATAAAATCTTTTATTATTTAATTTGATCTGTCATTTTATCGATAATATTTTTTTTAAGATATACTAAAGCACTTACCAAATGTAATTGCAGTTTTTAAAATGGAATTATATATAATATTTTTTTAATTTTTTAAAATCTTTTTTTATAAAAGATTTTCCTTTACCATTTTTTCTATTTTAACTTATGTTAAAGAGGAGTTGCACTTTAATGTAGACTCTGTTCTTACTAGAATCATCCTGTATATGTACACACATATAAACTATGTTATTATTACAATGTTTTATGTAATGCCATACTTAAATCAAACAATAAAGCGGTGATAGATACTACTAGGAGTGAAAACGTTTGGTTCTCATCAGATAATATTTCTACCACTCTATCAGAGTTCCATTTCTGAAGCGTATCATTGGTCTCCAGTGCTTTCTAGACCGATCATGAAAGAGAGCCTCGATAATCTACTCCATCTTCTTCGACCCATTTTTACCGTAAGCACGGATACGTGCAGATGCATACACGTATTCCGCATTCCCGCTTTCTTCGTTTCGCGAAATCGTGGGATGTGACGGCGACGGATTTGTGATGCGCGATACATCCACCGATGAAAGCAGTGAGCTTACATCTAAAACTCGTTCGTGCGCGAGCATAAAGCTGGCTATCTTCCTTGAGAGCCGGACGAGGAGAGTAGATCATGCTAGATGGTACAGCATGTGAGCATTGATAAGTACTCGTGTTTGTGGCAAGATGCATCGTAGAACTCAGGCTTCGTAAAAGGTGTTTCTCTATGTGTTTTCAGTGAATCACAGATGCTAACATTGAAACTCAAAAGGACAGCAGCTATCACAGAGTCCAAGCGTCAATAAGATTATCTGAAAATGAAAAAATATGTGGAAAAGGATTAAAGTATGAGTTAAAAAATGGGACAAAAAAATTCATGAAGCTTTATTGATTTCCTAAAAATAATTTCAATTACATTTTCGCGAAATTTACACAATTCTGAGTACGTTATAATTGTTTCCGAAAGAAAAAAACAGGGAAATTATGAAAAACCAGAGAAATTAATTACTGTAATCAAATTCTTTTATTCGATGAGAAAGCCGGCACTGAATTTAACAAGGATTCCGTAATGCGTGCGACGCCTCGTATACTACATGTTCGCGCGGCAGACACGTGCCCGTGCTGTACATATGGATCGCATATGCAGGCGCAGGTGCGTACACATGTGAGGCACACACGGAGCAGCCCATTGCGCTCCTCCGCACGTTCGCACGAGCAGCCGAGTATGCGCGCGGAAAAGACCCCGAGCGAATTCACAATTCAGATACGTTGCACTTCCCTTTCTGGTCTCCGCCGTGGTGGCGTCTTGTACATCTCGTGTTATTGGATTTGTTTGAAACTCTTCAAATTCGAGCGTAGGAGAATGTTCTGTTGTTGTTTGCAATAGCAAAACGTATACCGCGAGTCGCCGCGACACACTCTGACTTATTTATCGAATAACATTGTATGATATTAGAATAATGCGTCGAGTAATACATATACAATTACAAACGTGCATCTGTTTTTTGTTATTACTAGCACATTCCTTGCGCGCGCTACGCGCGCGATGGTCCATTATGCTCTTTTTAAATATTATGAATAATGTTTCTTTGAAACTTGTTTTGAAATCAATAACTCCTCTAATTCCTACTAATACAAAATTTCCCTGAAATTTGAAAACCTTTAGAATTTCATTATTGTTTTCGATCGCCATGCACATTAATTCTACCATTTTGATAAATAATATTTAGCTTATTTTTTTATTCAACGTTTATGTCGAAAAATTCGACCCACAGTGTAGTTGTGCTGGTTCGCGTACAAGAGTAAAATACATTAAAGCAATCAATTGCCGGGATCATTTTGGTCTCAAAATGTTTCTAGAATTATTTGCTCTAAGAATATCCAAAATCCGATATTTTGCTCATCGTTTACGTCGAAGGATTCGATCCACGGTGTGGCTGTGCTGACTTAAGACTAAAGGTGGCACGTCCGTCTCTGTGAAGTTAGCATCTCGACTTTAAAAATCGGAAATTTTAATAACAGTACTGCGTGCACCCGCAATAGTTCTAGAGTTCCTGATAGGTTTCATCAATAGTACTGTTGAATTAGGCCAAAAATTTTAAAAAATAAAAATATGTGGTGCTAACTTCGCGTGGCACCGTAAGATTTGAAAATGTCGATTTGTATGACGGAATCTCACAGTACTCGAAGAGTACTACAGTTCCTGATCGGTTTTAGTAACACTACCCACCTTTTTAATATGTTTAAACAATTTTTCGA
>NW_017275207.1:1906702-1951415 GCF_001594065.2 Cyphomyrmex costatus
AGTACCGTTTCTTATTGTTCTCGACGAGTTCTATCGAAAACTGTAAGGTGAAAAAGCGATTAGACCAACGGTTTGCAAGATACAGCGACATTTGTCAGAAGATCAACAATTTTTAAAGTGAGTATATCTCGGAAACCGTTGGTTCAATCGCTTTGAGCCCTAATACTTTTCGACAGAACTCGCCGAGACCTGTCCATAACTCCGATCAGAACTACTCGGTACTCCCAAAAAATTTATGACCAAAAATTTTTTTCCAAGTCCCACGTCGGAAAATTTTTTGAGAGTACCGAGTAGTTCTGAGTAGCGTTTCTTATAGTTCTCGACGAGTTCTATCGAAAACTGTAAGGTGAAAAAGCGATTAGACCAACGGTTTGCAAGATACAGCGACATTTGTCAGAAGATCAACAATTTTTAAAGTGAGTATATCTCGGAAACCGTTGGTCCAATCGCTTTGAGCCCTAATACTTTTCGACAGAACTCGCCGAGAACTGTCCAGAACTCCGATCAGAACTACTCGGTACTCCCAAAAAATTTATAACCAAAAATTTTTTTCTAAGTCCCACGTCGGAAAATTTTTTGGGAGTACCGAGTAGTTCTGATCGGAGTGCTGGACAGTTCTCGGCGAGTTCTGTCGAAAAGTATCAGGGCTCAAAGCGATTGGACCAATGATTTCCGAGATATACTCTAAAAATTGTTGATCTTCTGACAAATGTCACTGTATCTTGCAAACCGTTGGTCTAATCGCTTTTTCACCTTACAGTTTTTGATAGAACTCGTCGAGAACTATAAGAAACGCTACTCAGAACTACTCGGTACTCTGAAAAAATTTTCCGACGTGGGACTTCAAAAAAAATTTGTCCATCCATTTTTCAAAGAAAAATAGCAGCAAGTGAAAAATCAACTACATATTCTTGAAGGGCTTTTTTTTGCTAATTTAAATTCTACTTCAAAAACACTAAAATCAAAATCCCCCTTATATTCCATCCGCCAGATTAACGAAAACAGATTTTAGAAGACTGAATCAAAACGCCATTTTGAACTTTCAATTTTTAAATACGGATTCGTAACGAACGTCCCCAAAAACCACCTGTAACCAAATTTCAACAAAATCGAAGAATCTTAAGGATTTCAGTAACATTTCCGTCCGCCATATTGGATCAACTATTTCGAACTTTCAATTTTTGAGAACGGATTCGTAACGAACACCCCCTAAATCACTAATATACCTAATTTCACCAAAATCGAACAATCTTTAGGATTTACGTTAATTTTACGTTCGCCATATTAGATCCACTATTTCGAATTTTCAATTTTTGAGTACAGATTCGAAATAATCGACCCCGAAAATCCTCAAATACGAAATCACATCAAAATCAGAGAATTCCAACAGCCTCAACGAAAAGAGGCTTCAAAAAAGCGTGACACGCCAATTTTAAGATATTTATAGACAATCTATTATGACTATGATGCGAGAGGGAAACTTTTCTAAAAGATTTTTTTTAAAGAGGAAAATGAGATTTTGGAATAGATAGACTGAGGTGCATTGCGCGTTGTATAGTTATTAATTTGTAATTATTTTGGCAGGTATTGTTTAATATAGAGAGGAGAAAGAAAAATTTGTATGATTTTAGTTTTCTCTTTCACTATTACTATCTCAAATTATGACAGTATGGAATAGATAGACTGAGGTGCATTGCGCGTTGTATAGTTATTAATTTGTAATTATTTTGGTAGGTATTGTTTAATATAGAAAGGAGAAAGAAAAATTTGTATGATTTTAGTTTTCTCTTTCACTATTACTATCTCAAATTATGACGTTAAAAGTGAAAATAGAGGAAATACAATAAAAATTCTTGCAAATTATAATTTTTTAATAAAATAACATTTGCAATTACAGTAGAATAGACTTATAAAATATATCAAAAACTATCTTCTTGTTTTGAGGAGAAATCGAATTTTATTTATGTCTATAAATATTATTAATTTGACAATTTGAGAATTTATCACAGTGAGATCACTTTATTTTTGATTATGGACAATTTCTTTTTATATACTGTTATTTTATATATAGTTATTTATTCACTATAATGAAACAAAAAAGAGTTTTCGATGTATTTTACAAATTAGTTCGATCTGATTGTGAGTGTTGTTTTATTAAAACACAAAAAAATATTTCCATTTCAGTACACTTTGCAAGAATTTTTATTGTGAATTTTTATTTTTTCATTTCTGACGTTATAATCCGAAGTAGTAATGGTGAGTGAACAGGAACCATAACAACAATTAATAGTTGTTAACGAATGATTGTTCTAATTGTTTCTTTTCGTGTGGAAGGTATGAGAGGTTTGTTACGTAAAATACTCTGACGAACTACATCATAATCCTAGAAACGCGTATTTTGACAGTTTTCACATACTGGCGATAAAATTGCTTATGGAGGCAGTAAACGTTGCTTGGGTCAACACTAGAATCGACATATGCGCTACTACTGCAGAGCTTACATGTGCCGGACTGTTTTCATTGTAAACAGTCCGATAAAGTTTACCATTCATTGATAAAATATATATGTGAAAGTACACGATCGCGTTCCGGAGTTATATGTCGTTTGTTGACAGTTATGTTGGCGTATCATCTGACCATTCTTTGTTCCGCAAAGATTTTCTGCGACAAAAACAGAATCGATCACTAGTTCACAATATCATGTTTCTCCTAGATATATTTTTATAACATATAATTGATGCCTGCTACGATATATAAAGAAAGAATACTGACAAGGGATTTGTTACAATTGTCCGAAACCGCTTCGAGTTTTTTTGAAATTCTTATGTTATTAAATACAAAAATTTAAGTGACACTTATTTTTTTATATCAACCCAATTCAAAATTCAAACAGTAAAGCAATCGCTTAAAATATTTTTGAGAACTTTGTATTTACCCTCCATACAACACACAACACAATAGTGATAATTACTGTATATACATATAATATATTAAATTAATTTATAATTTTAATTAATTTACATTACTTTTTTTTTGTTATTAATTAGTTACAACAGTGAATAGAAAGCGTATAAAAATCTGAAATTGTTTTCTTTTAATATTTTAAAAATATCTTCTATAACTTTTTTTTGTAACTATCGAGTGAAAACGATAGTCTTTTAATTAATCATGTACATCACTAATATTTCGAGAAAAAAAGTATAATTTTATATTATTATATCATGTTATAATTATATGCGCGTGTATTATTAACCATATTTGTTATTTATAATAACTGGATATATTGTAGTATTGCGAATCATTGCATATATGCTGGTAAAACTTAGTTTACATGTTAATATATGTAATAATGCATAATATATTATGTACGACTTCAGTGTGCGTTTAGAAACGATTTCACATTTGCCGGAAGTTTGCATAAAATTATATCATTTAACGCGATCTAATTTAATGTAATTTACTTTAATTTAATTGCAGTTAATTTTGACCGCAATATGATAACGTGATGTTCCGGGCAATATTGTGATGTAGGTATTGCTATAGTTAGATAAATATTCGAAATATAATTTTCGCGATTCTCACATATCATAAACCAAAATTCAATTAAGAACTGCATATATGTAAATACGTAAATAAAATAAGATATATAAACAAGGAGGGGTACACACTCGGTGACACTCACTAAAATTTGATTTAGTCCTTACTCTTCAAAGTAAATAGCAGGACCTGTTGCACGCGCCAAATCAAGCTAGCTCGGTTGATGAAAATCACCGGTTGCTCAATTCACTTTCTCAATTTACCTTATTTCTCGGGCGCTTCTTTATTTGCGTACTTTGTCGCCGTATCGATTCTCGTTCCGCGGAACTTTAGTTGCTCGTAACGTGAGATTAAAGCAGAAACTCTGGCTTGAAATACCTTTCGTTATGTGCCATTGAATGCACTTAATTTTCTCTAAGCTGGATGCAGTTAGGCAAGCTATCGATATTTTTAGTGATTGGTTTAAGCTCATTCCAGTATTGACGCTATTTATGAAGCTGTATACGGACAAAATACAGAGGATGTTCTGTTTCTTACGCATTAAGTTACGCATATACAAAGAAAAGTATATAGATATTTCGTTATTATGTGTAACATACTATGTATAATTTTATTGTATTTCTAATTGTAAATATATTTGTTAAATTTATTTAAGTATTGACCAAATATATGTTTGGTCAATACTTTCTTAATAAAAAAATTTAATGAAATGTTTAGCAAATTAATTTTCAAATTTTATCAGAAAATAATGTTAACTTTAAGTAAATAGATAATAATATTTTATCTCTTTTCATATATCTGTAATAATTTTTCAATTATTCACTGAAGTACTTGGATTTTCTATAAAAATTTTGTTAAATAATGATTGATTTGAAGTTTAATCAGTATAGAGAAAAACTTGTAAGTTGATTTTTATAAGAATCAAATATAGATATCACTGATGTGATCTGAATTGCAGACGTAACTTCGTTTTGCACAGTTGTACCATTCAGACATGATTAATAAGGTTAATTTATAAATAGCGCTAGTTCAGTCCTTACATATCGCTCTTTATATATCAAGTCCATTATAATTGTAGTACAAAAAATTTTTAACATAAATTTTTAAAATAGAATTCTTTTTCGAGAAAACAAGAAATATAAAATACAACACAAAAAAAATACCAAGTGAGAAATGTAAATTGATACAAAACGTTGTGCTGGTAGCATTCCCATTCGCATTTAACTCTCAGAACGTTGAATGCATACAAAGCGAAATACAGCGACATGAAAATTCCTTTCATTATTACGCCACAAAAATCCGGCATTTTAAAGCCAGTTACAAGAGCTTTCGTCCAAACTCGGTGGTTAAAAAGTGCTCAACTAGTTTAAAATACGTGCCGCGAAGTCGTGTTTCGAATGAAAGTCATTACAAGAAAATTGCGACAACAATATGACTTGAACTTAAGGGCAAATTAGAAAAGTAGGAGACACAAGAAGTTTTCTGGGCTCATTATTGTATCACGGAGATTTGCTATTTGAAACTCTTCGCGCAAACACAAATCGTATTCTCATTACGAGGTACATTTCTTCTAATGAATTTTTCGTATAACCATCAGATACTTAATGTAAATTTTTATTTATGTGTAAGTCTCACGTTTTCAGAGCTTGATCACTGTTAATTATAATATTAAAGCGTTCTCTTTTCACGCTTACTGCACATTCACGCTGTAAGAATTAGCTTATATTTGTTATCTATCAAATATTAAACAAGGATAAATCATGATTCTTATAAACCCAAAACAAATCTTAAAACGCATCTTAAACGAGGTATTTATAAAAAAGAAACTAATACTGAATTTATATGATTTTTTAGTTCGAATGCATTATGACTTTCTGGTTTATATTTTTTACAAATATAAACGAGTATAATTTATTGTTTTTACAGAATTCAAAATATTTTATCTTACATTATTTAGTGGTATTTAGCTCATAACGTAAATAAATATTCATATGATATTTGTAACATTGTGTATTTCAAAAGTTAAATTTTATTTTATATCTAGCCAGAATATGAAACGCAACATTATTGTATATGTTATTACGACAAATCTACATTTTCACAATTTTTTAATATTGCGTTGGTTTTCTCATATGCGTGTATATTCTAGCAGTACACGTATAACTACTATAGGAAAGTAAAAGCGGCTTATTACTTTAAAAGAGGTAATATTATACAGTGGCGGATTATATTTAGTATGGCAAGCATTTCATAAAAATAAGTAGTGCAGTTTTTACAAAGCGCATGATAAAGCTGGTTCTATACAATGCTTACGTTGCGACGTCCCTTTCATTTTTGCTGCTTTGTACCGGTTTCGCACATGAACTACTTATACGTCAGAAACAAGAATAGTTGGTAAACTTTATTCTCAGATATTCCATAAGGTTTTTTCCCTCTAGTTATAGAGTTTTTACCTTCATTTACTCTTGCCACGCGACAACAGATACCGGAATGGCAGTGGAAATCGCCAAAGCCTACCTCATCACCGAGCTAAGTGACTTTTGTCGTGTCACCGAGCACTTGGCTCAGTCAGGGGAACCATGGGGTGAGTCCGAGAGGATCGAAGAGGATAAAAAGAAGCAAAAGAGGTAGTTTATCAGAGAAAGAAGGACGCTACCAGACCCCACGGGACAAAAGTTTTAAGCGTACGCGCGGGGGAAAAGATTAACGCTTGCAGTTTAATGTTCTAGTTTAATGATACGTCACGTGCCCGTTGATGACGTCCATTTAAATAACAGGACTATTATGATATCCGGCGATGGACGCAGCTGGAATTATTTGCGGTCGTGACTGTCCGCTTTAATCTACTTTTTACAATTGTTCCGGCGCATTAATGCCATTTCTTCTGGCTTCGCGGAGAAGTTCTAGTTGAGCAGAGTATCCACGTTCATTTTTGTCCCACCGGAGATTAAAATTTCGATGAGGGGTATGGAAGGTACGGTGAGCTGCTAATTAACTGAAGAATTCTTCTTTTATTAAGCTGTACGATTTAGAGCAATCTAATTAAATGAATGATGTTTCCAACAATTCCGAAATTAAAATTAAATATTACCAATTATATGCCAAATGTTTTAAAAGTATTGATTTCGAATGACGTATTGATACCAACAATGTATGATACATTTAGCAAGTAAATAAACATTTTTTTTTCAATATTTATACTAAATATTTTTTGTTATTTATATATTTAATAAAAATTACAAATTTTTACAAAGTATTACAAAAATTTGTCATTGGGATAATTGTTATATTTTTTGTAATATTTTTATTTTATTTAAAGCATTCTTTAGAATCGTAAAAAGTAAATTAAAAAATGGTTGCACAATAATTTTTAATCAGAGACCATTACATTTACGTCGACTTCACTCCGACTGTACTCAATCAGATTGAGCAGGAAGATGCATTTAAGCCATCCATCCCTCTTGTCCTGTTACCTTGTCTGTATTGTCGGTACTGGAGATAATCATTCTCGTAGTCGCGCTTTTTAATCTGGCTTCGGTCTTCCCGCTTTAGCAAATAAGAGGAAAACGATGTTCTTGAAGAAAGAAGCAACGTAGCCGAGAAGGGGAAAACCATGCTGCAATTGAGCAATCTCGTGATTGAAAATACTCGGTGGAAGGCTGTGCGTAACGTTGTGTCCACGTCAATAACGTTTATCCCCATTCAAGATCAATCCCACGAGAAACGTTCTTTCGTCGCAGCTTTTCCCTGATTTCAGACTACCACATCTTTCACCAGATTCACCTTACTTTGTAAAAGTTCCATTGCGAAGCTGTTGCTCTTTAGCACGACTCATATCAACTTGAGTCGACTCTAGATTATACGAGCAGGTTTGTTCCACGAGCTGCCATAGCGCGAAACCGTAATAACTATCTCGCCATGGAGATACCGCGAAACTTTTGCATATTATCGACAATGTATTTCGCACTTCATAGAATTTAATTTAAAGTATCCAACGTTCTCTTTCTCTCTCTCTTTCTCCTCTTTCGCTTTTACTTTTACAAACTGGTTGAATATGACGAATAATAACAATGCTTCTGCGATATTATTGTATATTCTATTCACAATATTGGTTTTTATTAATATTAAAGTTATTCTTGTTTATTAACTTTAGATAAATCTTTGAAGTGACGTGACGTTGTCAACGTATAAAAATTAATTAAGATCTAAATATTTATTGTATTAAAAAGAACTATTATTTCTATTCTCTTATTTACGAGTAAATATTTTGACTGTGTCTATAAATTAAAAGTATACTAACCAAGTTACAAGCAAACAAATAGTCTTTATACGCACAAATACAAAATACAGACTAATTGATTACTTTTAAAAAATCATCCATTCTGTATCAATTAACTGATTGAGTTTAAAATAAAATATATATATATATATATATATCTTTCTTGAAGCTTGAGATAACATATGGAGTATAGAATATGAAGCGAAATGCTTTTAACTGATATCGATCGACTCATATGACTATTTGGAACACTCGCTGCGGTATAATGTATGATCGGAGCGGACCGGAAACAGCAATCCATCAATATAGAGGGCGACCGAGCTTTCGTCGCTAATCACTAATTAATTAGTTGTGTCATCGGTAATGGGCATTGCTGTCATTCGGTAGCTTGTACCTATGAATATATCTCGTTTATCAGAGAAAAGTCGATCCGCATCAAAGTTATTTATTATACGTTGATGATATACAATATATGTATAAATATTTTTTATGTAATATTTGCAGAACTATTGATAAACATCTAAAAATATAATTATGTAATACAATATTATTTTCTTATGAAGACTAAGTTAGAATTCTGAAATACATTTATTGAAATATGTTTTTTATTCTAAAATATATTTATTTAAATCTCCAATATAGAGTACAATAGTATATACATAGAAGGAATATTATAGTACACATACATAAATTACTATTATATTTGTATACATATAATAGTAGAATATACATATAATAACGTGTAACAAGAATATAATTATTTACGTATTATAATAGTATTATGTTATATTGTTGCATTAATTATCTACATTGTTGTAGATAATTATGCAGCACATGTTAAAAAAATTCTAATATCACAGTTGAAACACATTGATAAACTATGTCATAATGGCCGCTCGTCGCTGGTCCAAAACAGTAATCCATCAATACATTCGGAACTAGCATTCATCGTTAATCTCTAATTAGTCAATTAGCTCACGCAATTTTGCTAATAACGAGCACACATCGTCATCGAGTTGGCGAATAGCGCAGCACACCTGCTACGTAACATCCACAACGACATATCCGGTGAACTATAATGCTCAGTCTGTGGTATTCCTGTTATGGTTGCATTCATAATTGCCATTATATCGAACTTTAGTTATCTTCAGCTTATTCACTATTTTACTGTTATCTATAATAATATCTTGAAAGTGACACTTAATTGAAAATGATACTGCATTAAAGTAATTTATGGTTTATAATTGCTATACGTATAATCTTAAACAACAATTATATAATAATTAAATTTGATCGTAAATTATTGCTCCCGTGTAATTACCGAACATGAATTAGCAAGTATAAATTGTGACATAGAGATATATGTTTAATTAGTTATTGCAATTTATAGGAATATGAGAATCGTATATTAATAGAGTAACGGTGGTTTAATCATCATCATATAGATAACTGTTCATAATAATACACAAATTTTTAATATCAGAGACCAATTAATGAAAATATATAAATTAATAAAAAAATATAAATTGGAAAAAATTTGCAGTTTAAAAAATTAAAAAATGTATATAATTCTCACAGAATGTTAAGCATTAACAATAAGATCCAACTGTGATCGTCTTCAAGTAGGAATAAATGATAAAAATATATTAAAACATTTTCTTAAATATTATTGATCCTTATATTATTACATTATAAAATCGTTTTCCATTACATAGGTTTGATATACTCTGTCAATCTTTTCGAAAGTACAAATACTTCTCTACCTATGCAGGTATATATTCATTTTTATATAGTATTACGTCCGTGTCTCTCGATGAGATTTCGCATCACATTTCGATATAGAAAATGGAACAAGTTTGAAGAGCAAAAAGTACGCCGCGAGCTGGGAACCGCAGGGGAACATTTCCGACGGGTTGGAAAACGCAACCTGCCTTTGGCAATTCATGGCGGTAATAACATTTTTGTAACTTTTCATCTTCACACTCTGCATCCCTCTCCATACCATCGACCGTATTTCTATCGGTGAAGTATCTTTTCCGGCTTGCATTGGGATTCTCGCGGACATTCACAGTTATAACTTTTACAATCGCAAATATACGATATTCCTGCGTAGCGTTCAGACATAAATGTGAGTTGCATAACGAGTATTTGTATTTAATGTATTAAAAGGTATGCTGGTGGAAAAGATTCGATCGCGGGAATATTTGTAATCGGGTCAGAGACGCATTTACTAAATGGGGCGCGATGAGCGCAATTTTGCCCGAGCGAGGAAAAATGAACGCTCTATTACGACGCACAAAAACGAAATAATATAACGCACGTAATATTCTACATAAATGTAATGTTATATAATTATAATTTTATCGTCGTTCTAACAAATATCGCGCTTCTCATAGGTCTACTGTATAACTATGTGACTATATTAATTATTAAAATGCAGATTCTATAAGAAAATTTCATTACATAATTTACACTGTACGACTTTTAGAGATAATTTTAGAGAGATAAATAATTTTTTTTATTATTAACACAAGCAAATTTTATTACATTATTCTGTACATTTTAAATTTCTACTCTTAAATATGCAATTATTCTGTACATTCTAAATTTCAACTCTTAAATATGTAATTATTAATATAGAACTTTTTTTTAGGATGGTTTCATTTGATCGAAATGATTCTATTGATACAGATTAAAAAATTATCGATAAAATTATTTGAAAATATTTATGGTTTGTGATTTAACGTAATGCATTTATACTGTTCTATTTTGAATTAGAATAGTTTTATAAATAAAATATAATAAAAAAAGATTATAAAGAATTATCCGTTTTTATTTTTAAAATTTGTATAATTTTTTCTAGGTAATTATATCTAAGAAGTTTTTAATTATTTACATATACGAATTAATCTTTATATTATTCTTAGTACCAAGAACTCTCAGTATCAAAACATTATCGTGCCTTTTGATATGATAAAACAAAACTAATATACCATATTGTTGTCACACAATTCACTACTTACTTCAAAAGAATAACATAATTCTGTTTTAGTAATATTTATATTTAAAAAATATTAATTTCTTTTCTCTGATTAGGTACTGCTTCTGTTTGATTTAGTA
This sequence comes from Cyphomyrmex costatus, assembly GCF_001594065.2. Lineage (NCBI taxonomy): Eukaryota > Metazoa > Arthropoda > Insecta > Hymenoptera > Formicidae > Cyphomyrmex > Cyphomyrmex costatus. The sequence goes on from NW_017275207.1 coordinate 1,917,639, forward strand.
TTAGAAACGTGTAATATACTTAACGCTTCATATTTGATTTATATCATCGTACAAAATATTGTTTTCTGTCAAAACTATGTAGAAACTATATACTCCATTCAAATTATAATTAAATTAAATTTTTTTTAGAGCCTTACAGAAAGAAATGGTCAAATCGTAATTATCTTTACTTTTAATATTTTTTTAAACAGAATCTGTGAATGTTAATGTATTCTACTATTTATAGTTACATTTTGTATATTTAAGGATATAAAAATTAGTTGAGAATTCACACACGAAAGACATTTAAAGATATCCACTAAATATAGTTGGAAGTTTAAATTTTGGTAAATAAACATGGTACATCTCCTAGTGATATCCACTCATGAGACTTCCATGGATATCATATAAATAAGCGAATGTACATCTTTAGTAGGTATATCTCAGTAATATTGTACGATTCTAAGAAGATAAACTCACAGAAATCCCTTTGGATACATAAGATACCTACGATAAGATAAGATTAACTTTTGCTATGTGGGTAATATATGATAGTAATGTAGAGTTGAAGCCGGTACACCAAAGGAACAAGTCGGTAATTGCAATAATAGAGAGAGAGAGAGAAAGGGAGAGAGAGACGAAAGAAGTATTTATTACACTTAATTAAACTCTGACTCCAAAATTTGTGTCTGAACGCCTTTGTTCCATTCAACGCTCTGATGTTCTACTTGCTCTCTCAAATAATACACAATTTCGTTACTTACCATTTATTGTCTTTTATCGATTTTAATTTAATATTATTAACTTATCCTCATATAATTTCATTTTAATAATTATTCATTTTAATAATTATTCTGGCACCTTATTTATATCGAACCCTATAATAATATTACGCAAAATATATTTATTAATATTTTACATTTTTTAATAATCTATATTTTATGAATAATAAATAATTTCAAAGTAGATAGTGCAAGAATTTAGTGATACGTACTATATTGAAAATTATGGAGTATAAATTGATTTTTCTGTATATTAGATTTGATATCAGACTATATCATTTTTGGTATACCTATATAGAATAAAAATTGCGTCTCTCTCGTAAAAATTTCGCTACAATCGATGAAATCATTGATCCTGTAAAGTCGAGTCGTCGTCAAATGCTTATTGAACTATCGTACTTTTCGCAAACGACTTTCAGAAAATTCTTCTACTTTCGAGAAGCTCGTGGGTCAGTCCCGTTTTCGCGTTGGATAAAACGCTGTTACCCCCGAGAGATTTGTTGTCGAGATTCAACTGGGACGATAACTTATCTAGACTCGCTGGACTTTAGGGCATTCTGTGGAAAGTTCTCGTGAATGGCGCCGGACTCATGAGTTCTTGTACTTTCATTGTTTCTGCACTCGATTCCGTTGAAGTCGGTGCTGAGAGAATTACAATGATTCGTGTCCAAATAATGAAGAAAGTATCTTTATGATAGATACGAGTTTTTCAAACATTTTATATGTGTATACGATATTATAGGAATTGTGTATCAAATTCATTGCGTCGTATTAACATATTTTTTACTAATGCCGATTGTTATATATTTTAGTGTTAATAATGAATCATGGATTTTAATCAAATATCTTTTTGCAAATATGTTTGATTAAATAATAATATACGGATTCTACACTATTTATATATTACTTAGTATTTTCAATATTTTCTATTATATATTTAGTACAAATAATTTATATTTGATAAACAATTAATTACCATCTGCAATTCTGTACACTGCGATAAATGTTTGTAATTACAAGCAAAGAATAAAATTTCGCTAAAATCGTTTAAAAATCAGTTACACATCTGGAAATAATATTGTTGATTCATCAAAATAATTATGTAGAACACTCAAACCGATTGTAGAAAGTTAAAACTTTTTGCAGCATTATTCATCACGTTTGAATTTACTATCTAATTATTTTAATGGTCCAACAAATTTATTTTTAGGTCTATATACAGCTGAATTTTTTAATCTTTCAACAAAGTCGTTCTTTCGTATATAAGTGTAAGTATTGTTTTTCGACAAATGTTTGTTTGTTGTACAAAGTTTGAGCTAAATAGATAAATTAGATAAATCATATTAGAGATATGATGCTCTTGCGAAGCGTGACTGTCCTGAAGTACGTTATTCCTGGAGAGCCGCGCGAACTTTGGGATATGATGTTGAGTTAGGCCGTGTAAATAGTAGAGGAACCAAGCGTGCTGGAGAGATCCCTCGAAAGAACAATACCTCTTTGTCGGTTTGCAAACGGGACTGTTTCGCTCTGGCAAACAAGTGATGGTTGCTTAGCTATGCAATAACGATACTATCCTATCGCCTGCATTGTTATTTCGGACGAGAACTTCGCTTACAGCCTGCTTATATCTGTCAGTTATTTACGCCTAACGTGTTTCAAATGTTTCTTCACTGTATTACGTGAAATAACTCGATCGATAAACTCATAATAATTTCAATTGTAGGGGTAATTGGTATTTATTTTTAAGTTATACATACTTTTAAATCCAATTTAAGTGCTTTTCTATTACATTTTTTCTATAAATTTCATTGTTTTGATTAACTTTGTCGTTGTAATTAACTGTTGCCACCATTCTTCTCATGTTACTCTAAATAGTTAGTCACAAAAGTTTTCACACAAAGGAATAGCGAATCGTTCCATCAACTGAAGTATGACGTAAAACTTCTCGTTGTTGAAATACAATGCTTTATTTTACTTTTCGACGAACAAATTTTGCTTCCGAAACTCGTTTCAAAAGCTTGCGGCGCTAGAATATAACGGCCATTCCTGCAGAAACTTTCAGAGGGCTTCTCTCGATGAAAATATTGTATAGTTAAATATATAAATTTACTCCTATTTACTGTATTTATCGGCTTGACAACAATTCCTTTATAACAATTATCAATTCCTCTTTATAACATAATTTCGAAATGAAATACATCATATATGCAAACGAGCGCAATATCAATCGCAACGAATTTTTAATTACTATATTGAATAATGCTCTGTTATAACGCATTTCATTATTTTGTAGACCTTTGATTGTTGATATTACTCATCGATCTGTTATTATTTATACCTGTCAAATGACGTAATAAAATAATAAAATATGCAGAAATGTTCGCCTTGCAAATTCCGATCTGAAATAATCTCGTATATGTTTTTCTCGAAAAAGCTATTGATTATTAAATAAAGAGAATCAAAAGAAGAATCATGCGCGCAGTAATAATTTTATATACTTATATACACACACATACGCACACTTTGCACATTTGATTATCTTATATTTTTATATAGATAACACATATATCTTTTTTTTTTTAAGTTAAACGTATTAATTGCATTAAAAAATCTTGAAAACTGCGTGAAGAATGAGTGAACGCGTAGAAAAACATAGTGCTCTTTTTTCAGTGAACGAGCATGTATTAGTTGATTATGATTATTATTTTAGATATAATAAATCTGCAACTTCTAAATAAGGGTTTACGCGCGTGTGCATATTTTATTATTTTACTAAATGTATATTGAAAACAGTATGCATGAAATGCAAATTTTAGTTTTCAATAGTATTTAATTTTCTTAAGAAATCAATACTAAAAAAAATTATCACTTTTCATATATATTTTGTATCTATATATAATTTGGGATGTAAAAAAATGTTTGCAATTTTATTATCGACGCCTGTGTATTACGTAATACTCAATAGTAAATGTAATACAGTCCAGTAGAGCCGCAGCAGCATTGATTGTTATACTTATCAGTAAAATGTTATACCATATGACGCATATATATTGCGCGATAACCTCGGACAATGTTTTAAAGTTTTATGCTGCTTGAATTACGGAGGTTTAATTTGAAAGACACGCAACGAGTGTCACTCGGTTGATCGTCAAAGCATTAATGCTATAATTTATGGAAACGGTTGTATAAGGCTGTACGTCCACTGAATATTTCCGCTTTTAGCGGTTTGACGTGCATTTTGTCGGACACTTACTTATACAATAAACGTCAAATATTTCTTGTACCGTTGCACCCACGACTCCACTGCGCTGCTTTACTCGACGGTAGTGTCTTCACAAGGCAATCACGTCGCCGTGTCGTTGTGCAAGTCACTGCAGTGAAGCGTTCTACGTCTTATCTAATCTCTAAAAACGCCGGTCGGTGTCTGCTTCATCGCTTTGGCTTGGTAGTGAGAAAATATTGACGAACATTCTTTTGCTCTTAACACACGCTGTTAGACATTTTAGGATCACTCATATCTGGTTTTGCTTCGGTAATTACAATCGTACAGAAAGTGTTAATTGGGTTGAGTTCTCGTTTCTTACGTGATTCGATTTATTCTCAAATTGGCGAACTGTTTTTACCTTTTTTTAAGAAATTTTTTTCTTTTGTTTAATTTTTTGTAAATCTATTTAGGAAATAAAATCTCTACAATTTTTTTCGTACACCATTAGTGAAAATGCATTGTTTTATTTTTATTGATCTTAATTTAAGTAAGATATAAAAGTTATATGTAGGTACCTTGCGAGTTTCAAACGGATGACTTTAACGACGTTTAATCAAAACACAAAAGTAGTATTCTTAACTGGTGTACATTCTTTGCAGATGACGATTGACATGGTGACGTCGTAAAATCGACGCGACTTCACATTCTCCATGGATTATAAGTGATATCGTGGAAGAGAAATGATCATCATTGTGGGATTCTGTGAGAAACGTGTTCCTTAACGCGATTCGTCTATCCAAAACACCGCTAAGCGTCGTCATGACGCGTCTGGATCGCGCATGAACGATCACATGCCATTCCAGAGATCACCACGTCGACGATTCGGGAGAAGCTGGTGATTCGAGCGACGTGTCCAACGTCCAATAGTGTCTGACGTAGGTGGATTTGGGTGCATCGTAATAAAAAAGAAAGAAAGAGAAAACGTAACACGCGAGCAACGTATAAGCGAGAGAACTGCAAATGTGAAGTTCGTTGTGTCGACAGAAAAATACGCGAGTGCTGAATAAAAAGAGGCATACGAGGGATGCGTCCCACGGGCGAAGGGTGGGGTATTTGGTTACCGATAAGGCTTATCCGGAGATACGATGGTCGGTAACTGCGCTCGTCGAGTCGTCAGTCATAGTACTCAGGTGCCGTCGACGAGATCGTCGTGCCGCTCAGGTTACTATAATTTCGCGATTCGTGCATCATTCTGCAGCTCCAAGGAGGTATCTTGAAAGTGTCGCTTCCGCGGGCCAGGTGTCCAGTGGTATCGCGTGAGTCCAAAAGGTATAGGAAGTTGATTATAGTGAGAGAAAAACCGAGGGAAACGCGCTATAAAGTCACAACGACGAGCAAGAACGATAACGGGCAATCGCTGCCGCGTGAGCGATTAATCGTTGTTTTCCAGGGTGCCTCGAGTTTTTAATTTGACGCTTTAGCGCGTTAAGTGGACGGCGACAAAGAACGTCGACGTACATTGAGGGCGTGGGAGAGCATGGGCGAAAAGAAGTGAGGGGGAAAGTTGAGTAGAGGACTGGAGAGGCAAAAATGTGTACAGGACAAAAGGCTTAGGTGTAGCATATCAAGATACGGTCCCTCTGTCCTCCGCTCTCCTTCCATCCTGTCATTTTTTCCCTTTTCTCTTCGCTTTTTTCGCTGTCGCTTACGGCACAAGCCGCGAACTATGCTCCGTTTCGCCTCTATTTTCCCTATCTTCTCCGCCCCACCGCATCATACTCTTTGTACAGGTTCCGCTTCATGTGTTAAATTATGTGCGATCTCTTTGACATTCGACAACCGAAGTAGTTCCGGTAATTATATCCTCCGTCGCCACGAATTTACTCCACTTTGTCCTCAACTTCGCCTTTCGAACTAGCGTATTCCTGTATCCTCATCTTTTTGCCCTCGACGGACCTTCAAATGTAATCCGCAAGAAGCTAAAATCTCTTCACCGTGAGTTCTTACACCCATCGCGTCGGCTCGACTTTTCTTCCTTTCGCGTTGCTTAGTGGCAGGTTTGCAAGTACCTATTCAATTCTCTCTTGATTTTGTAAGAACACACCTAGTAAAACCGACGAGCCTTTACTTTGAATTGCTTTAACTCTGATTCTTTTTTTAGTCTATATAACCGACGGTAATCCTTTCTTGATCTCACAATTAATGATTAATATCATATAAACGCTCTCACTAAATCGCCCGCAATGTTGAATTTAAAACGAATAATAGATTGAAGAAAGTTGTGAATTTATTTTATATGTATAACGACTGTTCTTTTGTAACTCTGCTTGATTCTGTTAGTCAGAGATTGAGAGATTAATTTTAATTCAATTTTAGCTAGAAAACAACAAATATAGTGCCCCAGTTAGGTAAAAAATTGAATTATCTATTTTTGATAAAATTCTAGGAAGCCGCAAATAATCATTTCTATTAATAAGTCAGGCACAGTCGATTTAGAACGAATTATATACATATATATACTTTTTAAGTTATATATAAATAATAAATAAAGTCTAATTTTTATTTTCTATTTTTTAAATTAAACTTGAGGTCTCAATTATATTAAAATTACAAATATTATTTACATAAGTGGAGTAGTCAAAGTAGCTATATATAATTTGTGCAAAATCTAAAAAAACACCATTCTAACATTTGACACACATTTAAAGATTTTAAATCCCATCCATCTTTTCGCTTTATAATTTTCCCGCTTTGATTTTGTCAAAGTTAAAGACGCTTTCGTTCGTAGAGTTTCATTCTATATTGCAATGGGAAATCGGCAAATGCTCCTTCGCGCCAAGTCGGAAACTAATTCGAATTCTCAGGCGACGGATTCCGCCGTCGTATCGTTCCGCTGGAGCTCCATCAGTTTCTTCCTATCGCGCATATCTCCCACGTTCTTCGTTCTTCCGCGCGCCGGGCTCCCAAGACTTGACCCGCTGTGAGACGTGCGCGATACAAAAGGGAGTTCGTGGACCGGTAATTTGGGACTCGGGAGTTACGCAGATGGGAAAGGCGAGGCGAGGCGCGAAAGTGAGAGATAGAAGGAGGAAAAGGACGAAAACTGGGCGGTGAACGGGCAACGAAATCAGCCTCCTCTTCCATCCTCGCTTGCGCGCCGCACATGACTCGAGTTTCTAATTAAACTTAAACTTTTAATTGACTCGTTGTAAAGCAGTTTACAACGCACGCGCCCGCTTAGCCAGTTTTTCTCTACGGTGTCGTCCCGTGTTCTCCAGTTCGACGTTTGTCTCCGCTTTTCTCCGGTTTTCTCTCGTCTTCACCATGTTTTACGATCCGCATGAACGGATCACAATGCCGAAGTTTGCTATCGATAAGACGCCAAGATCTTATTAAGAAAAGTAGCTGAACATTATGTTTATTAATAAACGTGTTGCATTATTCTAATAAATATTATATGAGTTATGTTATTTATTTACATTTGTATATGTAATATTTAGTAGTTTAATAAAATGAAATTTTAATTAAATTTTAGTTAATGGAATAAAAGAAAGTATATTTTTGCTTTTTTTATTTATATTTGAATATAATGATAAAACTTTTTATATCTATATACAATTGATTATATTTGAATAGATTAAACTAAGAAGCAGGTATTGTAGGAATATAAAGATGTTAGATCATTAATTTTTTGATAACTTTCATTAAAAAAATAGTGTTATACGTATTCCATCAAAAATTAATTTTACTTTAATCTCTGAATACGAGACTTTAAAAATGACGCAGAGAATTAAAATACAGTGGAAACAAAAATAAATGCATGATATGATTTAAGTATATTTTTAATTATTATTGTAACAATCAGTCTGCATTAGTAGCATTGCACGTACCTATTGTGTCAATCAAACAAATTTAATGTATTTTGATAATGACATACAATTTATCCATGAATGTAGATGTAATTCTTATATCACCGGTACTTGTCCACAGGGTTTCGTATTCGCACCCACAGTTGGATCGTGTCGCAACGGATCTCAAAAGACGCTCCAATATCTGTCTGGATTCTAAAGTATACGAAACGAAAGGTCGGATATCGATCACTATCAGTCACCGCTGGTACGAATTGAACAAGACCTCAACAGGATTAGTCTTTCCGCGTACTTTCGTGTTGTCGGTGTGCTTAATCCACGTGATGAGTGTGTGCTCCTCGTGCTAAGATTTCGATTCGTTTCCGAGCGCGAACGTGATTCGTGAATCGAGAGTGTCCTGTGTTGTTCGTAGTTTACCCGAGACGCTAGAAGTAGCTTGTTCGTGCACATACTGTAGAGTTTGAGGGTTGACGCCTTCAAACCGCAAGCGTACAATAATCCTGTCTTCCTCAACGATAAACGAGACCGAGCGAAGGAGGCACCGACACCCGGTCGCCAAACGGACTCCCATGAAAATGTTACAGTCGCTAAATGCTCTGGCGGGTAAAATCTCGCCGGGCTCACCTACCGACAGCAACGCCAACAAGGTGCACATGCATAATAACAACAATAATAACAACAACGTGGTGCATCACCATCCCTATTCCAAACAGCAGACCCAGCCGTCCCCGTCGCACTCGGCCAACGGCGACCAAAAGGAAAATACGTGAGTTTTTTTTCTATTATTTTTACACTGCAAAGTTGTTTAAAAAAAATTACAAAAAGAATTTTTGTGTATTGTTTATTTTAAGTTATTTTAAACACAGTCGTATTTTTAGGATAAGAGAAGTAACTTATTTTTAACAATATTAAATCTTAAATATCATTGAACCGTACATATGAGGAACACAACCAATAAGAAACAAAGCTTTTAACGGTCTATACCTATAGCTGAATTTAAAAAAATATTATCTCGGCCGGGAGTAATAATTTTCGCAATAAAAGAATTAATTATTTGCAGATTTTAATATACGTCGTTATATATATATATATATATATATATATATATATTTAAAATCGATCTAAGTTGTGTAAAGAACATCAAAAATTGTTAAATTGCTAGTCAATTTAACTCGTAATATTACTGTGGTAGTATAGTAAAGTTTGCGTTTTAAGACTGAAAAATCGGCGCACAGTTTAAAAGACTACATACGTAGTATAGAATAAATTCACACGGAATTTGATCTAGCTAGACCGTTAAAGGCTTTGTTTCTCATTGGTTAACTTATTTTTAGATAACCAATTTATTTATCTTATTATTTGGTAAATACTGTAAATGGTATTGTATACATATACATGGCAATTATATATGTGATAGTTTTTGAGATCTTTACTTTTTGTTATTATTTGTAAATATTTTTGACAGTTAAGCATTAAACTGTTATTGTGCAAATTATCGTTTTTTTAATAAGCATTGGAATATTAAGTAACAATAAAAGTAACGTTAGATTATTTACTGAGGTAAATTGTTAATTGTCATAACAAAACACAATGATGTTCATTTGTATATTGCTGAATAATTACTGACTAATATGAAAGTAGGTCGCCCATGTTGCGATTACTCATTTCACACTAATAACAGGCTACGGAAATTTCTGCATTATGCTATGTAGATCGGCAAATCTCATACCCCATCGGCAATCTGTTAAAATGTTTTGTTTACGCTAATATGGCTAACATATATCATACAGAACTCTATGTTACGCCTCATTTCAGTTAATTAGCATATTCAAGAGGTGGTTGCAACAATGTTAACATTAACATATATAACTAAAGTTTCTTGCTTTATACCAATGACATAATACAATGTAGCGTAGTGCTGACACTGTTATTATATCCAACAATTGTTACTTAACACGCGAGAAACAGCTCTGCTATCGATAAATTTAAGCTACGTCACTAATTTAAATTATATTTTATTCTAGTATAATTATGGATAATGCACTAATTTTTTAATAAAAAATTATTAATTCGACTTAAATAATTAAAAATTATTATGTCCTAAATTGTCATAATATAATCGAAAGGGTTTCCTATATAAGAACCAAACAATCAATTTTTTAAAATCTGAATTATGGCGTTAAATTATTTTCTATCAGCAACGTCACATACTTGGTCACAGTGAATAATTTTGTATCAGCAAGAGTTAAATGTCTCAGAGAGAGAGAAAAAATAATAAGAGTTTAATATTTGTAAAGGATAATTTTTTTGTTAAGGTTGGTTTATAAAATTTTGAATACAAATATTAAAAAAAATTTTTTGCTTTACATATGGAGAAAATTTTTTATCAATTATAAATATAAAATTTTACCATATTTAGTGATGTAAAAGTGGAATTTGATAACTTAAATATTATTGGTGAGAGAGATGATAGGAATCTTTAATGTTGTATGCAAAAGACGTTTTATAAATAATTATAATAACAGTATATATACTGTTATTATATATAATAAAAAAATTGTATTTTGCTCTAATACAAAATATAAGGCGTTTTGTCAAATTTATAAATTTTACTTTAATGTTATAATAAAATTAGTTGCTATTATGTTATTACATTTTAGTACATATAACTTTCATGAATTAGAGATTATTAATAAATCAGAGAGAATCACATAAAATTTTTTGAAATACCATGTTGTTCTACGTGATTATCATGATTTTCAGAATAAATTCTAAGAGAAAATTTTCTCCGTATATATATTTTAAATAATATTTTCGTTATTTTCTTTTATCACTATTAAAATTATAAAAAATAAATGTAAAATGTAAATAGATAAAAAATTAAGCTTAAAGATTTAAAAAATGGATTCTACTAAAATATTAATTAAAGTCTAACAATTTTTAAATATTAATTAAAGTCTAAGGGCCGGTTGTTCCATCTTTCGGTAAATTTTATTCGTTAGGTAAGTAGCAAGATTACCCAATCACATACGCTGATCGGCACATTTACCTGACAGGTAAAATTTACCGGAAGGTGGAACAACTGGTCCTAACACTGTTACACATAACATCTATTACGAAGAAAAATTACCATATTTATATAATGGACAGTTTAAAAATGAGAAGGTTTTTTTTGTAAACTTAACTTTTTCAACTTGTTTTGTTTTTATGGAAACCATCATTAATTTGATATAACGTTTATATGAGAATTGTGTAATTCTTAAAAAACTTTAAAGTTATTTTATGGCTTATGACAGCTTTATTCACAAAAGATAGAAAGAATGCTATTTCGGTTGTAACAATTGCAAAAATTCTTTTATTTTCACTAAGAAGATACTGTGGCGTTTTGAGTAATCGTTAACTTCTATTTTTCTCTCTGTTTTAATTTGTGACGAACGACTGGAAAATGTAATTTAACGCTTATCCTGTGCCGTTTGTTGCTCACTTCTTTTTTCCATAATTTTATTGCTCGTGAAAACTGAGAATGAGATACTTCATGGCATGGAAAAAAATATGCTATAAGAATGTCGGATGCAAGACTTCCTTCGTAACGAAAAGTCAAGCGGAAGAGAAGAGGAAGCATATAATATTAGAGGCATAATATATAAGAAACATTACGCTTTGAAGCATGCACCCTTCCTTCCTGTCGAGTCAAGAATCCTTCGGAACATCTTGATCAACAAAGACAAGATTTCGTTAAAATAAACAACATAGAGGTCCAAATTCTACTAACTGCATCTCAACGGCTTTCAAGAGAGCGCTCGAAAATGCGACCTGCTTATGTCATCATAGATAACCCGTAACTTTTTTATAAGCACGGCTTTAAAAAGTCTGTTTACGAGGACAAAGAGGCTCCTAGAACAAGGGCTCATGTTTCTACTCTATGTTCCCTTCTAATGGAAAAAGTATTTATGCGCAGAAAATGTCGCGACGTTCTTTATCATCGTATTTCGTATTTAAAAGTATTTCCTTCAGCGTGAGCTCTGGTATTCTTTTAAGAATCATAAAAGAGACAGAGACAGAGAGCTATATGGCGTAAAGAAAAGAGAATAAAAGAGAAGGAAGGACAAGGGAATGTTTGTAGAGAAAAGATTTTTTTCATCGTCAGGAAAGAGTCAAGAGAGTATTGTCGCGGCAGCAAGGGGTGCTCTTCGCTTCATTATTTTGTTACGTCGCGTAAACGCATCTCTCTAGAATGGGAAGGAAGTTGGGAAGGCCTAAAATAACTCGCTGGCATTCCTCGATGTGAGAGGGCTAAATCCTCTCCCTCAGCCTTCGGTGCGACATTGCGCCATTCTTCACCTCTCTCATCGCTGCTCCTAAGTCTTTTTCATCTACCCCCTGCCGAGTGAATGTCGCTAAAATATGTACCCGTCTTATGTAAAACGAGCGCGATTCGAAGAGCGGAATTTCTCCTTTCTTAGATATGCCGAGGCTCGCTGAAATTTTAATATAATGAACAAATGCATTCGAATAATTTGTAAAACTGAAAAATCGAATTGTATAAACTAAAACGAATTTATCTTTAATTAGCTAATTGCTTAGTATTCAGTGAAGAATAAATTATTCGTCAAAAGGGACAAAGAAAAAAAGGTTATTGTAGTGTCCATTTATCAGGTACGATTCATTTTTTTAATAAAACGCTCGTAAATAATTCGTGTAACATAGCCAGTTTCTGTATGACGTAAATAAAAAAAGTAATAGCTTATATTAAATTATTATACAATGCCAATAGATACTTTACCCATTTTTTGTTAAATGAATAATGTGCGCACATTTTATTCCTATGAAATTTAATTTTTATATCGTATGCTATCAAAATAGAATAATAAAAGTAAATTATTGAATAGACCGAATGTAACGGTACTTTGTCAGAGATAAATTCTTTTTTTAATATAATTATTTATTGCACTGCCAATAAATCACATAAAATAGTATCGCTAAATAGAAAGCACAACATATTGTCACGTATAATGCTTGTAACATAAAATAAATGATATATCGATGTCCGCATGACACATATGATGTTTATTTTAATTTTACGCCATACAAATATATATGTCGATATTGCTATATGACGCATATTATTTATAGCATTATCTGCTACGTATTGCCACAATGAGTAACTCGATTGCATCATTTACCTTAATAAGCGGTGCACAATACGGTAATATAAATAATTTTATCTAGATAAATAATACGCGTTATATTCCTTCTAAATCGAGTGATAGACGATAGTAAGTTAAATTGTTACATAAGTTTACAAGAGCACACACTAACGGTAGATTAGGTTCCTTGACAATTGTAAGGGTTAAGTGATATGTGCGGCTCTAGGGAGGAATTCGTTTAACAAAAGGGTCGCTTTGGACCCTAAAGGTCGTACGGAGGTCTCTTTATCTAGATTCGAATGCTTCACTGCGTTGGAAACACATAGAAATTAATTTCTACTTGTCGACAGGTACGATTTCTATCTGCTTGCCTCGGAGAACGATTAGGATACCCTGTGCAGTTTACTCACTGTGAATTACGTAAATATTTGTCGCTTTCGAGCAACTCGAATAGTGCTCTACGTTGACGCGCATTCGTCGCATTATCGCGTTGTATCTAGATAAGCGCTGATAACAATTCTTATCAAATTGTAAATCGCCATCTTGAAAGAGACAAACTTTTTTTTCGTGCTTTGTTTGCAGAGTGTTCTTTTGATTTTATATCATTTTACGTAATATGTATTTTTATTTAAAAATTGTACAAAATTAAATAGTACATTTAAGAAGAAAACATATAAATAGGACTAAGACCCTAATATACATTTTTATAATAATAATATGTATACAAATAGAAATTAATTATATACCGCCGTGTTGGTAGAAAAATAATTAGACTCCAACCGAAATTTCGTACACATTGACTGTGCCTAGTAACTTTCACTTTACCAATGAGAATATTTTATTTTAAATTAGTCAATTAGCGATGTATCGGAAACTTTCTGCTGCAAACCAAGTCAATGCTAACTCTTCTTTTTTTATCTTTTTTGATTCGTCAAGTCGAAATTGAATAAAATCGAACATTGATCGGAAGTAAAAGAGGTGGTTTCGGTCGGACTTTAAAAATAATACACGTTAAAAATTAGCATTAGGGTTACAATATTCGAATTTTGAAAACTCATATGACGTAGTTTAAAGACTATATATAAAAATATAAGGAAGTAAAGTTATGTATATTCATTGTGTCCTAATTAAAAATTATTTCAATTTAAAATTTGAAAAATGCTTTATTAAATTGCTGATTTTAGGATGTGTGAATTTTTTTTTAATACAGCGGTATCATAAGCGTTCTGAAAAACATTGTATTTTATTTGACTGTTGTAAACATTAATTTGATAATTTATCATCGCTACTTACTTTCTCTAATCATTTTTAAATTCACAATACATATATAGATTGTCTCTCACCAAAACACATTGCTTTTTCGACTTTTGTTAGTGACATCGATCATATCTCGACCTGTCGCGTCATCAACACACGTCTACTATACCCATGCCATTAACGCGTGGGGTTGCAATACTTGTGGCGCAAGAGTAACACTACGAGATTGGAAATTATATTATCCAATAGGAATTGGAACTCTCTGCAAACAGCATTACCACGCCATCCATCTTCCTATCGGCACCTCCTCTCCAACAAACTTTACCGATAGATCATTTTTCTATCTTCGAGTTGTCGTATCCGGTCACGTATCCTGGCCGTAGATTCTCGTATTCTGCCTTCGTAGCAAGTTCCATGGACTATTCGGATCGCTCGCATACTCGCTAGTCGCGTCCGCTTTCACGAAAATTAAATCCGTATCGATGAAGCGTCGAACGCAAAGTCCGAGTCCTCTTTTCCGCACTTTTACCCGCGGTAAAATCGATCGCGCGTACGCGACAGATATCGTCGTTGTCGCACTCTGTCGAAAGCAGAAATGGGAAGCGCTTAAAATCCGTGCGAAGCTACGACAGTGCAATCCTGTCGGAAGAATTGGAAAGATTTACTAAAGCCACTAACAGAAATCAAGACATCAGACATTGAGAGTCTACCATTGTTAGGCTTCGGTACTTCAGCATCTCTCGCATTGACAAACGTTTTAGCGACGAACGTGATCGTTCTTTGGATAGCGAAAGAAAGATAAAACGGATAACACACGTCTGAAACTTGAAGCTGTCATCTTCGATAAAATAAACCGATGTCATTCTCTTTTTTAGAAAATAATAAAAAAAGTACAATCAATATACACAAACTATATATATATTAAGTCATTTTACATAAATATGATGGATGCTGCAGAAAGAAGAAAAGCGAATGAAAACACAATATGTAATTATGCTAAACGTCTTCTGGTGGAAGAGATTGGAATTTTTTAATAAATTTTGATAATATAATGCAAGAGCATACATACACACATTTTATTGTCCCTTATTAAATTACAATAATTTGTGTTACAAATATTCGTAATAAAGTACATGTTCTTTTGTCAGATTTATTAAAATATGAATAAGGTACTATCCAGACATCATAAAAGCTTCAGATTTTCATCTTTCGATTTATTTATGTATTCCGGAAGGAGCTTGTCAACACAAAATTCCGCTAAATCTTTTCAAAAGTGCTCGGTATGCACTTCTGGCGAGCGTACGAATAAGAGACATAAGGAGTTGGGTGAAAGAGGAGGCGATCTCGAGTGCTGGGTAGCAGTCTGGAGGAGGAAAGGACGGTGGGAGAAGGCATCGTCTGAGAAAAATCTGACAAATCCGACAAATCCAAATACAGAAAATCCTGCCGAGCACGCGCCTATCCGCCACTTGAAGATATGCCGTCTTCCCTTTCCTTAGCCTTCCTATACGCGCATCCGGCCGAACCACCCATCCTACCTATTTCCTTCACCTTGGCACGTGTGCAGACGCTGGCTTCCTACTCGTGTCGGTGGTTGCGTTCTCCTTGTAGGCGTAAGCAGTCCCCAAGCATGGCGTCGCCCATGAGGCACATAGCACGTAGCCGTGATATTGTCACATGCCTCCGGTGCAAAGCTCCAAATTGTATCGTCGTCGCCGCTGCGGTGCATGTGCGA
Organism: Cyphomyrmex costatus; assembly: GCF_001594065.2. Taxonomy (NCBI): domain Eukaryota; kingdom Metazoa; phylum Arthropoda; class Insecta; order Hymenoptera; family Formicidae; genus Cyphomyrmex; species Cyphomyrmex costatus. The sequence continues at coordinate 1,933,613 of NW_017275207.1, forward strand.
CCGACGAGTCTCCTCTGCGTGCGTCTGCTCGCACTTTCCCCTCTTTCAGGCCCATCCTCGATTTTCCCCATACCACTTACTCCGACGACAATAATATCCGACACGCTCCAGCTATTTCTCCTCTTTTCGAGCTGACGGCATTGTCTTGCAGTGTCTTTTTTCTTCTTTCATTTTCTCGTCTCTACTATGCAACGATTGGAACGGCACGTCCGAAAGCGTGGAATGTAAGAAACGAGCGCGATTGAGCTAAAAAAAAAAAGAAAAACGTTCGTGATTGCTTTAACAGAATTCTGATAGAGCAAATTCTAAACATGTTATAACTGTTTACGTGAATTTTACATGAAAATAAATCGGGAGACAAATTGTCTCATTAATTTTCATAACCTTTTAGAATGTAGGAAATTTATTCGGTGTGTTTCACACACATTAAACGATTTTATTGAAATTGTACAAATTCTGCATCGATAGTTATAAATGTTACTAAAATTTAATATTACTATGTGTCCACTTGATATTTACTTAAACTTTAATTAAATTTTAAATTGTTAACTTATTTGAATTATATATTTTTATAAATTGAAATATGTTATAATAATATCTTGATAGTGTTTTTTTGAATAATTTACATTAAAGATTTTTTGAATTATTTATATATGCAATATTAAATAATGATTTTTATATATCATATCGCCGAAATGTTGATAAAAAAATGACACAAAATTAGCAAATTTCAATAAAGTATTTGATTACGATTGATTTTTATCCCAAAGGTTCTAATTTTTTACTTGTGCCACTTTTCTATTAAATATATGTGTACATTATATATTTGATATATTAAATAATTTCTTGAGACTGTGATACATGAGACCACATACGTTTTATATCACTTTAGGACACTTTCCAGAATAACGGTTGAATCTTGTGTAGCGTCGTGTCACTAGTCATGCTTTCAGTGACAAGCTGTTATCCGCTCATCCCAGATGCTCGTGCCACATCAGTACACTTACCGGATATTCGTTCATCATAATTCAATTCCTCCATCGCCTTCGGTGCGGTGAACCGATCAAATTCATCACGAAGGAAGGCAAAATTTTATCAACGAATCTACTTAAGCGGATAACGGAGTCGTTACTTTGTTCGCTAATCCGCGAGCTTCCGGCGGGGTGGTTCGTCCGCGAGAGCGCTTTTAACATCCGGTAATCTGTCGACGGTAATCTTTTTAGCCTCCCCGGCTGCCGCCGTGGTACAAAATCGCGAAAGAGCGGGAGTGTGAGTGAGGCATGGAAATAGGTGCGCAAAAGGTAGAGGTCGATTTGCAACGATGTAATTTGTCGGATCTATAAACCTGCGAAGTAAGCGTAACCACTGACGGATAAGCATCCATTCAAATTATGCGCGCGGTAATATGACTCATAACTCATAACATATTTCCATTGTGCTAATCCAGCGTCATCATCTTCGCCATTTCGACGCCGTAAAATTGAATTATAAACTAATCCTCCTTTTCCCCTTTATTCGTCACGCAAATAATACGATTAATTATTAATCTTCTTTTTGGAATTTTTTTTATTAACAAAATATAATTTAAAATTTTTGAAATCGTTTTTATGTAAATAAAAACAATAAGAAAAGTTTTGAGATTTTTTAAATATTATAATTAATGAAATTTGTAGGAGAATATTAATACGTAATTATAAGAAGATTTGGAGAGAATATTTATTGGTAGAAATGAAACAATTAAGACTTACCTTCTGCTGCAATATTTTCATTATTTACTTAGCTTATATATGGTACTGAATAATTTTAATCACAGCATAATTTTGTGACAACAATATTAAATTCTCAAAACTACGTTAGCTTATATATAAAATGTATAAAACGTATTATTTCGGTAGAAATTAAAATTAACAATGTTAAACGTCGGAACAGAAGCAATATCAATCGAAGCGACTTCATTACGATAAAATAAAATTTATATAGGTCCAAACGTCCAAAAATATGAACTCTTTCTGTTAAACATATTCGTATACATTTGTTGTTTCTTTTATACTTTACATCGAATGTATATTGCTTATTAATGTGCTCGCGTTAAAGGGAAACGAGCACTTTTATTAATTATAGAAACAAAATTACATGTCCTGTTATGCAAACGTTGTTATACAGTGCTAATTAAATTTTAATTAAAACTGTCACCTGTTCATGTCATTGAGTTATATATGACGATGACGTATATATAACTCAAATCAAGTGATGCAATTATATGTATGTATTGCACACAACGTTAACGCTATGTAAATATTTTTATATTAGTGATAGATTATGAAACTAATTATAAATGCAAGAATAATCGTAAAGGCGGATAGGACAACAATCAACAATTTTAATCAAATTACAACATTTTTAGAAATATAGTAAAAATTTGTATTTGTGATTATATTTATAAAAGTAAATATATTACTACATTTTTATAAATGCTATTATATTTTAAACAAATACTACATTATTAAGAAAAAAATTGTTGCGAGAGAGAGAGAGAAAAAGCATTTAAAATTAATAAAATTATAAGATAAAGGACTTTTTATGTAAAAAATGTTGTTTAATCATTTAAAATTATTTTAACTATTATAAAAATTACTAGAAATTTATTAGTGAATATAAATAAATTATTTTTAGAAAGATATTAGATAAACATTGATTTCGCGTAGAGCAAAAACACTTTTCAAACGTACTGTAATAATGCAGGTATTCAATTTAAATGTAAACTTGTTGGACACGTTAAAATATACGTAAATTTATTTTAAACATTGTTTTAAACATTTAAAAACATTGTTTTATTTAAATTGTCTATAGAATATTTATAATTGTTGAAGGAAAACGCAACTGTTTACCGCACATTTGATCATTCTATTTACGCGATAAGCGTAAAACGCATTGGCAAACTCGCGAAACGGCAATGTGTAAATTCGCAACGCGGTAGAATTCGGTTGTTGTAACAGCCGTCGATGCTGTCGCGTTTCGCATTGCCTCGATTCATTATCAACGCCACGTTCGTGCTAGGAATCGCTCGAATAGTAAAACGCGTTTGCGAGGCAGGCCTTGCGGGGGTTGAAAGGAAAAGTTGCTCGTCCTAGCGACCTACTTCTCTGTCGCGTTTGTTGCCGGCAACTTGTCTCGTGTTCCCAAGCTCGGCGTTGTTTACAACGACAGTCCTTTGCAAACGAACAAGGAGCTTCTTTGTAAAAGGGTTGTTATAATCGAGCGGCGTTCACCCCACTGCCACGGGCGTTCTATATCGCCGAGTATAAGGTATCAATGAGTATCTCTTCCCGTGTCACCGTGAGGGAAATGGAAGCTCCACTATGCGAGAGACACAATTAGCTACGCATAAATTACAGCACGATGGTTCGATCGTGATGCACAGGTGCGGACAATTGCTTTGGAAAAAGCCGCTATATCCATACATCTTTCTGAGAAAAACTGGAAAATTATATTGATATATTAATAGTCTAAAAAAAATATAAAATTACATAATTTTTTAAATTAAAACTAACTATGTTCAGCCTGGAACACTTGATGCTATTTTATGTTTAACTCATGAGTAGTCACCTTATTTTTTTTTTTACATGAACGGGAGTCTTCACATTCCGATTAAAAATAACTATCATTGTTATACATATATTACATGTTATACATATATTATTGATTGTTTTTTAATTTATTAGCATTTGAGAACAGTGGATATGGATTTGTTAACAAATTTTGAAGAAATAAATGAAAGTAAATCAAACAAATGTTAAACCGAACAAACACATTAAGTAGCTTATTGTGATCTTTTTTTTTTAAACAGAGATGTTAATTAATAAAACACTTTTGTATTATGAAAATTTGGTATTCGAATTGTATATTTAAAAATTTGTAAAGAAAAGTTATTAAATAAAAAATTTAAAACAGAACAAAAATATGTTAAACAACATCCATTTTACAATTTATATTTTTTGTTGCTAAGATATATAAGAACAACCCAGCAGATGACTATTCCTAGATTAATATAGAATAGAAAAATATATAAGTATGAAATTTATTAAGATTTAGATATTACATATATTATTTACGTCTATTTATATATCTAAGAATATTTCCATTAAATATACGATATATCTATATTATGTGAAACGTATTGGTCGAATATACGTTTGCGTAACGTATGTTTAATTCATGAATTTCCTGAGTAAATTGCCGTGAGCCATATGGCCCGATTTGGTGACGTTGAAGATAAGCGAAGGCGGAGTATCGCGTGTAATGAGATAAGGATAACTGGTACCCGCGAAATGAGACGGTTTAACACGATTTTATTGTCCCGGTTCTCTCGCTGCCCCATCGAGCGGTGTTTCATCGTATCGGAAAAGCGGCCTCTGCCTCCGCGCGTTCTCGTTTCTCTTTGACGATTAGGACTTTACACGCTACGGGAGCCGTATGAATAAAGGATAAGGGCATATGTAACGTACGTCGAGACGGCGCACGTACGTGGTCGTATGTACTGTAAACACGTGCCGACACGTACTATCGATCTCGTGTAAAATTAAAGTGCACGCCTGCAGTTCCTGTAGTCGTAGCACTCGTAAATTATTCCCGTGACTCGAGTCCTTGACCTCCGTAACAATTACCGTGATTCTAGAGAACGTTGCGCCTCGAGCTTGCATTTATCTCGTAGGGCGAACGCACGGATCGACAAGAGTCATTCGGTACCGTCGTTTCCCCGCGTTACGCGAGTTTGGCAACTGAGCCGCCTATTAAATCGTATAGAGAGTGCTTGAACTTGATTCCCAGGACACGCGATTCCTCGTGCGATCGATCGATTTGCAGTTCACCCACCTTTTCCATTTAGGAATAATACCCACTTGCACGAAAGGATTCTTATCACCTACTTCAACATCCGTTTTGGATGTAATCTATCCGCTGCGAAATTAGACCACATTTAATTTACACGAATTTAATTCTATGATAATTTTTGAGTTGCTAAACTTGGCTGTAGAATTTAATGCGAAAGAAACTTGATTGTAAATGCAAATTTTTTTTTTAACGATAAATATTCTTGCAATTCAACTTTCCGAAGCTGACGATGTCTTTATCGGACTTATTCAATTATATTCTTTATATTACATCTGTAAATTATTATCGTTAGAATAAATTTAGTATTTATTCTTTTTTGTACACAAAAGTTGTCAGATTGGTTTCTTGAAATTAATTAGTGCCTAGTCAACATAAATAAAATGAATATCATAGATCTAGCGTCAGTAACCGTGCTACAGATTTTGGCGTCAGTTCAGGAGAGTTAATTTTATATTTACTATACAGATTTCTCTCTCTCTCTCTCTCTGTTACATGAGTTAAATTAAGCAGATTGAAATCTAGAGAAAATTAAATTAGTTTTCCACACTTATGTATAAAGTGTGTGTGTGTGTGTGTATCTTAATTTGTCATCGTCTTAATTTATCAAATATTAAATAATTATATTATATAGTATTTTATTGTCTAAATAAAAGTACACCTTTTTGGATTTCTGTTGTATAAAAGGAAATTAAACCGAATGAAATTTAGAAATCTATTTTTTTACACTTGTACAAAATGCGTGTGCCTTAATTCATCAAATCAAATATTAAATGATTTTTAACTATGAAAACCTCAATATTGAAGTTTTATATTTATTGTTTTATTTCTTTTAATATTTTTAATTGGAAAGAGATTTGTAGATTTAGAATAATTTGGATTGGTATATTGATTTGTCAAGCTTTGTGTATTATTTTTATAATTTATCACGTCGTGTGCAACACAACTTACTTTGTATTGAATTATTGAAAATATATTTTTGAATTTTATTTTAAACATTTTCCAAAATATTACTGGTTAAGTTAAACGAGGTCTGGTGATAATGACTATCACGTAATTTATCTCGATTAGCACTGTGCCCACGCAACACGAGAATGATCGATCGAGCCCAAGCTTTCCGACCTATCGAGCTATTCGCGTTCTTGTAATGATATAACACATCATTAACGTAATCATGAATAATCGGTTCGTACGAATAATATTTTCCGATTACATCTTTGCCATACATTATTTACCCACACACAGTTAACTCGGGAAACGTTACGGTTGACATAATTACGAAGAAATCGATTTATCTTTAATATAAATTATGGAATTTGTTGCATTATTTACGTATTTAACTTTTTATTATAATAATTTTACATGGAAAACACGCTATTTGCATAGTTTATTTTGCATATATATTATTTATTTGATAATTGAAAATAATTTTAGTCTGTAATCGAAAATTACATAGGGATAAAATGAACCAATTTTGGTACTCTTTTTTCTTTGGTCGAGATAAGCAACTGGCTTTAGAAGGGAGGCACTTCATGGTTTGGTATTTTCTAGAACTTATCCTTTTGTTTTAGATCCGTCTTCCTACAGAAAGCAGCTACACGAAAGTCCACTCCGACCACTTAGCGAAAACTAAGTTACGAAGTAATTTTTCATTTTCCTTAACTGCCAGGTGTCTTACTGTGTATCGGTTGATTCGATGAGAAATGTAGAGGAATGTCTGTAATCCAGTTAGGAAGTATTTCTTGAAGCTGCGCTATTAGATCTCTTCGATTCGCTTCCATCTCACTTGCCCGTTTCTTACAAAGCCATTGTAGCAGATTTTACGATAACTCACAAATACAATGCTCAATAATAGACCTAAACAAAGACTAATTTAATCATTCTGTCTGTGATATTTAATGTGGATATTATAAATGATTAATACGTATTATGAGTGTGATTGTGAAAAAGTATCAAACTACATATAATTGTTATATGCTAAAAATAAAAATAAAAATTATAATCTTTTACAAATTAAAAGTTTAATTTTTTCTTTTTTAATAATAATGCAAATTATTATTTTTGTCGGATCTTTAAAAAAATCTATATTGATTATCTTAGTAATAAATTTTCTAATTTATTTTATAATAAACAAAGAATGTAATGTTGAGTATTGTATAATCGAGAAATAATATTTTATTGTCTATTTATATTTATTATATTTGTAAAATTTTAGTTCTGAGATAGTTACGAGTATAAATTAAATATTTTTTTAAAGAGAGATTTTCTTTTTTTAGGTAAGATAGGTCTATTTTGTTCGAATCAAATAGTATATTCATATTGTTAGTTTTCATAACCGTTTTATAATATTTCCATTGAATGATAGGTATATGAGATCAATACTTCTGTGCGATGCAGTATGATATTTCTTGGAATATCATACGTGAACAGTCTGTTTCTAACCGACGGCACGTTTCGTGAGTATCGGCGTGAAATTTATTCGATGGGCTAATAACGCGGTTGGGTCGCAGACCGCGATAGTATCAAATTCTACCTTCGAATTCTACCCTTCCAACCCCTACACAGAGTCCCTTCGAATTCTACCCTATCCACTGACATTGACTTCACCTACGTTCAATCCGGGAACCCGTTCGTTCACATTAGCATGTTATTGGGCGGTTGTTTACTTCGGGTTAATCGTCACCTCTGGCGCCAACGATACGGCAACCGGGTGAAAAGTATGAGAGGACCATGGCGATTTTATTGAGTAATTTTTTTCGACTTGCCGATGATCTAGATTTAACAGAAAGTAAATCGTGTATTTTATATATATTACAATTATATACTCATCTATAATTAAAAGAACAGAAAAAATAAATATAGCTATAAGTAGCTGGAGATGGTACTAAATATCTTTGCACACAATTAGCGATAATATTTGAAGGGCTTGTTACAGCAGTGGGTCATATTTTGTAAAAACCTCTAAAGCATAAATAGAGGCTCTGTTACTCATCCATTTCTACTAATATCACATTCGGATACGTCATGATTCCATTGTTGTAATAAGCCCTTCAATTGTATCGAATATAATTGTTGCATTTCATTTCGTTGAACATGATGTATGGTAATAATGTTCAGCTGTAAGTACGGTATGTACGGTGAATGAGAAAATATAACAATGAAATCTTTACTTTATATAAACAAATCATAAATCATCATATTATAACGTTTCACATAAATATTCTATGATAATTACTTCACTATTTTCACGTTAGAAAGAAAAATGTCATTAATTGGCACATTAATTTAATGTACTTTTATGTTATGAGCTTTCAATGCACTTATTAATATGCATTGTATTGAGCATGTTTTATTTATTAAAATAGAAGTAACAAAGAAACTGAAAGAGCTGTAAGAAAAGACAATTAGGAAAATTGTCGCGAGAGTAGCAGCGCCAGACAAAATTGCCCCGATTGTAGCGTTTTTAATAAATAAACATTCCAACGAACAGGCGTGCGATTTTCTTTTATAGTAACGTCACAAATGATTCGCGACTGGATTTAATCCTGGCAGACACTGTCGCGTGTCTCGTCGGTGTTAAAATCTGCAAAGAGCGAGCAGGGGAAGGATAGAGAGTTAATTAAACGAATAAATAACGTAACAAAGCCTTGGTGAGGAATCCAGAGACGTTGGGTGAGGAAGAGAGAAGAGGTGAGGGGATGGAAGAGGACAACACAGGAAAACGAAGAGCAATGTACGTGAAGTAATGTACAGAAGCAAGAGAACACGACCGCACTCCCAGGTTCTCTTTCAGCGACTCGGTGTTGCAGATATACACCATATTGTCTGCACCTTCTATTCTTCCTCACCCTCAGCCTGAAAGCACGCAATGTCCTACGATCCTTTGCCTCTGCCTTTCATCCTGTTTGTCATTATTGCTCGCTATGCCTTTGCTTCGTCCACGGTTCTCCGTAGCTCTTCGGCAATGAGCCGATACTTTGAACATTTTGGAGCGTCGTATTACACTTCGTCGTTTCAGTCGCACGTTAATTAAAAAGCATTGAAGCTATCTGACGTGTGAAGATCTCTCATGATAGAAATATTACTTGTCAAAGTCTCGAATTGATTTTGAACTACTTGAAGATTCTTTTTAAGACATTAAAATAGAGACTAAAAAGAAAATTAAAGACGTTTAATCGAGTTTTTAATTAACAGCAGGTGCGCGCGTGCAAGCATTTGTAATTGTTGCCGTATATATTTTTTAATATTTTTTTTAATAATTTGTTTTCTGATTGAAGATCTCTATTCAAATTTAAAGCGCGAAAATTTAATTCATTTTTGAATTTACGAATCTTTTGCACAGATTCTTTATCTCGAAATTATCATCGTCAAACTAGAAAAGATCCATCATCTTAAATTCGTCTATAGCAAGAACGTTGGCTCTTACGAAAAGAGCTCGCCGACATGCAATTCAAGAAACCACAAATTAGTCTCTTTGGATACTTTCATAGTATGGTAAATCGGTAGGGCTATAAAAATCCGCGATTGCTACTTTAGTCCCCTAATTCTGCCATGCTACATAGTCGCTACGTTGCCCATGAAACGTCGAGAGCACTTCCATAGGCGGATTGAACGCCTTCACGAGCGACAGACACGCGAGTTCGATATGACAGTACTGTACAAATCTAGCAAGTAGGAACGAGGGAGGGAAAAGAACCTATTGTTTTACTTAGAAAATGATGATTCACGGAAATAACGCGGCACCTGTTCTATGATAATAAAAAGATCTAATTTGTATATGCCTTGCTGTTTTAATCATACCCCTTGCTGTTTTAATCATAAATAATTATAACAAAAATGATAAGATAATTTATTTTGATGATTCGACTTGTCCAAACGCAATTGTTTTCAGATCTATATCTAGTTAAATTTTTAGATATTTCAGCAAAACCGTTCTTTTCATACTTAAGTAAAAATCAATGTAGTTTCATAGTATACAATAATTAACAGGTAATTGGAGTCTAAGTGCTGGATGTAGTTTGCTAATAATCTTTTAATATTCTATTAGTATAAATCATACAAACTTTAGAGCAGTACTTTTCATGTACAGTTCAAATCTTTCAAACTTTTAACTTTTATTTATATTTGCTAAATGCATTTATATATAAAGGCATTTTTTATTTGTTTGTATATTATCAAATCTTTTTTATATTACAGGTAAGTCACTCCATCTCGAATACCGTTTATACTGTGATGAAAATTTTAAGTATCCTGCAAATGGGTGAGTGAAAATATAGATTTTCTCGCGCAGCTTCTGTTTAAAGTCTAATCAACGCTAAAGGATTTAGTAACCGTGCGCTGTTTTATAAATTTGCATTCAGCTCTATTATTTTTACCGTCAAATGAAAATAAGAGGGAAAGCGTGATCCCGCCTGTGCTTCGTAAATCATTAGTTTTATCAAGCTCATCCACGTACGTGCTTTTGTTTTATCTGCTGGACTAACTGGCCATTCGTTAAAAGCGGCAGAAAAATTTCGAAAACAATGGGCGGTACGCATACAAGGATTGTTTGATTGGAAGCTCATACATGAAAGCTGGAAAAATACTGTCACGCCAATTGGATGGCAAGAGCAATCGACTTGGTCGTGAACGCACGTCAAACGTTGTCACAGATCAAAAGTACACAGCTGTCGAAGCTGTGTTAAGTATCTCTGCATTATAATTAATAAATAGAGACAAGAGAAATAAGCAGACAATTGCTCCAGTTTTTTCAATATATGCCACTTTAATATTTATTTATACAAATTAACTTATCACATATTGCATGAAATTTTAGAAGACTTCAGATACTAGAAATTAGCTAAATGAAAATGTAATTCTACTTTTCATTCTCATGAAATGGATGTCAAATCAGATATGAAATTGTAAAAATGGTAAAATAATTGTTTTTTCGATTTATTTTTTTTATCTATATTCTATAACATTATGTATCATTTACGAGTTTTAATAAATACTAAATAGGTTTTATTTAGTCTAGAATTGTAAAAAACATATCGTATAGAACATCAAAAACACGAAGAAAAAAGATGATGTAAAATTAAATTCTTCTTAAGTAAAAGTTATTTCAGAACTACACAAAATTTGCTTTTGTGAAGTATAGCCATCAATTTTGAAACAATTTCGTACATAAGTATCCTCCAATACATAATAAGTTACATACATACTTATATACTTCAAGAGAATAAGCAATTGTTTGTAAGAATACATCATCGTATCGAATGAACCGATATCTTTATGGCTCACACAGACCGTCACGATGTGAAAGTGAAAAGGAGATTGAGGGGTGGGTGGCAGAATTGAGTTTCATTAACGAGTAAATCCGTGCCAACGCGTGCAGAAAGAGAGAAACAGAATACAATCAAGCATACAATACGAGACTGTTGCGAGAACAATACAGATGATGGGTAATGAAAAAATGCGATCGATTTGACATTCGTCCTATTTCTTACTATCTATGTGTATATTTAAATTTTACGTTAACGTGCAATGGAAAACAAGGAGAACAATTATTTGCATTACAAGAAGTCTTATAAACGTACATATTTATACCAAAATAATTACAATTAAATTATTATGAAGTTATTATTATTGCGTATAATAATTGTACTTAAAATTTCTCTGTTACATGTAGTTTTGCAATAATTGTTTATTAATTTACTTTACTTTGTTTGCTATTGCCTTTATATTACAGTTCGTAAGTCTTATTAGTCGCGTTGTGTAGAATATTATTCATAGACTTATCGTTGATTTATACTAATGATAGTAAAAGTTGTAGACAAATATGACGGCTTACGTAAATATCTCTAATTACATCGTGATTCAACACCATTAGTTTTCCATTAAGCTCAGTTGGAATGCAATATGTATACTGCGAATTATTGCGTCTCTCAAACTTTCTAACAATAATTGGATCTTAAGCATCCAACATAGTGGCTTTCGCCATATGGCACTTGGGAAGATCGTTGAGCGTTAATGACAAGCACTTATATAATTAGCAAGATGCAATTAAACAATTAAAGTGACATTTACATACTTTAATGATGTCAATGACTGAGCTTTATTCATTTAAACAAAATTAATCGAAAGCTGTTCTTTTTTTACTATCGTAAATGTCATTGGTTATATCCATAAACTTATTAATGTTTAGTAATGATAATAATATGGGTTGCATGGAATTTATGAGCAAGTGCCTACCTTCAGTGGCGCAATCTCATTGCGAGTGTATTGCATCGAATCGAGAGCGACGAGGTTGAGTGCTTTCTTGATTGAATAGTGCATACATATAGAAAATACATGTAATATTTCGTAACTTGTCAATATCCTGAAATAACTATCTTATGTCGAGATATTTTATCTTTCTTTAATTTTAATGAATATCTTTAATAAAATTAAAAGCTTAAAATATATAAGAAAATATAAATGAATTTTTTATTATAATTTTTTTAAATTTTAACAAATTTTGAAGAAAATTATATTACAATAATTTCTCAAATAATTTAAATTGATTTATAAATCTTAAATTTAAAGTTTTATTATGAAAAGCAATATGTTATATTAAATTAAATATCTTTTTCTATGGATGGATTATTTATTTTTTTTAAGTAACTTTTTTATTGAAATTTTTAGCGACGTAAGGATAATTTCTGACAAAAATAGTTATATTTAACGGCTAATTACGATGACAGCTATTCTTCGAAAATGTAACTCGTTGAAATTTTGTTAATGCAACAAGATAATGATCTTATGACATTAACGAGCGATTTGCCCTTCCTCGTCACGCCCCCGATACCGTCGCATTGGAAAAGAGGGTGGACATGTCTGACGAACAGGGGTTGACAGTTTTGTAACGTCAGGAGGGATTTAATAGTCCAGTCAAGAGGCGCTAACCCCTCTTTCAACCAACGTGTCGAGAATGCAAGATGGGAAAGCGGACAGGGACGTGCAGGCGAGAAGTAAAGTAAAACTTTCATGTTACGTTTTCCCATCCGCGACAGTTCGCGCGTTGTTTTATACCTGTGAAGTGCGCTGGTATCGACGTTTTATGATCGGCAATAATACAATCGTTGCGACGGCCTGTGGCGATGACGGTGCCTCGTTTTCTAAAGCAACACTATAAAAGAGAATTACTTTTGTAACTGCAATATTCCTTTACAACAATAGTCCTCGAAAGTAGAAACGTGAATTCAATGATTTTTATATTGAATACAACAAACTGTGTTTAAATTTTGAGTTACGTACTAAAATATTTCTTGTATTTAACACAAATTGAATTCAGAGTGCGCGTTCTTATTTTGTAATAATAATATATATATATATTTATAAATCTAGTTTAAATTACTTTCTTACATTTTTTAATCATGATGCTGCACAATATTTTTCTTAAACAATATGCATTTTTAATGCCATATACTTTTGAACTTCTTAAACAAGCGATTTTTGCGTGAAAAAAAAATAGTGATTAAAATATCTTATTTAAATGTGTAACATTTACTTTAACTCACAGACATTAATGTATGATACGAGTAGACGATTTTTTATTTTGATCGACGATCTGTCAATGCTGTTTTGCAAAAACTGTCTTGAAATAATTTGTAACATAGTCTATTATTAAAAACTGTTGGTGAGATCCATTTTATTAAAATGCATTTTATCATATAACTGGAAAATATGTGACGCGTATAAACTAAGTAAATAGGCATTCGTTTAATGAGTGAGAAAAAATATAGAATTATACAAGATTCACTGAATGAGTGAATAGTATATGATGTACGCGTCACATGGCGTCATATAATTCATACAGCGACGTTGATATTCCATTGCACATTTTTATCGCTCCGTTTTTTATTCCTCTACCATACATCATCTCGCGATCGTAGTGTCCGATGGCTCGAATAACGACTGCAACAAAAATATAATAAATATTGCATTTGATATTTCCGTAAGTGATGGTGGAGAGTTCGTTAGTTACTTTTTATATATCTATAAAATGTTTTGAAAGTAGTGTAGTTTTAATCGCGTATAAAGGTGATTTGCATATTTAAAGCGCTTATATTATATAATATTTAAGATTTTTGCAAAACATTATTTTTTATAAGAATGTTAATATTTTACCATAAAACGTATTCTATTTCTACTTTATTTTTAACTAATTAAGTCCATTTAGTAGAAACCAATGAACATTAAATTTAAGTATTTAATTAAAAAAATAATAATAAAGTTTTTATCATATGAAAACTTTTAAAAAATTAAATTAATTGAACATTAGAATTTAATGCAATAAAGTTGTTGGTGTATGCAGAAGTGAATATAAATTTGCTCAGTATCTCGTAATGCTTTAAAACATTTCCGATATCCGTAACTTTTGAAGTTGGTATTTTGGAGATATACGGCCAAGTTCAGTACAGCTCCATTGGACAAGCTCGCGCATCCGCTTCCTTCGTATTTGCATTCATTTGCACATGGAATAGAGAATAGAAGCAGCTTAATGTCACAGTCCGACCGGATCGACGTCGTTTACTGTTGTATTTCCGACCAGAATAAAATCCCAATAAAGTGCCAATGAAGAGAAATGGTGTGCACATAAATTTTTACAGGTACTTTACCATGGCAAGTGAAGTTACATTTCGAAGTTAACGATAGATTGACATAAATGCAGTTTTTTTTATGTATTTGTTATTTGCAACATCTAAAAGTATATATTTTTTTTTTTAGATAGGATTGGGTAATTATTTAGTATATGGAATCAGTTCCATTCTTGGTATATGTTGTCAAGGTCTTAATCCCAAGTGACTTTCAGAAGGTTTTAGTTGTCGCTCATTGTTTATTAAAAATTATATGCAATTAAAGTTAACAATAAAAGTTAACATAACACTTTTAAAAAATTAAATATTTTTTCTGATACTTTTACACAGTAACACAATATATATTTTTGCGTGGAATGTTACAAACTTATGTAGAACCTCGATTTGCATTGTGTATGCTTGGATACAGTGGATTCTCTTCTCTCCCTTATGGGAAGCTTCATTACCAACAAACTAGATACAGATTTATGTTGAATCTCGCTTCGCGTGGAAAATTGAAAACCCATACAAAGCGAGGAGTTCAACCCAAATCTATGTGTCTAATTTCTTCATGGAGCCTCTCGTAAGGGGAGAGGGGAACGAAGTCTATTACATTCATATACATATACACTTTACAATGCAAAGCGAGATTCCTCATGGGTTTGTTACAACTTTCACGCGAAATGAGTATCTTTTACTCTCCTCCCGCTTGTAGGGGGAACAAAGTTTGTAATTGACTGTTCCACATGGGTTTTTCGATTTGCCGTGCGAAGCAATTTCTAATTTATAATAAAAATTTGGTTTCGGTTAAGTTATATTTTTTCAAATTGTAAAGTTAAACTCATATTCATATTTATTCAACTTTATTTGTTATTAATGTTTTAACAAACAAGAAGCAATAGCTAAAATTTTTTGAAAGTTACTCATGGTCATGATTTTGACAAAATTTGTCAGTGTCAAAATTATTAGGGTTTGTCCCCATATATTAAATAATTATCTATGTTGTTACTAATTTATCAATATATATTATACCATATTTTATTTTGTTTGTAGTTCTGTTATACCTTTAACTATTCATTTCTATCTCTCTTAGTTTTTATTTGCTTTCCACATTATATTGAGTAACATCCATTTGTTCAGAAATGATATTAAAATATTTCGCATGCAGAAATTATCTGGCATTTTTCAAATTTATATTATATTATTTTAAAAATCATTCGACATTTATATTATACAAGATATGTTCAATGAGATATTTTATTATTGTTTAATTATTATATTGACTCTGCGCGAGTATTTATTTTTCTTACGCTTTGTTTATGTATATTGTAATAATTTTTAATAAATTAGAGAGAGTTGCAAGATTTTTATCTTCACAATAGTTCGATAGTTTAGAATTATGAGAACTCCGTAACGCACCCTCGTACAAGTTAGTCTTACTATTTTAGTCGAGAGACACTGCAGGTGAGTCACTCGAAACGCGAGAATCGCGTAACACCACCACATTGAGGAATCTTCGTTTTGTCCTCGTCTACTCCCTTCCGCTCTTTCACAGGGAATATGTTTAGACTTTAGAAACTGTGTGAGATATATGTCTCCCTCCTCCCTACCTTTAAACAGCATTGCACTGAGTGGCCAAGTGTCAAATTACCATCTTAGCGTAAACATGAAACACATCTAAATCCTTTAAGCAACAACTTTTACTTTTTTTTGGTACTTTTACTGAACCTATGCTTGTATACTTTTCTCTTCCAAAATTAATCTTACACAAAAATCTAATGAGAGTATATAATTTCTGAGAATATATTTTATAAATGCATATTATACTCGTAAAAATGACATATATGTCAAACTTTTAATTTTATTAATTTATGCACCTTGCTATTCTAATATTTAAAAGGATATTTAAAGAAGATAGCTGATTCGAATTTTATTGATCGATCAGAGAATGTACAAATTAAATAAGTAATAATAGTTTATCTTTTTTATTATAAAACGTGATAAGATACGTCGTATTCTATTTTTCTTCAGTTTTTTACTTTGGAAATGGAATAATTATTTTTTCGAAATATTTGAAAATCCCATTATGGCACATCGATTGTACGATGCATTTCGTATAAAAATTAGGCTGCATAAAGCTAGTCTTCGCCTTCACTATTCTGTGAGAGTCGGCAGCACTTTATTCTGCCGACCGCTTCCTTTTTCCTTCGACAGACCTCGTAAACATGGTGCAACCAACACCAGAACAGAAGAAAATAGAAATTCCCCCGATTTCATCGTTTCGGTGTTGTTCGACAGAAAGGCATTTACCTCGTGCGGCCATCTCGAATGGAACTTCTCGCAAGTGTACAAGCGTGAATCGCGTTTGCGGTTCGTGTGCAAGCTGACAAAAGCGAACTACAGAACTGATATCGAACCGATTGCAACAAACGTACGTCACTTTGCGGATATTGGTATTTAGACATCAAAGCTATTTTGGGATATTTAAGGCTCAAATGACACGTATTTTTTTTGCGGATGCAATATGTTTTGATGTGTCAAACATTTTTATTACTGGAATTTGTAAACACTGGCCGTTATTGGAATATAACAGAAATATAAAATAATATCAATCATTTTGAAGAAAAATTTTCTTACTCTTTTATATACCTATTGGTAGACAAGTATATTGAATATAACGAATTGAAAACAATTTTATTTATTATCAAAAAATTATATAATCTTATTAAATAGATTATATTACACACAATGAAGATAATAAAATATGAATAAATCATACATGAAAATTGAAACATATGCATGTAAACTTTCAATAATTTATATATATTTTTCAATATAATACCTACCTATATATATATATAAATTTTTATTAATTGAACAGTGATTCTTGATATATACAATACGCGCTGATTTTATATTCAATTGCATTATGCAGCTGCAAATATATGTACAAAACGTATATTTCCCTTTTTACTCACACGAAGTATGGAGAGATGTTTACACGACGTTATTATTTTTCTATGGATTTACATTTAGTGAGTGCGCGCGAGATTTTCAGCGGAGAGAGAAACCCTGCATGTCGACCAAGCGAGAGGCCGAAATTTGTATTTTCAAAACGTCATGCGATGCCGCTGTAAAATTTGAAATATAAACGCTTCACGGCATTCGCACAATCGCCCTCGAACGAACCAGACAGTTCGCTCTGTCCTTTTTTTATTTCAATGCGTTTTTATCGTTCGTGGAATGGTACCTGCGTCGTTTCCATCAAAATTCTCTCTCTCTCTCTCTCTCTCTCTCTCTCTCTCTCTCTCTCTCTC